>NC_091828.1:32941785-33247500 GCF_038994185.2 Dermacentor albipictus | reverse complement strand
GCAGTCGTAAGCGTTGCATTGTCGTCATTCCAGCCTCGTGCTCTTAATCTCGTGATGCCTTCGTCGTTACGCCTTCCACTCCCAGCCCAAGTAGCCTAATAGCCAGGACCATAAGCGTGTAATGTAGGCTCCTGATCGTGATGCCGTCGTGGTCGTTGCGTCGCCGTCATTGCAACCTTGTCGCTCGGCTCTCGTCGTGCCGTCGTCACGCCATCGCAGCCAGAGTCGTAATGTCGTCGCGGTGTGGTTTTGTCATCACTTAAGTATAACGTCATCCTATTGTCGTAATGCCAACGTCGTCACACCACCTTCGCTGTTCCATCTTCGTCAATTTTTCTTCGTTAATGTATTGCAACCATACTGTCGTCATTCGGTAGTAATTAGTGCATCATTGTCAGTCACCATCATGCCCCCGTTCCCAGCCCGTTGTCGTGATGCCGTCGTGGCCGTGCCATCATCGCCATTCCAGCTAAGTCATCTGGCTTCGTCGTACCGTCGTCCTGAAACCATGGTCGTCATACAGGTTTCGTGATACGATCATCGTCATCGTCATCATACACTGTCCGTCATCCTATTGCACTCGTGCTGTTGACATCGTCGTCATAGCGGTCGTCATACCGTTGTCGTCATGCCATCGACGTCATGCCACCTTCGTCGATCCAGCGGCGTCATTTCCGGTTCGCCATTCTTTCATAATCATGCTGTCGTCATACAATCGTGATCATCCCGTCGTCGACACGAAATCGTCTCCATTGCGTGCCGTCCACAGACGCTATCGCGCATCCGTTCTCGCACCGTCGTATTCGTGCCGTCTTGGTCGTCCGATCGTCCTAATTCTCGTTTCTTCATCCCTTTGTTGTCGTACCGTCGTTGTCACGTTGTTGTATTTATGCGTTATGTGGGGTCACTGTCGCCATGCCGTAGTCTTTATACGCCTTTGTCCTTCCACATGTGATTCCTTCCTGATTACATCGTCTCCGCATTGGCGTCATGCAGTCGTCCTCATGCCTCCATGCTCATGGACGACCGCGGCGAGCGAGTGCCATAACAAAGTTGGATGACGTCGGAGTGTGGCATATAGCCGAATATCAACGAGTCTCAGAATCATCGCTATAGGCGTTGTGAATAAACGGGACTACCGGCGTGTGGTCCGTCGTTACATTACTTAGTCGATTACTACTCGCGTTACTGTCGACAGTCATCGCGAGACGAGTTCGGCTGTAATTTTTGTCCTCCTTGCTTCTAGACTTTTACCCCTTTTACTGCCGGTTCCTGTGTTGAACAGCCTACTTATATATATATGAAGGAACTAGTCCGTTAGATACGGTGTTTAATACATTGAAACCAGTTCAGGCGCACGGAAAAATCCGAAGGAAACATCCAATTTCGACGTTTCCCTCGGGGCCCGGCCTTCAACAGTGCGATTGCAAGCAAACAGCAACCGCGATTACAAGCAGCCAATCGCGTTCGCTCGGTTACGCCGAGGGACGACGCCCATGCGAAACGCAGGAACTGGCGCCTATAAGAGCTGCGAAAGAAAGGAAATGGAAAAAGAAAGCTTAGGTAGCGTATCAGTGAAAACACACGTACATTCACTAACGTCCACAAGGGAGGAGCGTGAGAAATAAGATGGAATAACGTAGCTAGTGGAATGCAGCGGGAGAGGGGCCGCATATTAGCATATATAATGCCAGGGGTCGCAGCTGTCAGAAGAGTTTCTCATGTTCTTCGTTTGAATTAGTGCAACTTTTGTGAGACGACGAAGACGGTCAGTGCACTCGCACTTGGTCATATCACACCCATAGAGTGACCTCCACTAACCTCCGAGTTCTGCGAACTGCATTCCATTGCATTCTTTGCACAGCTGGTATCTTCTGTGATTACCCGCACGCTGCCTTTTTATACAAAGTCTATGCGTGTATGAAAAAGACAAGTTATACGACAAAATGAAGAAATTAACATCAACAAAACAGATGAACGCGAATAATCTAATAAAATATGTGGAAATATAAATAGAGCTCATAAACATGCTGTGTGTTTGCACTATATATAACACATTCATAAAGAAGACAGGAAGAATATGCATTGGTGCACCAAACATGTCGGGAGTCTTGGAAACATGTCTCTTGCTAGTTGGACATGCGCGTCGGCATACCTACGATTTCATTAATTCCCCTAGAAAGTGGGCTCAACTTGTGTATTACAAATGACTCGCAAGCTTCTCTGTCGTGGCGATGGAGAATCCTGATTTCAATATAGTGGCCTTAAATTTTTCCACAGGGTGGCCTAGTCTATTCACATGTTTCGAGGGGGGAAGGTGCCGTATAGATTTCATGTGTGATTTGCGATTACTGAAGCGTAGCCTAAAAGGGGTCCTCCGTTTTCATTGTCCGGTGTATTCTGCGCGGCAAGTGGTGCATTCGAGGAGACATACATTGTTTCAAGTGTCGCAGTTGTGATCCCCCTTGGATTCTGAATGAAAATGAAGACGCGGTGCTCACGGCAACGTTAGCGCTACTCACCGTGGGGCAGAATTCGCATCGAAGTTTTCCGCATGGTGCGCAGACTTTGAAGCAAGCTGCGTTAATTTTGGAGGGCGCGACGTCATCTCCGAGGTTGGTGACCCGTCTGTACACCACCCGCGGAGGTTCAGGAACATTTTCGCGCATTTTCTCGCTTTTTGAGAGTGCGGTGTGATGTTTCCGGAGAATCCGTCTTATGTTATGAGTCGATGCTGAATACTTGAGCATAAATTTAGTCCGTGCATCTGGGGAAGATGGTCTGCTGTTATTGATAGGTGCATGACGATCTAGGTTGTCTGCTTTTCTGAATCGCGTCGCTGATAGCAGAAGGAAGATAACGTGGCGTAGCAAGTTAGTTACGGAATCGTTCACATTTGGCTGCAAAGTCCTCTTCTAAAGGACATCCACTTTAATTGAACAGCTTGGCTGTATGGGATTGCGGTTTTGTAATGTTTTACATGGCTACTGAGAAAATGTAGGTAGTGCTTATCGGTTGGTTTTCCGTACTCATGTCACAAGTTTATATATATATATATATATATATATATATATATATATATATATATATATATATATATATATATATATATATAATATAATATAATATTGTGTGTGTGTACACACACACACACACACGCGCAAGGCTTGTCACATCAGTTTACGGAAAACCAACCGTTTCAGGCGTACGGAAACCAATTGTGTCAGACGTGCTCTTACTGTAGCAGCTATATGCATGATGGCGGTCCCCCGTTTACAGCATTCTGTGTGGTGATTTGTCTATACGGCTCCTTAATGACATCATTGGACGCGAAATTTAGTACTTGTTAGATGACGTGTAAATAAATTTGAACCTGACAGGCAGTGCTGCATCCGGCATATTTCAGGCGACGCTAAGTGCGACGAGCACGTTATTCCGAGCGGAGGCCGACAGGCCCGGGCGCCGGCGTCCGGCTGGGACCTTTGTTGTACGACATAACGCGCTCTGCAATTGCCAGACGCTCTGCCGCACAATCAGCGCCAACAGATGCGCGTATAAACAGTGAAAGTCGCGTTTCCTCGCAGCTACGGATGCCATTTGCGCCGAGGCTGAAGGAAGAAGGAAAAGCCGTATAAACATTGCCGGGAAATCAGCCGGTGAGCTGCACGGAGTCTTGCGAAGCACGGCAGAAGCCGATTTGCTCCGTGCGTGACTGCGTGGTCTTCGGTCTTAAGCGAGAACGTTATTCTTTTCTTTTTTTCTGTGGTATTTATTGATTTCGCCCCGTAATTCTCGCCTTTGGGGTGCGAAGGGTGTGGCAACACCGTGGCAAGCGATTTCCTCCAAAAATGGGTGTATCTACAGTTTATGGTGCGCTGTACTTCTTTAAAAATAAGTTCAGCGTTCCTTGGGAACTATAACTGCGATTTCTGGCGGCTGTCTAGTCGTTTTCGAGGGCCGATCCCGAAGATAGTGCGGCCTCAGACGATGCGGTAAATTCACGGGTTTCCGAACTGTGTCCTTGAGGCGGTGAGGGGAGTGCTACCAATAACACATACCGTTCAACGTAGTTCCACAAATATCCCCCCCCTCCCCCCAAAGTATGCTATAAATGCAATCTTGGAAATCAACCGGAGTTCGTTTTTCATAAATATTTTATTTCTCGGCTTCTAGGCTTGCTTCCTTCCGTTGTACTGCAGCGTAATGTGTACAGCGCGGATCGACATGAGAGGTAAAGCTTAAGGTTCGCCTTGAAGATCAGAAGTTCAATTTTAATTAACGTAATGCAAACATCACGAAGTCGTATGTTGAAATTTTCGAATGTAATGCGAATCTTCGAAATATTCGAGGTTCGAGTATGCACTCGAATATCGGCTATTTATTCGCCCCTAAATGTTGGTAGTGTGCGAATGATCGAAATTTCGAAAACCAATTGGCTTCCGGAATTCACTACTCGGAACTAGAATTTTCTGTCAAATATCTATAGGGGCTATCGATGGAGAGAATGTGAGCATAGTTCGAACGCTTCTCGCGTAGCAGAGCCGCGGTTGTTGTACGGAGGCGCCGGTGCCTTGGCGCAAGCTCGGCTTCACACAGATTCCAAAAGTGCGTTGGTTCTGCATAATTTTGTGTCGATTTGATCTAGGCAATTTATGGTTGCGATAACGAGTATATGCATGTATTCCTGGTGAATCGGTCGCGGTGATGTTTTGTACGAATTCCAAGGGCGAGAAGGTCATATCGTGCGCCGCGGACCGTATGCTCTGGGTGCAAAGGAAAGTCTGCACAAGGGTGAACGGAGACTAAGGGTGCGGATGATGATTTGATGCTCGCTGTCTGCGCGCGCCCATTGTCAGAGATTACGTGATCGAAGGCGCGCGCCAGAAAGAAACAAAAAAGGGGGGGGGGAACTGAACGCGCAGTAACGTGATCAAGCGTGCGCTGAGGGGGGGGGGTGCAGGCGAGCGCGCATCTCCTCCTCTGGCCCGGCTGTGGCTGCGCGCGACGTGGCTGAGTGCATACGCGTCCCGCGCGCTCTATTGTGCGGGCAATATCCGGCGGGTGCAAAGGTTGGGCGAGCCGAGTGGGATGGTTGCTTCGTCTGCGCTGTCTTTCCGTGTATTCGAGGTCGCTTAATCTCGGGTTTAGGGAGGTGCATTGAAGCGGGAGGCACCAGCAAAGCATTGGCTGCCCGCTACTGGCGGTCTTTATCACCGCAGCGTTGTGACAACGAGAGGTTGCGGGCATCGAGCGAGATCTGTTCATGCTTGTCTGCGTGAGTGGGACAACATGCTTGTTGATTTAATTAGTCCGCGAATTTTTCCTGCCATTTATACGGCTCGTAAAGCTACGTATCTTGCTCCGTGTAGTTTTCTGATAGTTCGCTATTGCTATCTATGCTTCGCCTTTCAGATGAAGCTGCGACTTTCTATATGCACATTCGCACAATGTTTCCATCATGTTTAAGCGGCTCGCTGCGATATGGTAAGCATTTATTGCGGGCCACAATAAATGGATGATGTAATAGGAAAAAAAAAACGCGAGACGAACTATTTATGAGCCGTAGTCGCGAGGCGCAATTTTCGGTTGTTAGTTATATTTAAGAGGTCGCATAGAGTGTGTGACCGCAGACCTGAAGAAAGTAAACAGAAGACCTTTTAGAAAAATTTTAGAGAAAATGTCTAGGAAATGTTTGCAGTATAGTAGTGTTGAGATTCAACATGCCGGTTAGTGATGTCGACCGCAGAAATCGCGTGACCTCCGACACGGCGTCGATATAATTGCTTCGACTTCCCTCGGAGGCGCAATACCGACACGCTAACTTCAAGAGCGGTATTCCCACAGCCTCGCCTGTCCGCCGCCTCTACAACCAGCCGCTTTCGGAGCCGGCGATGCCGGGCTTCTGAAGTCTTCCCGACAGGAGATTTGCGGTAAAGGCGCTGTTGGGGGCTTCTGCAGATCAATTAGCTCGTGCAAACATTCCCGCCCCCTTGGCATGCTTTTTGTCGCACGCGCTTTCTTTCTCCCTTCCTCTGCCCCCTCTCCGTGTTTGATAGCGGAGCTTTCTTTGCCTGTTCCTTCGACTTTCCCACTGCTGCTACATGCCGTCTGTCACACCGCGTCGGGGGGTGGTTCAGAGCGTGTGTATACATTACAGGAGCGCGGCAGAAAGACTACGCGAAAAGCTCGTTTGGACCTTTGCACCGCGTCGAATGGGCACAATGCCTTCTGGAGCTCCCTGGGCGCCGCCACATTAGCCTCTTGACAGATGTAATCATCCGTGACCCTCCGCAAAAGCATTGCAGAATTTGCAGTGCTCAACTTTCTAGTCCAGAGTGAAGCTATAATAGATATTAGTAGAGGGGAGGGGGGAGAGTGTTCCGAGATTGGGTAGAACCGACGCAGTCGCCAGTCGAGTGAAGCCAGGCATAAAATAGATGCAAAAACATCAAGTGCATGACAGCTGGTGCGAGGGTTAACCGGGCCGCATAAAACAAACAATTTGAGTTCTTGCAAGCTTCAGTAGCTTTACCATACAACACGTTATAGTCGTGCGTCCTAGTTAGCGCAACGCGGCAAGGAAGCGGCAAGCGGCATTCAGGACTTTAGCGAAATGCCTTCAAACCGCATGCTGCACTGCAGAAGAACCAAAATATGGGCAGGCCGTGATCAACTTCGCCGCTTACCCGTCTCATTATGATCGAGTGGAAAAAACACCAACACGGCAAAAAAGAAAAGCATAACAAGAAATTTCCCGCCGAACGGCGGCGATTCATTGCTACCGTTGCTTCCGCTGATGAGTCTTTGCGGGGAGTGACCAGAACCGTACCGTCGGCACGTTTTTGCCGGTATTTGAGGCCCCGCACCGTGCGACAATTCTTCTTCGACATTCCTTGAAGCTTTGGCCGCCCCACACACGCGACGGGTGTTGCTTATTTTGCTCTGAAAACGTGAATGAGACAACGAAGCACGATCAACGACGCAGCAAACGACGGCGCGTGGCTGGCTCCTTTTCCGAGCGCAGTTCGCAAGGCCGCCACCAGTGGCGCGTCCATCGGCGCGCACTACGCGTATAGACAGACAGCTGTTGCGGACAAACTGGATACATTTCAGTTCAAGGCACGGTACGTTTCCGTTATTTCTGAAAAATAAACACCGTGCAGATTTGTCAAGCGCACAACTTACGCAGGGCGTGCAGAAGCAGGGCCGCATTACAGCGCGCCGTAGGGTCTAGGCGACAGTACGGAAGCGGTCACATGTCATATGAACACTTCTATGCCGGCCGCGGTAGCATTGCAGCTTCGGCATTGCTCGAGGTCGCCGGTTTGATCCCGACTGTGGACATCCGGATTTCGACGGGTGCGAAATAAAACGCTCGCGCACTTCGATTTAGGAAAACGTTAAGGAACCCCAGGGGGTCAAAATTAGTCCGGAGTCCGCAACAACGGCATGCCTCATAATCCGATTGTGATTTTGACGCGTACAGTCCCGTCATTCAATTAAAATTTAATACTTCTGCCACGATGCGATGTGCCATGTGAGGCAGTGAATGTGTTCAAACCTCTCAGAGGTTGCGAAGTATGGCGCACAACAACGTCTCAAGCAAACACATCTACCTGTGTGTTCTGTGTACTACGCAGAAAAACAGCAGTGGTATAAGCTGGGTGACGTAACATCATGTCACCACTCTCGTGTTAGACTGAGCGTTGACGAAGTCGACTGCGAATGTTTAACATCACCGTTAATTAGCGTCAATTAAAGCAGGCGGCACAGAAAGTTTCGCTTGCATCGGTCCGCGCAGTGCCTGTGATCCGCTTAATGTTTTACTCCTTTCTCCGTGTAAAGCAATAAAGCGGTTACTCTTCCGGCTGTGGCCTTCGGGCACGTGCTCCTTTATTTACGCCTCTATACGCTAAGAATCGCCGTAGGGTAGCAAACATGTAGCCGGCCTCTCCGATAAGTATTGCAGTACGGTGCAAAACCGATGTCTGGCTTTGTACCCTACCGCGGTACCGGTTTGCTTTGCTACACCGCAATTCTTAGCTCCCGCAGACCGGGTAACGAAATCCAATACGGCTGGAAGTCAGCCGGAAAAATAACGGGTTCGTCGCTTACCAGTTAGCCTTGCTACTAATATCTTGGCCTAGGTGTGTTCTTCCGGCTAACCAGTCCAGACCTATCGCACTTCAAAATTCATTCATCCCCCCTCTGTTTGTTTACACTTTTGGATCCGTCGCGGAGGGCGTTTTGTTTTCAACGATATTTCTGCCCGTGCATATTCTGCTCTATTCTTGTGTACTGTTTCGATTTCCTTTCTCTTTTTTTCGTTCGAGTGTCTTCTTTAGCGGAAGCAGGCCGCCACAACTGTCCGCCGACTGCTTTTGTTCTTCAATCGAGAAGAGAGAGAGCGACTGATCTTGTCGGCATTAAAACGAACCCTCTGCCGGCACGGAAGTCGGCCGCGTTGCGCGCGATTGTGCACTCGGCCGAGAACAGCTGTGACGGACGTGCTCGTGGCCTTCACGGATGCGCGCCCCCCATCACGCCGTGACTCGGGCGTAAAAAAAATAAATCCGTCGCGCGCCCCGTTTGGATGACGTGTGCCTTTCGAATGGACATTGCCGCTCGCACGGCCATCTTTTGGGCTCCCTGGTTCTTTTCGTTGTCGTTGGTTTTCTTAATGTTATGGTTCGTTTAAATTAAGAGGAAGCTTTAGCTCGGGCCCAACTCCGACGCGGCCTATTCAAATGCATATAAAAACGCAAAAACGTTTTTCTGAGATAACCTCTGGACCGATTTTGATGAAATTTGTTGCATTTGAGAGAGTAAGATAAGTTCTAGTGACTGTTGGAAGCAGAATTTTGATTTAAGGCTTGAATTTTGTTAGAAAGATTTTCAAAAATTCAGAAGTTTGAAAAAAATAGAAGCATGAAGTTTACAAACTAATAGCTCTGCAGCAAGAACAGATATCGTGGTTCTGTAAACGGCAACCATTAGATAATTTAAACCGGACAAATATTATATGTCATTTTACATCTTACGTGAATTCGTTACATTGTTTACGAGGGTTCTGCAAAAGTTGTAATTACATATTATTACATTTTTTGAGGTTCTTTTGTAACATATCAATTTTGTCCGCTTTAGATGTGCTATCAGATACAATTCACAGAAATGCGATATCATTTTTTCTTGTTGAGTTAGAGTTGTAAACTTGATAGTTTCGTTTTCTGAAAATTTGCAATTTTTGTGGATTTTTTTATAAAATATTGACGGCCTAACTCAAAAATTCGAAACCAACAGTCACTAGACTTTAAGTTTTTCTTTTAAATGCAGCAAACCCAGTGAAATTTAGTGCAGTGGTTGCCGAGAAAAACGAATTCTCCTTTTACATGTATTTAGATAGGAGCACCCGAGCTAAAGCTTCCTCTTAAGTGCATGGTGCTGCCCTCGTCTTTCGGATATGTGACATGCGAGCATACACTGATACCGACAGACGAAGCGTTCTTTCTTTCTTTTATTTTTGAGGGCTTAGTTTCTGATTTATTGCGCATAAAGGGAACGGCGTTTGGAGCAGTTAAAGCCAGCAGGAAGTCGCCGTTACTGCCGTCTGCTCTGTGTTCCGCGTCTGCATTGCTTTCGAGTTGCCTTATTCCCGTCTTCGGTTAAGGCTTCTTTGCTTACAACTTGTTCGGCAGCGTCAGCTGCGATATCGTGTAGCCGTAAGTTATTGGCAGTTCTTTCTACTGTAATGGAGATAAGAAGTTCAGTATTGCCTGCAGCTTTTGCCGGAGCGCCGCGTACGCCCGAGTCCACATGGCTTCGAGACCGCGTTGTCCTTGTTGTGTCGTGTAGTCGTCGTCAGTTCTACGTCTGACGATTTTCCTATACGTTACATGCAAATCGAGCGCAGTTGATCAAAGGTCGCTGGTCATGTTCCACTGGCACCGGCAATTTACAATAAGTAAACTCATTAGCAGTTTCTGTATAAGGGTGATAGAAGACGCATTTTCTACTGACGCACAAACCTAATGTGTCACAGCTTCGCTACAGGTGTGTGAATAGTGATTGAGTAATACCGCCGTTACTTCATCGTCCCATACGTAAGTTGTCCTTTAAAATGAACTTCAGTTATTATTTTTTGCAGTATGCTTTCATTTCTGTCGGGGTGTGGCACGCGTCACGATATAGGAATATTAGTGTTGTAACAATGTATACGCTGCTAGTCGTCCACGTGCATGCGGCGTGATCGTAATTTCGCCGCCGACGCGGACGCGTTGATTGACTGCCAGCATTGCAGAAGTGTAGTCGCCCAACGAGGGAGTTTTTTCACGCACGTCATCGCATTCGTCTTCGACAGCAACGTTGTCTCGCGCATGTAATTGGAAGGTTGTTCGTTACTTAAATGAGTCGCATATTCGTTTTAGTTTGTCTTTATTTTTCAGTTTCGCTTCTGTCGCGTGTGTTCTGTTCCGGTCTGCGGCATCTTCGAGGCACAGCTGTCTGCCTGCCGCGCGCTGTGCCTCGACGACTGCGGAATTCCGCCACGAAGCAGAAGTTCGCTGAGCAGAAGTTCGCACGACCTCGGCTGCAGAGTTTGCCAAGGAAGTTGGTTAAACGCCCTCGGATACTCATTCCTGTAAGATCTAATTCGTCCGTTCAGCTCGTTCACGAGGCAGTGCGAGAGCCGCTGGCGTGACGTCATCTCAGTGGAGAAGTGTGTAGTGCGCCCAACTCGTCTTAATTCGGAGCACTGCGTCGGCCCGTCGAGCGCTTATTTGCGCTTTTCAATTAAACGTCGTATCGCTTGCAAGGAGCGCATGTAGCACGGGGTCGCTGCGTTCTCTATTTAATTTTTTTTTTCAGTCTTCTTTACTTTGCACAACCTAAACTTCGCAGACGTCTAGTCGCTATGCCGAAGCACGATCCCCGGAATTTGTTTTTGAATCGCGATCTGATGGGCAAGCCGTCAGTTGTCGCCGCGAGAAACGTGTTTAACGGTTGAGTTTTTTGGTCTGTCCGGGTACGTAATTATCGATTTGGGAAGCACCTTAACATCGTACGCACTTACAGGAGGGCCGGTAGCGGCACCTAGGTGCGCTTTTTGTAACTACTGCGCGTTGGAAACGACGTAGTGTTGAATGAGTACTCTCGCCGAAATAAAATGGTAAAAAAAATTGGAGGACGCTTAAGCTTCGCCTTCAAGAGTGGAACGCGACAGCGTTCCCGTCGACCCGCCAAGGGGTGTAAGACAGTGGGCTACGGCGCAGCGACTACGCGCCCCGCATCGGACGCGGTGAGCGTCGAGCAGCGCCGCGTTCGGCGCGGCAACGAAATGTGCGCCTGAGCAAGCGACGCACGCCTGAGCCTTAGAAACAGCTCGTTTCTAAGGCAACACCGCATTCACTAGAGACGCTTTTGTACCGCTTTGAAGCATCAAACTCGTGGCTGAGTGGTAGCGCCTCCGTCTCACACTCCGGAGACCCTGGTTCGATTCCCACCCAGCCCATCTTGCAAGGTGTTTTTTATTCATGAAGTGCCTGCTGGGATTTATCGCTCACGGCCAACGCCGACGACGCCGACACCGACGCCGACGACACCGGCTTTTCTGCGACACGAGCTCCTTAACGCTGTCGCGTTAAAACGACAAATATACGGCAGCGTATACGCTAATAATCACGTCACTGCCCATTCTGGACGCCAGTGGCATAAATAAGACACATTAATTACAGTCATGCGTGTCTGCGCTCCCGGTACAGGACTCCCGGCTTCGGGGAACGACGGCAGCAGTGACGGTGTTGGCGGTGAATTCTTGTCACCGTGACTCGCTCGACGCTTGGATCCAGGCGCACTTCCCCCCCTCCCCCTTCCAAGCACGCGTGAACGCGAGGTGCACCACAGCAGCGAGACAAGCGAAGTATATTGTGCGGGGAATTGATTCAATTGTGTGCAGGCGACAGCGCTTGCGTTGTTTACGCCACTCGAAGTGGCGACGTCTCTCTAAACGTCTCTCGCTATGCGGGCGACGCCAAGGCGCAAGGCCGCTGTTCTACGCCCTCGTCGACAGCCCGCGGCGCTGCATGCGTGAATGGCGTCTGATTGCGGCGACCGTCGGTTGGCAGCGGCTCTGTCGCATTCCACGTGCAATGCTGATTTTATTGTGGCTTGAAGACGCGCTGAAGAGAAAGACGGAGTAACTTATGGACCGATAAACGATTGTCGAGATGTAGCGCTGAGGCAGATGTGTACCAGACGCGCAACTGTTGGAACACGAACGAGGAACCGCTTCCCCGTTGGTGTTCGCGCTCCAGCGATGTGTCTAGCGTACTTTTGAAGCGCTGTATCCCGGTAATGCTATTCCGACTAGCCCTAACGCAAGTCTTAATCAATGACAAATTATTCTTTGAAATCTCCATTTTTGTTGATTCTGCGGTAATAGGCTGAATTCTGGAAGGGAAAGTGAAGCAAAACGTTTTAAAGCGAAACCTTTACTGCATGGCCGCGAACTTGATTTCGCCGTGGCGGTGCTCCGAGGAGGCACATGACGTCACAACGTGCGTCTGGCCGCGGATATTTCTCTCTCTCTCGCCCCCTAGTCACTACCTGCGCATGCGCCACTAGTAGCACCGAGCCACAGGTGTCCGTCGCAGCGCAGCGCCGCGCCTCTCCGCCTCCGCCGTTTTGTATGACGTCACATCGCGTTCCTCGTCATTGCGCTCGCCTCCGTTCGCTTCACCAGCTGCGTCGCATGCCTGATAGCATGTCGGAGGATTGAAAAGGAGAGCTCGCGTGCGCCGCAACAACAGTTGAGACGGCAGTATGGACGGCGACAATTCTGATAAGCAGGAGGAGGCCTGGAATCGACATCTGAACGAGATGAAGAGGAAACAAATCGCCCATTAAACAGACGAACAGCGCGCCGAACGACTGGCTAAACGCCGCAACACAGTTAAGACAGCCAGACTAACCTGGACTTGCAATGAAGGTTAACCGAGGCTTACCATGATATGCCTTAGCTTTCGCTACTTATATCTTGGCATAGCCGAGCTAAGCCACTACCACTTATTCCTTTTTCCGTTTTGACGCCCGAACCACAGCGTCCGTACGGCAGTGTGACGTAAAAAGTTCTCTAATTTTGCGAATGCCGATTTGGTTAGAAATACCGTGCTGACAATTTTTATCCATAAATGAAGTTAACTATAGTCCCGAGAGCGGATGCCGCCAAAAGCATTGACGTCATGGCGGGCTGGCAGGGGAGCTTCGAGGTAGCTTCGCGACCAATCTGTTTTGCGGCTTTTCTCGCTTACCATGGCCCCCGTCATATTTAGAGTGGCTTTTTTCGGTATTGTGAAAGTGTAATTTACTAATACACCTCAACTAATTTTTCTTTTCTCTTTAGTGACCCACTAAGGGACACTAAGTAGGTATATCAAATCAGGCAAGGAGTGGTAAACGTGCACCTCTAGGACATCGAAATTGTCAGTCTCTTTTCACTAATCTCTTTTCGTACGCTCATGAATTTGAAGACACTTTTTTTTTCTTCGAAGGACAATGAAATACTGGGATGTGAACTCGCAGATGAAGTCTTGCAGCCTTTCTCAGAGACTCTTCTCTCCTATCTAACGTTCTTCAGTGTCTGACGTTTCTGTGAGCTTCGGTTGCTTATTTTGCATTCGTTTTCGCAGTAAATTTTGTTGACGTTGTCATCTAAACGTAATATCATGGTTCTTCTCAGAGGTTTGCTGCACCTGGACTCCTTTACTCTTCTCCTACTGTTTCTTTTTTTCTTCACGTTCTTCTTCTACTTTTTTTTCACGTTAGAAACACCACTTTTTTTAGATTGTTAATAAATCCAGAGTTATAAATCCGCTTTGTACACTATAGTATTGCCTTTCGATTAGTTGGACGCGCACAATAAAGTGAAAACTCGAAAAGGACATAAGTGGAAGCTCGCTAATTACATGTTAAAGGAATTAATTTTCTTGCGCACTTTGTCCACCTGTGTGCACTTCTCCACGTAGAGAGATAGTAAAGCGCTGTCTTCGGCAAGCGGTGTTTTGATTTATTACTGAGAACAAAAGGCCATATATTTTGCGCGTGACATTTGCTCTCAGTGATGACATTTTAATTAACAGCTAATGTGCGAGCCGAGAACATAAGGTCGCCTCGTGTGCTTTCATGATTAACTGATCGAGGCCTGCAGCATGCAGCAGGTTGCATTTTGTTGTGCTGCCTCCCGTTCTCGTCGTCGTGCGGAGGAGAAATTCGTGAAATTCTTGCGCAATCTAGCTATACATCACATCGATTTTATGTGACCTCTGACCGCAGAACACGTCATTGTATCAGAAACGTTCCTTTTTTGTTAGCCTTTGTTGTATCTGTAATACCTTAATGCCCCAAGGAGCCAGCATGCCTTGTTAGGGTTGGAGTCGGGCATGAAATAGATGGAAGATGGCGGATGCCGTCGTCCTACTCTTCCACGCTGAGGACGTTGTTGAAGGGAGAGACTTGTTCTCATTGAGGACAAGGAATATGGAATATATTTACAGCATCTACATGAGAACGTTACAGTTCGTCAGTGTAGCATGACTGAAAGAGAATGCACCCTCAGCAGCAGCGCCACGGCTGCTTATAAACACTGTCTTCACTAGATCCCTAAGTGAGGGAAAGCTGCCGTCCAACCGTCGACCAATTCGGAGCGTCCAAAGTCATCGTAACCGACCCGCCTTTGAGGGGGAGGGTTTACACACTCACTTCCGCACAGGTTTCATTGAGCACATCAAGGTGAGAGGGTTTTCGCAGACACGGGTCTTGCCCTGAGCAGGCGCCTTTTGGTCCCAGAGTTGTCCCCGCAGACAGTCTGACTGACAACGTCTAAGACCCGTGAGACGGCACCGCACAACATCTCCTTCCAGGAGATCCCCCGCTCCAAACTAACCGTGACGGTGACGGGGAATCCACTAACAATACTTGTTCCGCCGGCTGCGTCTAGACATCCCGGCGCCGCTCGCTTGGGGACGCTTGTCGTCCTTGCAAAGCGAGTCGCCGCAGCAGACATGCCGGCGCCAACGGGTTGTTGACGACGCGCATTCTTGTTTTCACAAAGCGAGTCATCGCAGCTGGCAGGCAGAGTTAGACGGTCGCTTCCCCGAAGATTGCCAGCCCCCGCAAGGTCGAACGTAACAGCTTTTAAACCCAGTTCCAACGAAGCCGATGACCGCAGCCAACGCCTTCGTCATATCGGGAGCTCCATTAGATCGGAAAGCACTGTAAAAGTGCGATCGACAGGAACGCCTTACGATTGAGCAAATAAACTGAGGCGAATCGTTGGAAGCGGTAGCGAGGTTTATTGTTGCACCCGAGCTTCTCGCGCAGTTTTCCAACAGCGCGAGAAAGCTGCGTGCGGCGTCTACGGCGCAGCACGCGAGACAACGCAGAACGGCGGCAACGTCGGGACCCCTGGCAGATACCAGCCGTGTCGCAAAGCCGGCATGTACGGCGAGGAAAGGCTTAACGAGCGTCCACACCTCCACGGTGCAAGAAACGAGATCCGCAGAAAACCGTCGGCGTTTGCCAGCGCCCCATGATGAAAGGATTGGATGGACATAGCGTTGACCTTTACACCCCGTTCCGCTCAGGCCTCGTGTGTACACGCATCGTGGGTGTGGCATGCAGCAGGGACGCTAACGTGTGGGCGCTGGTGCCTGCAGCAGCAGCGCAGGCCGCAGCGCGACACCCCCCTCCTGGCTCCGGCAGAGGCGATTGAGCGGAGTGTGGGCTTGGTTTACGTCGTTTTGGTTTTCTTTCTTTTGTTCAGCCAAGCGCACTGCGCGTTTATGGACGCCTCCTATACTCGCGGACAACTTTTCTGTGGCTATGAAGAGAAAGCTGCGGGCGCGTGGCTGCTGGGCATACGTTACCGTTGCGAAGTAGTCCGGCAGCGTTTGACAGTGCTTTTGGTTGTTCGGAACAGACGCCGAATTAATCGACGCAGCCTCCACGTGCGACGTCCGCTTTCGCCTTTCCCCAGACGCGGAAGAGAAGAGCCGCAAAAAAAAAAAAATGCCTGTGGCTTAGCTAAGGTTAAGCCCAGGATGCGAAGCATACTAGCCTTTATTTTAGTTGTTGAACCACTGTTTAGCCTGGTGAACTGCTGTTGCTTGGCTATATTTGGTTCGGCTGTACGGAGAAACAACTCATGCGTTACTCTGCTGATTCCTTTATTTTCAAACCAATAAATACGCTCTACCGCTACCAATACCGCTATACCGCTGCTATATCGGTATTGGTAGCCTGGTATAGCGGGAGGAGCGGGAGTTAGGCCGCAGTACAATCTGTGCGACCGCAGGCGAGCGCACGAGCTGAGACCCGGCTATGTAGCTACGCGGCCGCAAGCGAGCGCACGAGTTGAGCCTCCGCTTTTGCAGCTGCTATGACGTCATATGGTAGCTACGCGGCTGCGCGCGGCGCAGCAAGGAAGAGCGTGGTTGTGCGGCTAGTATGCTTCGCATAAGTAAACCTACACTCGGCTGTGTGATCTGTCTTGTTTAACTCTTGCTGGTAAGAATTTCATGCGACTGTTGCTAGTATGTGTGTTTGTATAACTGTTGCTAGTAAGGTGTTTGTTTTCTCTTCCCCAGCCGAAAATAACGCGGATTAAAACGCGAGATTTATTTCGGAAACGCTCTCACTTGTGCGGGCTTTGCCTCCGTAGCTTTGCGTTTCATAGCCACAGAAAGTGGTCCGCGAGCATAGGACGCGTCCATAATTAAACGCGCAGTGCGTTTGGCTTAACAAAATAAAAATTGAAAAAGAAAAGAAATAACACGAATAAAAAACGAAAAAAAGACCCCGACGTACAGCAAGTGGCCCGCGGGCATCCGCAGTAAGCTGAAAAACACTAGTACTTAATAGATGGAAAGTTAGAAACCCTCTAATCGGACGTTTTGCAAAGCGCTCCGCAACTTTCTAATTCGGATTTTTTTTCAGAGCTGCGCTGCTTCAGAAGTTGGTTAATGAATCATGACTAATTATCTAGTTAAGCAAAATAAAAGAGAAATCGCGTGACACTCTGCACACAAAAGTGAGCAACGCGCATTGGGTCGCGTCGTCTTACAGTGCATCGGCGTATTTTTAAACTCTGGCTAAAGTTAACTGAAACATCCTGCATAAGTCTTTCCTAGATACATACGCATTGCGCTGCGTGCGCGGAATAACATACTCGAAAGCTTAGAGGTGGCCAGAACGATATACATAGCAGCAGGCGCATGCCCAGACGTAGTCTACGTAAAAGCTTGTGACCCAGCGGGTTAAGCCTTGTAGTGCATCGAATGTGCCGGCCGTGCATAGTGGTACAGAGTCGATCACACTTGTCTAGAGTGGCCCGAAGGCTGCTCCACACTGCGCCTGCGACGCCTAGCGACAAGCACCGGGTTCAAGATGTGTTGGCCGATAGCGCCACGCGCGTGGACGCTGCGGCATTCGCGGGCGGCCAATATACAGGCCTGCGTGATTTGCGGGTCGCGAACACCGGCTTTTTATCACTGGACGAGCACTGCCAGCTGAGCTGCGAACGTGACACGGCCAGAATGCTGCGACCTGTATCTTGGCCGCCCGCGAATGCCGCAGCGTCCACGCGCGTGGCACAGTCGGCCAACACATCTTGAACCCGGTGCTTGTCGCTAGGCGTCGCAGGCGCAGTGTGGAGCAGCCTTCGGGCCACTCTAGACAAGTGTGATCGACTCTGTACGGGCAATAGTGTTCGGGTATCATAAGATACCTTACTAGCGATAACTTGACAGATGCGCGTAGACGGACTGACTGACAGACTGACTGACACCCACGCTGTCCTTTTCTATGGTTCTGCCGACGAAGCGTACATATTTCCATCTCCATACGCACAGCTCCATATGGCTCAAGTCAAGGAGCCCGAACTCCAGTAACTCTTCTTCCGTGATCGACGAGCCGCGGTTTCGTAATCGCACGCTTTCAGCGAGCGCCCCGCGACGTATATACACCGAAGGGTGGTTTCTCGAGCGGCGCTACTCCTCTTAGCGCTAATCGCCGAGGGGAGTGTCGTTAGAGCGCACCGCATCAAGTGTGGGGCGGCGCGCTCCTTCCCGAAGGACTTGGCGCGAAGCTGACGCCCGCGCATGCGCGGTGGGGTAAAGCCGCTCGGACGGTCCACCTCGCGGCGAGCGCCATTAGGCCCTGCCGTGTCGTAACGGCGTTCCGGCGGCGCCGCGGGATATGGCCGAGCTACAGAGGCTAGAAGGTCTTCTAGCCTCTATAGCCGAGCGGTGGGGCAGTTATTTTGTTACAGCCGCGTGTGCACGTTATAGCACTCCCAGATCGTGCGGCTGGAACCGTGCGGCGCTGTAAGCTTAGGGGATACGTCCACGAAGCGAAGCCGAGGTCTAGATGCGCGCGATGCGCGCGATTACAGGCTTAACGTTAAAGAGATCGGGAGACCCAGCGAGCGATGTCCCAGTCCGAAGTGAGACGCGCGGTCGATCCGGTTTGCGAAATACGCGGGACACGCGTAATTGGAGCATTGCGACACGACCGCGTGGGTAATTGGACAGCCACTTGGAACGGATTTCTAAAACGAGACCAGTTTCCGAGACATTCGTTCCCAAAGTGCGCGACGAAATACGTTCCGGATACTTCTGTGCCTCGGTGCTTAAGTCGCCGGTCTGTTGAAAACAGTGTACGCGGAGCGATATAGTGCATTCTTGCCGCAAGTTTCACGGCACGTATCTCGAAAACGGTGCGGTTCTTACAATTCGTTCAAAGTGGATAAGTCTTGTAAACTCGCCGGTTACAATTCGTAAATTGAAATGTGTCCCATAAGTTGAACCTCTATGAGGCGCCGCTACCGTTTGCGAACACACCGGTTTTTACGCAACCTTCGATGCCCACATCTTAATTATTACAAACGCGCCGAGCGGCCTCTTGGTAACGTACTCATTTTTCAGTGTTGCGAGTTCAGGCTTGCTCCTCCCGGGAGCAGTGCCTCTGAAATTTCCATAATTTAAGGCGGTAGCACGCGCGCTCATCGTATTCTCTTCAAGTTTTCTTTTGGTAACTACTTTCCTGCCTGTCCTACCTGCGCGAACACTAAAATTACAAAGAAGCGATAGAAAAAACGGGCGCACGGTCATCATTTCAATGCCTTGGCATTCCTTATTCATCATTCTAGTTCGTGTTCGTGGCCGTATGTTATAATGTGGCGCGATCGTTTCCAACATACGGCCGCCTTTTATCAGAGGTCGCGAGTCTCCTGCATTTTTGCAATTCTGGCATCTCTTAGCTACATGCATTTTGTAGAGTTCGTGGTGGCAGCAATAGGAAGTACAGGTACGAGCTTTTTTTCAAAGCGTAGCTTGTCGCACGAAAGCTAAGCACAGCGCCGCTTACAATTATCTTAGTATCTGCGCTAAGGAAGCGCTGCACTGTTGCTCCTCCCACAAATGCTTCGCAACCGAAATCGCCTTTGTAGATGTCATTCTTTAACACTGCCCCCCCCCCTCCCCCCCGCAAAATCCGTTTACTTCTTTATAGCGAAGATTTCTCGCGAAGCTTTCGGGACTTTGCCCTCACGCCAAATCGAATCAAAACTAGAAGAAACTAAATTAAAAAAAAAAGGGGATTGCGCGTTCGATGGGGCGATCGAGCAACGGTCTCCTCTCAGCAGCAGCCCGTCGCTCCACACATTTAGGCCAGGTAGCTGTTTGAGACCGTTAGCGCGTGCGAGAGTCGTGTGCGCGAGATCACGTGAGCGCCAATTCACGCAACACATGCGTGTTCATGCGCCGATTGCCATTAGGCCACAGACGCAGCGCTGAATCGGGCGGGTGATGCAGTCGTCCGTGTGTTGCGTCGTGTGCTTCCCTGTGCGCGCATCCTTTCCTCTCCCTGACGCATATCGAGCGTTGGCCTTCGTCCCCGTGCCGCATTGCTGCATCGACGTATCGCGCGGTTTGCATTCGCGCGCAACCTGCTGTATGCATTTGGCCGTATAGCTTGGGGCGTGGTGTGTACAGCGTAGACGACGACGCATTTATATATAGACACAAACGTCGTTCGAGATTACGCCTTTCGATGGGACGACAGTGAATACAAATTGGGCGCATCGCAGTCAGCTGCATACATGTTTAGTTAACCGCTCCACGCAGTCTGTGAGATGCGCATAATTTTTTTTTCTAGTTCTTTTTTTTTCGGAAGCAGAAGGGGTGATTGTGAATGTCTTCAGCTATAGTGCTGCGTCCGAACTTAGCACGCGCTCTGGCGTGAGCGGATGTGCCTGATTTCGCAAGGCCCTCTTGGAAGAAAGTTTTGGGCTCTCACAGTCGGCTCCAATCTCACTTAGATTACGCTGCCCAGGCCAAGACGTGTCGTAAGACAGAAAAAAAAATGGCTGTGGCTTAGGTAAGGTTAAGCCCAGGATGCGAAGCATACTAGCCTTTATTTTAGTTGTTGAACCACTGTTTAGCCTGGTGAACTGCTGTTGCTTGGCTATATTTGGTTCGGCTAGACGAAGAAACAACTCATGCATTACTTCTTCGCCTTCAAGAGTGGAACGCGACAGCGTTCCCGTCGACCCGCCAAGGGGTGTAAGACAATGGGCTACAGGGCAGCGACTACGCGCCCCGCATTGGACGCGGTGAGCGTCGAGCAAAGCAGCGTTCGGCGCGGCAACGAAATGTGCGCCTGAGCAAGAGACGCACGCCTTAGAAACAGCGCGTTTCTAAGGCAACACCGCATTCACTAGAGGCGCTTTTGTACCGCTTTGAAGCGTTGTACTCGTGGCTCAGTGGTAGCGTCTCCGTCCCACACTCCGGAGACCCTGGTTCGATTCCCACCCAGCCCGTCTTGCAAGAGTTGAGCCAAAGCCACTTCTCCTCTGTCGTGACGTCACGGTGTCACGTGATTTCATGGTCACCGCCGCGCCTGAGGAGCTGGGTTGAGCCCTCGTAATATGCTTCGCATAAAAAAAACGGCACTTGAACGGCTGGGGATGCGCTAGTCTCTCTGCAGTTTTATTTTGTCCAGCAGGACCGACCACCTTGCGAGCAGTTAGTTTGCGTAGACTTGCGACATTAGAAAAAAACGAAAATCTGAGTTGCAGGATGCAGGTGCAAGCATCCGTCTCTGCAAACCGTTCTGCGCAATACGCGCATATCATTACGCCTTGCTCGTCGCTCACTGCATAGCCTGCGGTAAATTATCGCAATGCGCTGAGCCCCCCCCCTTCATTGGGCTCTGGCGAACCCTCAGAAGACGGTGCGTATATCATGGGCGTGTGCGTAGAGCAGCGGTCCCGGCACGTTCTCGACTCCTTCGATTTGCGCACGGCGGCGCGCTGTCTAATCAAGTATGCGTGTGCAGTTGCGAGCAGCGCATGCGGGACTGCCGTCGCCGACGCGGCGTTGCAGTGCGTGTCCGCAGCTGCTGTGCTCAGGGTTTACCTCTACTGCTTTGCTGACTGGATCTACGCTGGGTGCGTACGGCGCGTGTGTGGTGTGCGCCGAGGTGTTTGCTGTCTAGTAAATCGTCGCTACACAGACAGCTCGGAGATGAGAGAGAGAGAGGAGCAGCTATTTATTTAAAAGCGGAGAAGTTTGCCGGCGTTAGAAACAAATTCGTTTACGTGATATACTAGAGTTACTAAAGGACTTGCTAAAAATTCTTACTGTGCAAGGGAGGTGGTAGAAGGGAGAGAAGGCCTAGAACAAAAGGAAAACTTGAAAGTTTGATTTCGCTTTTGAGTATATTCTTGTGTGAGTATTGGGTATTCTTTGACTGCACTGCAGTTTTTTGTTTCTTTCTTCTTTTCTACGGTGTTGATGTTTCGCATAACAGGTAACGTTTTGAGATGAAGCCAACTGATTGCAAGTAATCGAACAAGAAGTCGAGTGCTTTAGTCTAAAATGAATTCTGTCACTTCTATAGTAATAACCGTAGCGTTGTAAGAGGAGATACCGTATCATCTGTCATGTTACATCCGTCCGCGTAGCGTTCGCCCTGTCCACCCTGTCACGTTTCTTGTGTCTGTGTTGTGTTAACGCTGCGGTTTTTGATTTAAGTATATGAACAGACTAGCACAAGAACAAGTTGAACGATATCGCGTTATCCTCTCGAAACGCGCAAGTTTTTGAATACTAGGAATGCGTAGGGACTGCTTACAGGGATAGCTTATACTGGCACACTTTCAGAATTCTATTTCTATTTGCTTTGCTAAAGATGTTGATTACTAGCGGATAAAAGGAAGCGTAAGCTTGCCCATTTTATAGAATTCGTCCCCTGAACGCAGCGCCGGTACGTGAGTTTGACGTCATGGATTTCAAAAACAAAAACATTTTCATACTGTTACTTCTCAAAACGGCAACGGACATTCTGTAGGTGCTTCGTACGAGACAGACCCTTCATCAGCATCCGCCAAGACAACGGCGTGCCCCGACGTAGACTGTGACGCGCAAACAAAGGAGCTCACTTCGAAGCAACAACAACCTCCGCCATCCGTGGAAGCGGTAGCTGTATGCCGCGAATAAGGCCAGTGTCCTGTCCCTGACAACTTGACCGTCGCAGAGAGCGCACTAATTGATGCAAGAGGCCAAAGCCGTGGGAAGTGCTTCGATTTCGATTTACCAAATTATAATAGTTATTTACCATCGGGGTCGACGCGGTTGCCTCGTATGCCAGGCCATCGCAACATTAACGGCGGAGTCCCACGGAACGGTGACACCCCATGGGAGGGATATTGCGAATGACTCGATGACTGATCGCGATTGGCCGAGACAGTCTCCAGATTCCCTGGTCTATTCACCTAGGGAAATTTACTGCTTTAAAAGCGGACGCCTTTGGTGCAGTGGTGTGTCCTGACGTGTGCTCAGACATGTAGTTAGCTCAGACATTTAAAGTGATTGTCACAGACCGGCGCCAACCATGTTATATATATATTTCTTTAGAGTGAGTAAAGTTTCGTTCGTTCTCCGTCCTCGCTTCACCGTTGGAACTTGAAGCTTCTCGGACGATGATCGGCAGTGGTTGATCAAACGCAGGCAGGAAACGATGAGCTCAGATGTACAAGAAATATTTATACGTGAACTTTTCTATATACATGGCAGGTAAAACAAATACATTACAAAAGTGAACAACTGAGAAACAAGGTCTCACTCTTCGACTGTCTCAATGACTGTTAGAGCCCAGACTCGTTTTAACGTACATAGTACGGAGGCTCACTGGTCTATCAGCAATCCTGATCTCAGCCAAGTCTGAGGGACAGCATGTCGTCCCGATTTTTATAGCCCAAATATACAAAGAAAAAAAGGCGGTAGGGCCGTTGGCCCGTCCCACAGGTTCAGTTGCCAATCAGAGTCAACCGTTTGTTAAGCCACCACCCACAGGGATGGGCTTACTCTTAAAAATAAACATATTGGAAAACAAAGCTCTTTTCCTTCTTCGCCAAAACTCCGTTGCCCTCTCATTTCTCCGTAGTGAGTGACCGGCTCAGCAAAACACGCCAGGCCCGAACAAGTTATCGCTAGACCGTTTCAAATGCCAACGGCGTCTAGGCTGCACCTGTCTCGGAAGCAGGGGCACCGGCACCACGAAGTGCCGCTGTACTCAAAGTTTGGCCGTCTGGGAGACGGATGACCCTCCTTGTCCTTCAAATTTATTGTCTACAAGACAAAGTTCTTTGAGTGCGTGTTTCCAAGACGCCGTCGTGCGAATGCACTCTTTACGTGCGCACCGCATTCCTACAGCGTGTACGGTAAGCTGGTCTTAGACACCACGCAGGCAGTCGCACCCAACAACAATGCTGGCGATTACCTTCCGGAGGCGTAGAGGATTAGGTCCATGCTCACTGCATGCAGCACGGAGTCAGAGTTGCTAAGTCCTTCTTAACCTCGGCGGCGCCTCCAATTAGTCAGGGACTCGGGCGCCAGGCTCACAATACCTTTTGTACAGCGGTTCGTTTTAAGGCTGGTCTGTGTGACCCGTCGGCGGACTGCGAACATCGTGCGCACAATACTGACTTCCAGCAATCGGCACACGCCCGCCTGGCACCTGCCGCGATGCGTCACCAAACCCCGCGCGTTGCCTGTGACCCCGCATAACACAGCAACTGTCGCCCCGCTGACATGGGGGGAAGTGAACCCCCTCTCTATACACAAAGCACGAGGCCGATTCGTGAGACTTAAGAAGCCGAACAATCAGAGCGACCTTACACGTCCCTCCTAAAGAGTATACTGGGCTTACGATGTTCCCAGCTATACTACAAGAGCCAAAGGGCGCTGTATCATAAGATTTAGGCTCTGAAGGTTCCGTCGTCAAAGAAAATCGACATACGCTGCCCAACACGGGTGCTGCGGAGTCCGTAAGGAACAGGGAAATTAACTGAAAGGACCACAGAAAAAAAACAATTTTCTCTCAGAGACAAAAAAAAAAAAAGGCGAAAGCTCAACACATTCATGACAGTGAGCATGCAAAAGAAACACTCATGCATGTACAGGAACACTCCAACGCACTGCACGGCACAACAGCAGTAAAGTAACATATGCAGGTTATATACATAGTATGTCCATAGTCTTATAACCCTCACACACATAGACGACAACAGCCACAGAAAGTTCCACCAAGGCTGAACTGTCCCACGCACACATCCTTCGGGTGAACGGGAACATTCACGCCTGTCCCAGCTGGCATGGCTGTTTCTGTCTATCCTTTCTTTCCTGCTCTTTACTCGATTGGCTCCCACGAACGATTCGAGAGCCTTGACAATGCATCAGCATTGGCGTTACATGTTCCTTTCCGGTGACGCACCGTTACATTGTAGCGCTGTAGTGAAAGCGCCCATCTTGCTAACTTGGCCCCCTGGGGGGTGCTGGTTGTCAAATATGACAATGGGTTATGATCAGAGACAACATTCACTACTGCTCCGAAAAGCCAGTAGTCAAATTTCTTGAGTGCCCAAATAATAGCAAAGGCTTCTCTC
This sequence comes from Dermacentor albipictus, assembly GCF_038994185.2. Taxonomy (NCBI): domain Eukaryota; kingdom Metazoa; phylum Arthropoda; class Arachnida; order Ixodida; family Ixodidae; genus Dermacentor; species Dermacentor albipictus. Next base: position 33,222,503 of record NC_091828.1, on the reverse strand, counting down.
TCTATAGTCGACCAGCGCGCCTGTGTCGGGTTAAAGCGGTGGCTAGCAAAAGCGATCGGCTTTTCTTTTCCGTCCGCTGACATTTGAGCTAAACAGGCACCGGCCGCTGTCGCTGACGCATCAGTGAATAGCCAGTACGGCTGATGAGGCTCAGGCGTGTTCATGGCGACAGCCTGACAGAGAGCTAATTTCAGACTTTCGAACGCGCACTGCGCTTCTTCCGACCATGGAATTGAATTAGGAACCCCTCGCCTTGTCAAAGCTGTAAGCGGGCTCGCCACGTCGGCGTAGTTTGAGACATAGTCCCGATAATGCCCACAAAGCCCCAACAGACTTCGCAACTCTTTCTTTGTGTGAGGTGGCACAAGACCTTCTATGGCAGCTATCTTGGTTGCCCAACCTGTGTCAAAGAGGAGTACTTGGTCCCCGACATTAAATTCTTTAGTCCGTGCCCTCCTATTGTAAACTAGAGCATGTTTGCTTTGGCACTCGGTGCCTGTCAACTCAGCTACACTCTCGGCTAGTTCTAGCTCCCGCTGACTGGGCACCCCATTGACATCCTGCATCAAACTATTCCCTTGCAATTTAGGGATTTCATCTGTCGTTTCTTCGCAACTTAGACTGCAGTCTGGCTCAGTGTTATCGAATATTTCGACTGATCGGACCCCTACGGAATTGGCTACCCGCGGAATATTTTCCTCTCCAAACTCCTCTTTTTCCTGCGCCCGTAGCAGTTCCCAATCTTCCTTTGACAGCAGGCAGTCAACCCCGTTTGCAAGTTCGTCGGTAACCGCGCACACCAGATCGATCCTCTGCGGTTGTATCACAGCCCCCGGGCGATGCATGCCTACGGGCAGCGTAGCTAGCTTAGCTCGAATGGTGTTTCCGAATGCCGACTCAAGTCTTACTGTTCGTGATGGCTCCTGTAAATCGATGGGCAACATACTTTTACGGACTACCGTTATCTCACTACCTGTGTCCAACACAGCTTCCGTTGCTATATCCCCGCACATGAGAGGGATTAGGTCCAGCTTCGACCTCCCCGAGCTAGCATTTTGAGCTACGACATGTACTCTAGCGCTTAGCACCCTTTCTTGCTCTGGTGGAGGTTCTTCACTTACAACAGCAACCTTCTGTACCCTTTGTTTTTGCACAGTCGGTGGCTTCCCCTGCGGTTCTTTATCTGAAGCTTTTGGGCAGTCTCTGGCTAGGTGACCCTGTATATGACACACGTGGCATCTTAAATTTGTCCTCTGCGGGCCAGCTAGTTTTGCGTGCTGCGGCAATGAGGCTGTTGCGGCTGGCTTAGTTGCTCGTCCTTTCCCTTTAGCTTGCTCGAAAGTCTCGAGCACTTTCGCCACCTCCACTGGCTTAAACCAATCTTCGCCCTCCCGCAAAAGAACATATTCAAGGGCTCCTGAGCTTAGACTGGCTTTCATACGGTCAGCAACCATAAGCTCCGTCATAGCTTCTTTGGTGTTTGCATTTCGAGATTGAAGGTAATAGGCCAAATAAGTTCTAGCGCGGGACGCGAACTGAGCCCAAGTTTCCTCCTTTCGTTTAGAAGCCTTTTCAAACCTCTCCAAGTATTTAGCTGGCGTGAGCTTAAGTTCATCTAATACTGCCTTCTTTACAGTCTCATAATCTGTACATTCCTCGTCATTGAGGCCACGCAACAGATAACGAACCCGCTCGGCCAGCGCCGGCATGATCAAATGTACACGGCTGTGTTCTGGTACTTGAAAAGATGAAAACAACTTTTCAACCTCCTCAAACCATATCGGAACGTCAGCGTCACACGGCAACCGGTATGCCTTAAGCACTTTAGCACATTGCGCTATTCCATCCGTGATGGCACCGCGCCGATCGCTTCCTTCCGACACCGAAGGCGGCCTGCTCGACTGCTCGAGCTCCACTCTCCGCAGAGCAATGCGCTCGCACTCTAGCTGTAGGCGCACCTTTTCCAGCTCCAGCTCCAGGCGTCTCACCGCCATGGCCTCTGGATCTGTCGTGCTCGGAGCCTGCGAAGCGCCTTGCGTCTCACTATCCATTTTAGTATCCGACGTCTCAGACTCGGTCTCTCCGATGGGTTGTAGTTCCTGCCGTCTCTGACCCTCTCTTTGTTCAGATGCCGTATCAATGTTTACGTTAGCCTCACTCGCATTTGCTGTTCTGCGCGTGAACACCATTAACCTCACTGAACAACAGCCATGCCAACCTAGACAAAACGCAAGGAATCCCGCTCACCCGTTGCTGCTGGGGGCGCCGCCTGACGTCCTCGTCCAGATGAATTGCAACCGTTGCGGAATTGGCTGGTAGCCCTCTGATGCCTTGCGCCTGGCTCGCTGCTCGTTGCTCGTTGTGGGGCTTGCCGATCCTGTCGGCTGCGCCAGTAAAGTTTCGTTCGTTCTCCGTCCTCGCTTCACCGTTGGAACTTGAAGCTTCTCGGACGATGATCGGCAGTGGTTGATCAAACGCAGGCAGGAAACGATGAGCTCAGATGTACAAGAAATATTTATACGTGAACTTTTCTATATACATGGCAGGTAAAACAAATACATTACAAAAGTGAACAACTGAGAAACAAGGTCTCACTCTTCGACTGTCTCAATGACTGTTAGAGCCCAGACTCGTTTTAACGTACATAGTACGGAGGCTCACTGGTCTATCAGCAATCCTGATCTCAGCCAAGTCTGAGGGACAGCATGTCGTCCCGATTTTTATAGCCCAAATATACAAAGAAAAAAAGGCGGTAGGGCCGTTGGCCCGTCCCACAGGTTCAGTTGCCAATCAGAGTCAACCGTTTGTTAAGCCACCACCCACAGGGATGGGCTTACTCTTAAAAATAAACATATTGGAAAACAAAGCTCTTTTCCTTCTTCGCCAAAACTCCGTTGCCCTCTCATTTCTCCGTAGTGAGTGACCGGCTCAGCAAAACACGCCAGGCCCGAACAAGTTATCGCTAGACCGTTTCAAATGCCAACGGCGTCTAGGCTGCACCTGTCTCGGAAGCAGGGGCACCGGCACCACGAAGTGCCGCTGTACTCAAAGTTTGGCCGTCTGGGAGACGGATGACCCTCCTTGTCCTTCAAATTTATTGTCTACAAGACAAAGTTCTTTGAGTGCGTGTTTCCAAGACGCCGTCGTGCGAATGCACTCTTTACGTGCGCACCGCATTCCTACAGCGTGTACGGTAAGCTGGTCTTAGACACCACGCAGGCAGTCGCACCCAACAACAATGCTGGCGATTACCTTCCGGAGGCGTAGAGGATTAGGTCCATGCTCACTGCATGCAGCACGGAGTCAGAGTTGCTAAGTCCTTCTTAACCTCGGCGGCGCCTCCAATTAGTCAGGGACTCGGGCGCCAGGCTCACAATACCTTTTGTACAGCGGTTCGTTTTAAGGCTGGTCTGTGTGACCCGTCGGCGGACTGCGAACATCGTGCGCACAATACTGACTTCCAGCAATCGGCACACGCCCGCCTGGCACCTGCCGCGATGCGTCACCAAACCCCGCGCGTTGCCTGTGACCCCGCATAACACAGCAACTGTCGCCCCGCTGACATGGGGGGAAGTGAACCCCCTCTCTATACACAAAGCACGAGGCCGATTCGTGAGACTTAAGAAGCCGAACAATCAGAGCGACCTTACAGAGTGTGTTTTTCGGGCATCCCGTTCCGAGTCTACGGGAAGAGGCCGCGAGAGAGGGCGGAGAGGACTGCCCAGGGTCGAGAGGCATCTGGAGACGGTCGCCTTTGTGAGCGGCGCAAGCGGCTGTTCTTCGGCGGCGGCTTCGTTGTCCCCTTCGACGGAGTCGGGGCTTGGCCGCGGTGTAAGATTACAAGAGTGGAGCAGGCAGAACGCACGGTGAAGAAAGTTGTGCGCCCTGTTTCCACTGTTCGGTTGCTTCCGCTGGTCGGGATCGCGGAGACGGCCGGGCCATAAATCGACTGTGCGCATGCTGTCTTCGGTGGCGCCGAGAGAAAAAACGCCTGTAAATAACCGCTGGGCAGAGCACTTCTCTTCTTTTCACCAGCGCCTTCCCGCCGCCAGCTCGTTAGCAGTTCGGTGGGAAGGGGGACAGTCGGTTGGAAGCAGGCAGTGAAGAAGGTTGTGTGAGTCTTTGCGGCGTGCGGGGCCGAATTCCTGACGGCGAGGCGCGCGTTTCATCGCACCGGGCCCGCCGCCTTCGAGCCATCGCCGCAACGACTGCCACACGAGCCGTCCCCGTTCTTCGCTGCGCTACGATATGGTCTGTCCGCCGGCTTGTCCTCTTCGTCTTTTCTGTTAACTATAAACGACTCGTTTGCCTCTAAACTCATTTGTTTACTGTTGTTGTAACCCTGCCTGATTATTGTGTGTTCTTGTCGTGTTCCCAATTGTCTGTACTTCTCGCCAATTCTGTTCGTTCTTACTTTGAGTTCTTTGTTACCTTATTGTCCGTGATGAGTTTTGTGTATGATTAAATGCTCGTTATCCCCCTTCAACGAGTTGCTTCGTGATTGCCGACGCACCGATACACGGGCGTCTTGCTCGGGCTGACCAACCCTGAATAAATAAATGTTGTCCAAAGGCCCTTCGCTTGTAGGCCGGGGCGAAGCGTAAAGCGGACCCCTGTGCTCCGTCGGCTTGCGCCTGGCAGCCGGATCGGCGAGCGAGGTGTTAAGGTTTTTGTGACAGTGATACTACATAGAGTATGGGCTTCCACACCTGGAGCCAGTGTAAATAAAGTAAAATAAACCCTTTTATTTTGCTCCTACTCTCCGACGTACGCACCCCTGTGCCTTTCGGGTTCCTGGTCTAAACGCTAACCCGAGTTGTTGCAACAATACTGAAGTGTTTCCGTCCGCAGAAAAGCTCTTAAAACCTACTTCGTTGTCTTCGTTCAGCTGGCTTGCAAAACATGAAATGCAATTACTATTTGTCGGCAAACACGTCCTCAAGAGACGCTGGCAAACTTTGTGACGTCACGGTGAGCTGGTGCGGAAGCTGCAAGATGGCGGCGCCACACATCTCGCGTCTTTCGCTGGCGTAATCGAGCCTATAGCCGCTGGTATACCGAAGCTTTTCTCGCAGTAAGAGCAGCCTTTCTGTTTTACTTGTTCTGTAAAAGCGCAATTTAACAACCGAGCTTGACTCAATCGCTCCTTAGAGTCCGTTAAAGGTAGCAGCTTTTCTCTTTCTTCAGTGATGTCAAACAATGTGCCCGTCTTACTGGCCAACAGCAGCTGTGCAGGATATCGTGGCAGGCTGGTTTTTTTTCTTCTGTCTTATGGTAGGCCAGCGCGGCCGTTAGCGTTGTTTAAGATCGTGGCTGTTGCTTTTTAATGTTGACATCTTCACTTTTATAAATGTTGCTCTCACCAATGTGTTGAAGAGTACTTCGCTTTGCAGCGTTGCTGCGTTAAAATTCAAAGCACTTCATGCTACACCGCTTGGTCCAACAAAGGGGAAGAAAAAAACATCGAACGGAAATAAACTGCGCCACTTTCTTAAGGGCCATGACATTCGCGGCCACTAACGTCATAATTTCAATCATTCGAGTTTTTCAGATAGCTAATATTTTCACGATAACGTAAGGGCAGCTGCAGAAACAAACCATTTCATTGTTGAAGCGATGTCAACTTAAGAGCCGGCATTAACTAGTGGTCAACTCCGGCTTAAATTTCCTATTCAAAGTCATTCGAAACGCTGACATTCTCTCGTTGGACAGTCACGTGACCGACATTTTTTTAAAAATGTTGCATTGAAGTGAAAATACAAATTGTTTTGATTGTAGAACCAATATTTTCATTTTGCAACTCAATTATTTTCAATGATTGCCAAAAAATCGGTAAGCTTGAGAAACATTTGGTTGTATAGTGCTCGAAACTCCGTAATTCTGCAGCGCAAAGATATATGTCACAAATCTGTAAAGTGTTTGATCGTCTGAAACACGCGAATGTTGTATTAGTTTACTGTTCATGTCATGTATATCGATTACGTGATTTTCGCTATTGCCGCAATTCACAAACGATTGGCGTAATTGAAACGAGTGCGTATGAGTTTTGTTCATCGGATAGGGTAATAGATGTGCGAAGAGAACTTTGGTGTCATTTCTTATTGCCGAGTTTAAGAAGTTCAAAACTTGATGCCTACGTATTTCTTTAGAAAAAGTTGATTTTTCAGCAATTCTTCTAAAAAAATGTTAATGCTATCGTAAATACAAGGTCACCTCGGTTCACTTGATGTCTTCTTACTTTTATTCCCAAAAGCAACAAAAATCTAATTCGATGAAGCGGCTGCCGAGCAATACGATGTCTCCTTTCCCATCTATTTATGTACAGGATGCCCCAGCTAACTTTAGCCAGTGTTTAAAAATGTGTGAATGCCACGTAGCTGGACAGAACCAATGTAACGTTGTTTTCCGTCGCCTGGAGGTACCCAATTTTTCTCTTTCCGCCTAATTAGATAATTAGTTGTAATAACCATTTATAATATTATAATTAAATAAGAACTGCCACTGAGAACATTGTAGAACGACATGGAAAACTCCCGATACAGCTTTCTGTCGCTCAATACGTGCTACATAAGTGTTTCGGGCTCCTTTCACGCTCGGAAAAACACTTTGATGTAGCACGTATCGAGCAACCGGAACCTGTGTCGGGAGATTTTCATGCCGCTCTACAATTTTTTCATTGCGAGTTCTGATTTATTTATATTTGAGAAGATGGCTAATCAATTAGGTCTGATTATTCAAAAAGGTAGAATGAAAAATAATCTGAGTGTTTCCGTGCGACGGCACACATTACCTTGGTTATGTTCAGCAACGTGGCATTTGCATATTCTTAAAATCTGGCTAAAGTTAGCTGGGACACCCTGTAAACCAAGTGGTTCTTGTTCAGCGGAATCTTTTTTTTTATTAAAGAAAGTGGTCATATCTAGACCATTGCTGTTTCTACAGATAGGCTACGTGGCTAAACAGATTACCCAAAAACATTTGAACGGTAATTTGACCAATAAACTTCCTCCTCTCTCACTTTAGGGCACACACGTATTTGCGAAATCGAAGCCGAGGGGTAGTTAAGTCGTCTTTGCTCAGCAAGAAATGCTCAGACTAGCACCACTTTAGAACTATCAGACTCCGAAATCTGCTAAACAATACCTCGGTGGTCCAGTGTTCTGGCAAGCTTCCAGGAAACGGTTCCGGAACGCTCTTGTGTTTAATAGCTCACTTTGAGCTCTCGTATCTCGAAACTGGCGTTAACCACACGATTTTTTGCTGCATATCCGTCACTTCCCTACTGCTCAGTTGGCATTTCGCAGCTGAAACATGTGCCATAACGTTAGTAATTAAAATGTAATTTACGTCTTCAATTAATTAGCCAAATTAATTTGTGTTCGATTGTGGGGTTTAACGTCCCAAAACTGTACACAGCAGGTTATGAAGGACGCCGCTTGTAGGGCTCCGAATTTATGACGACCACCTGGGGTTCCTCAATGCGCACCCGAAGCATGCTACACAAGCGTGTGTGGTTGAGTAAAGCTTGTTGCTGGGCGAGTTGGTTGGGTTCTAATAAATACATTGTTGCGCCAAAAAGGAAAATAAAGACTTCGGAGGGAGAGTATGAAACGACAGATCGAGCGCTGAAGTTAAACTGATTTTATTCTTACAGCCGGGCAGGGAGAACGAGATGCAGCTGTTAAAAACGTCACTGTAATCGCTCTAGGCAACACTGGTGCACGCATGCGCGTTTGTTCATTCTCCCTGCCCTGCTGTATAAGAATAAAATCAGTTGGGAGTTCAGCGCTCGATCTATCGTTTCATACTCTCCGTCCGAAGTCTTCATTTTCCTTTTATGCGAAGCATATTACGAGAGCTCAACCCAGCTCCTCAGGCGCGGCGGTGTCGCCTTCAATACCACGTGACACCGTGACGTAACGACAGAGGCGAAAGGGGGCTCCAACTCGCGCCGTCGCTCGCGGCGTCGCGGAGCTGCGCTTGCCTCTGCTAGACACTCACGAGGTGAGATGCCTCCTGGAGACAGAGTTGCTCGTTGGAATGAGAAGCGAAGGTTGCGGCGTGCTACAGAGACTGTTTCTAGGGGGCTTTGCTACGGCGCAGCGACTACGCGCCCCGCATCGGACGCGGTGAGCGTCGAGCAACGCAGCGTTCGGCGCGACAACGAAATGTGCGCCTGAGCAAGCGCCGCACGCCTGAGCCGACGCCGACGACACCGGCTTTTCTGCGACACGAGCTCCTTAACGCTGTCGCGTTAAAATAAAGGCTAGTATGCTTCGCATCCTGGGCTTAACCTTAGCTAAGCCACAGCCATTTTTGGCGCAACAATGTATTAATTGCAAGCGTGCTTGTTTTGCTTCCGTTTTATTTTTTCACACTCGTGCCGCGACCTCTGATCGAATCCGCGAATGCTTGGCAGCGCAACGCCATTTCATTGCAAATTCTGTGTCTGCCCGCGATACAGTGCTGAGAGACAAGTGATGTGCAGTGTACTGGACCAGTTGGACAATCGTCCACTCCCTTTCTATCTCCCCCTTCTACTATGTTTCTCTTTTTAAACCTCTTAACCCTTCCCCTTGCGCAGGGTAGCCAACCGGAACTACCTCTGGTTAACCTCCCTGCCTTTCTCTGCATTATTTTCTCTCTCTCTGGAACAATATTTTTGTTCGGCAAGCGACCGGGAGTAGCCGGTACCACCTAAAGGTGCCGACATCCCCTATTACGTCATCTCAACAACAATAAAAACACAGCCCCCGTGGAAAGTAATTAGTGAAATTATCGCAGAAGCTTTCTTTGTTGCTATTGCCTGCCTATACCCACGTAGCCTATCTGCAAAAATGGCAGGGTCTTAGATGAGCTTTTTTTTTCTTTTGAACGTTCCCGCATAGGGGAGAAAAAATTTTAAAAAAGTACGCATTTTCAGCGCACATTTTCCCGTAAATCGAAAGCGAAGCTTCCGGGAAGCGGTCAGTGAAATGCTATAAATTGCCCGATTTCATTCCTGCGTCTTCGGCGTCAACTGCGACGCGCGCATGCGCACTGGTGCGCCGGTGCTACGCAGTGTGACAACTGTTCCGTTGACTTTTATTTGTTCGTACGTCTGCTCGTTCAATTGAAGTTTACCGGTTGCTCCTTGGGCAATTCCCCGTTGCGGGCGGGTGCCACGGTATGGAAATCGTCATCACAATCAACACGCGACGATCGTCTCGAAGAGAGATAGTTGGCGTTGACGCGATAGAAGTGTACGCACGATCGTGGCCTGATGGGTCAGTAACGTTGCGGTCCATTAGATAGCAATCTTGCGCTCGTGTGCCTCTATCGTGCCAACGCCAAAAGCGTGTGTCAAGTGGGCTTAGATACATTTATGGACTACTTAGTTTTGTGGCTGGAAGCGCTACTGGGTACGTGAGAGAAGTGTACGTTTGGTGTCGTGTTTTACAGGCTCATTTCTCGCGCGAATGCCTCTGGCGTGTCTCGCAAAAAGCTGTGTAAACAATTTCGTGGCGTATTTTTCTTCCCGTTCTCCTGCATAGAACCCAATACAATGCTGGCCCAGGTCGAGACGTCTTAAAGATGGGTAAACAACATGCATGTTACGGGAGGTATAAAAGGTTTCTTCTGCGAACTGTAGACTGATAGGTTAGAAGTCAAGCCATGCAATAGAAAAAAAAATTTTATACTACCTTGGAACAATCACCGTTTTGTTTGTAGGAAACCAGACACAAATGAACGCGTTTGTCTAGACTGTTAGAAAGGTTGCCTTCTTCGGATATCCGTCAAAGAACATTAAAAAAGACTCACCGATAGATAGCTAGAGCTTTAAATATTTACCGGTCCATAACGACCAAGGCATGCCATTTGACTTCATAATGCTTCTGCGCCTACATAGTATTCGGTTGTCACGAATGGCCGATCGGTCATGGCGATCTGGACGTGAGGCCACTAAGCCATTACTTTCGCGAATCTGTAAGCAGAATGGTTCATGTCTATAAACTGCAAGAACCGGAACACGACTACCTTCCCAGCTTAGGAGGGCTGATCGAGCGAGGCTCGATCCCATCATCGGGCACGTATATTTTTTTTAATATGGACTATTCGGAAAAACAGCAGCGCGGCACCCAGCCGCTACTGCTTGCTTTCTCTTAACGATGTATTCGCGCATAGCGCCGATCAACTCGCCTCCATTTCGAAAATGTGCGCATATATGTCACGGTGCTTATGCGTATTCTGCTTTTCTCAAAAAAAAAAAAAAAAAGACGGGGCGGATTTTTGCTACCAACATTACGTCATAAGTTGGTCCCTTCAGGGAGTTTTCACAATATGTATTATCAACCGCGCCTCCGAGATGAACTAATCACTTCTCACGATTACATTTCACAACGAATAAGCTCTCCTTATGAAGTTAGCAGTGCGCTCTGGAGAGCTATGCACTCTTTTCCGTCCTGCTTACCACGCATATAGGGAAAATGTGCAACCACCTGTCCCCACCGCTCGTAATTTAACGACCTCTCAAGGCCGTGTGTGTCGTGTTTTGCTAACGTTGTATATTTATCAGCTCTCATTTTAGTTTTTATATTTTTCGTCGCCTACCCCACTCTGTGATGTCTATGCGGACATGATAGTATATATATACAACACGTAGTAAAAAAATACCGCACACAACTTTCATTCACAATTTTGTTGCGAAGTTCATTCATACATTGATTGACAACGAACATTCCAGATGGAATCAAATTGAGGTCCGGTTAGCCGCAGCAGTGGACCCTGAGGGCAAATTACGCGGAGGAAGTTCCAGAGCAAAGTAGTTTTATCGTGCAAAGAGCATGCAGCTGTATACTCGGTTTTTAGTGTAGGTGCTATATACACTCGGACAAAGCGGGGGGAAGAAAGGCGTACACGCCCCTCATTCTCTACGATGAAGCAGGAGGCGAAAAAAAAAATGAAAAGATAAATTAGTTTTTTCACCGACATATCATCGCGCCAGACGAAGGGTCAGTGCTAACTGAAAACTTCCCGGCTGTTTACGCGCCTGCTCCAGTGTTTGGGCGTCTAGAGGGCGGGACCAAAGCTGTCTTGTTTGTAACTTCGTAGCCAAGGCCGTTTATATTTCGGCCAGCGCTTCAGGCCTCTTTGTTTGTGTTCCCGCTCTGCCGTCTCTTGCCGGAGCTGTGCCCAGTAGTTCAGGGCCATGAGAGCGCCTTTAGACGCACAAGGCATTTACCATATTTTTGGGGTTGAGAGCTGCGGTTACATGGAAAATATTACGAAGAACTTTGATATTCGATGTAAAGGGAATTACTTAGCCGTATGTAGGTGTGTATGCGTCATGTATACCCTATATATAGCGCGAAGAAAGGTGGTTAACCGGGGAGCCTGATCTTGATAGTGACATCATCAGAAGCCAACAAACACTGACACCAAGGAGGCCATAGGGGAAATTACTTGTTCTTAATAAATGAAATAAAGAAACGAAAGTTTAATTGAAATAAAGTGGCTGAAAAAAACAACTTGCCGCAGGTGGGGATCCATCCTCACTATGCACCGGATATGCACGTTTTTTTTCTTTTGTTTACGTTTTTTTAATGTGTCACGCCTTTTCGCTCCCTGTGTTAGGTAATGCGTTTTGGATCAGCTGGGCTGCAGTTCATGCTTCGAATACTAAACTTAATCCTCAAATCGTGTTTGCCGACCTCGGTGTTTGCATAATACGGAGACCTTGAACCTCGGCTAAAATCAGCGCCATCGCATTCTCTTACGCACACGCAAGCGTCATATGCGTGCCATTCCTGTGAGCTCTGTTCGGTCGTAAATAATGGACAGGCTTCAGTGACTGCTTACCACTGTGACCGCCTGTTGTGTGTGGAGAATAAGCGCCGTTTTATGACTCTGCTGCGCTGTATCCCAGACGTCGTCCCATTGTTTATCGGATTCCTTTTTACGTCTCGCCATAAACGCTTAAGAGATCCCCGACTTCGTTGCCGCCGTTAGCGGGGATAAGGAATAAAACCGCTGGCCGCTGAGTGATTGGCTAGATGGAACGTTTTAATGGCGGGCATATATATATATACTTCTTTTTTTGTCGTGCTTGTACGTGTGACCGCTAATAGTCTTGTCTGCGCGCTTGCGAAGTCGGATAGTCTCTCGAGGTACGATGACGGGAAAGGAAAGACGGGCAAGAAAATGGAGGAGCGGGAGGGGGATGGGTAGGGTGATGGCCCGGATGGAGGACGAGGAGAACCGACTCCGTGCGCCCTCTGTACGGCGGCTCGGCGACGCCGCGCAGAGCGGTGACAACTGCCGAGTCGCGACAACCAGCCAGCAGCGAGGACTAGAGTATGGAGCAACGGCTGACTCCGAATAGGCGGCTGAGGCGTTCTTTAAGAAAACTGCTGTTTGCATAAGCGTTCATTACCGTAGCGACGAAAGTCGAGGCAGAATTTTCAGTTGGCGACAAAGAGGTCCATTAATATACCGCACAAATAAATAAATCTATAAATAAATAAAGAAGGGGGGAAGAAAACGCGAGGAAAAGGGGACAAAACGGCCGAAATGCACTGTCTGGTTGTCCTTGTGACGTCACTGAATTTATTTCGTTCATTTCAAGGCCGTTTGTGGGGAGAGAAAGATTGCTAGATTGGGTCATTTCCTTGAGTATATGGTTGAAACAGTCTTTGTTGAGAAATAACTGCGTCTGAGCAGAAGCTGTCGAAGCCTGGCACGTCACTCGAGAAGTTTGCGCGGGAACTTCGATGCGTCTGTTCTATTTTTTTTTCTGTGTTTGTCACACCTCCGCTCGTGACAAGACCTTTCTGCTATCGTGCCCAGAAATGCGGATCACGAGGCGCCCTCCGGCGTCCTCACTCGGAGGGCACTGGCTCGGCGCTGCGTAACTGATTGCCCAGCGGAGTTGCAGAATTGAATCCCCCGAGGAAAAAAAAAAAAACGCCACTGCCAAATAGAAGTTGATTAGCATTTGAAGAATGCCCACTTACGAACAACCTCGGCAAGCTTCAGCTGCGTGGTAGTAGCGCTGTAAGCTTCTGAGCAGACTATGTGTCTTAATGGGGACCGCTTCCGGGAGCACCCGTTCTTGTAAAAAAAAAAAAAAAAAAAAAAAAACCCTGGCTGGGAGAGGCTTTCTCCTGACAGACGCCGTTGTCGTGACGGGGACAGTGTGCATGACGGCTGTGCGAATCAGGCGTATACGCTCTGTGAGAAATGAGCTGTGATTTCGCCAGAAGCACATTCCGCGAAGTTACTGATGACACAGCGAAGAAGGAAGATTTCACATTGCGCACGCCGCTAATCCGCCCGTAATACCTTCCGCTCAACGATTATTGGCCTCGGAAGGATCAGCGGCAGGCAGTGTGGACGTTCCAGCCTTCTGCTCGTTTCTCGTTCCTGACTGGCGTAATGTGCGACCCGTGACTTTGCCTTTGCTGCACCCAATCCGAGTGACGTGGTGTCTGCATAGCCGCCCACTTCCGAAGGAAGCTTGAGCTTCGTGCTTCAGAGTAACGACGCCTTTCTTCAGCGTGAGGCCGGTCGCTTTGAATTACCACGTGAGTGCGCAGTGCGTGCAACTTCCAACGGTGCGCGTACATTTTCTAGCGTTGCGTGTGTTTCCCCACCGCATTTCGGAGTATATATAATGGAGAGCTTTAGTTTAGGGGGCGCAAGCGGCCTGCGTACGCAAGAACTAGGGGCGACGGTACTGCGCATGCGCAGACACCGATGTAGGGGTCTGCGCATGCGCAGTACCGTCGCCCCTGGTTCTTGCGTACGCAAGGCGCTTGCGCCCCCTAAACTAAAGCTCTCTATTTATGCTCGTGCGAGGACCCATTGGGGCATGGGCGAATTTCGTTTGCCCTGTGGGCGCGTATAACGGTTCCATTTGTTTCTGTGTTGGCGCAACAAGGTCGCGGGAAAGGGAATTGCGATATTGGCCGCGTTGATGAGGCACTATTGACATTAAACGAGATGGAGCGAGTGACATAGCGTTGTTTAGTGCTGTTCTTACTCTGCGCCGCTCTACATATATGACCGAAGAAGAACTGTATATGCAACACTCGCACTTTTATGTGTTCCAAGCGATACAAGTTGTCTGCAGCCGGGGGAGATAAACTGCTGAGGCTTATGCGAGTATACTTGCGTATAAATCTTGCTACACATGGTGGGCGTATATTTGAAATTTGGCCCGTTCAATCTGGTATGTTGTCGCAAAACCTTTACGACCTCGAAGGCAGTGGCCCGCTTGAGCAGATCGGGAAAACAACACTAAGAAGAAAGCTCATGGCAAGAAACGCAATTCAAGTTGCATGGTTCTGCAGTGGAGTTGTACAGGACGCTCGGGGACATATTCCGCTCTCCCGCGGCGTCTGCCCCCGAAATGAGTCGCCCGTAGCCAGCTTACCCGTGCATTTGCTTCCTAAAAGGCATCGTATTGCGGCGCTGACTGTCGACAGAGATGGAACGAAGAAGAAACAAAACATTAAGTGTCTTAAGAATGACACGGGGTCATTGAAGTACAACTTTGCTGCCACAGTTGACTATGCATGGTATAATTGTTCCCTGGCTTGGCTTTTGCAAGGATTGTTTTGACTTGAAACGTCTTTCATTTCGGTCATGCAGTATAGGGGGTCGCTTGATAAGACGTCATGTCACAAAAACGTGTAGCGCTAATATCGCTTACATCAATGCAACCGTAGTACCGACTCGCCTTGCTTATCGTTGCGTAGAGGAAAGGAGCTAACCTGTGCTCGATTACGCGTATGTTCAGTGCGCAGATGCCAGCGTTGTCGCGCCACGCATGAAGCAATCGGAGCTAAATTTAGTCTCGCGTGCTGCGTTCAGAGGCGTTGCTCAGCAGTACGTTTGTCGATCCGAGTTGTCGCGGTTGAGAGAGCCCGCTTTGCTCTTATAGGTGTAATACCGAACGCAAACCAGTGTTCATGCAGGACTTATAAGGCTTACGATTGTGTAACTTATTGCAGAAATTTGACGGTTGCTCGGCTATGCCGGCTCCGGGGCGTTCGACACGTATACGGTCCAGAAATATATAGAGATGTGAATATAGGAAGGCAGGGATGTTAACCAGTCAAGTCTGGTTGGCTACTTTAGGCTAGGGGAAGGGAGAAGGGAAAGAGAGGGAAGGGATAGTGAAGGTCTAGAGACGTGTACGGACAGTACTTGAGTTACAGCCGCTCGCGCAAACCAGACGTTCTGAGAAAGCACAAAAGTGCCTTCACTGGCTTCTGAGCCGATGATCGGTGAGGACGGTGCTCTGGTACTGTCTGTTCACTCAGAGGACGATCATCTAATTTCTTCAGTGTGTTGGACAAAATACGGTCCAGAAATGGCGTGAAGAGAGTCTGGCAATAAGATAGGGGCATGCCGATTCTCGGCCACCTCATTTGACCCGGCCCTGCGGAAGGTCTGTTTTTATAACAATATAGAAACAAGATAGAAATGGTGCAAAGAAAAGCAGCTCGTTTCATTTATAACAACTTCGGACGCACTTCAGTGACAGACCTCTTTACAAAAGCAAACCTGCCACCATTAATGCAAAGAAATCGTGTATCACGACTAAAATTTCTTTTTCAACTTATTAACGGTCATTATAAGACAGATCTCACGGGAATAATTACTTTTTCATCTGGTTATTCTACTAGACAGCGACATAGCTGAACAATAACCCCATTTAGTACACGTAATAATTGTTTTAAGTATTCCTTCTGTCCCCTAACAGTCGTTGAATGGAATCATCTAACCAATGACCAAGTTTTAAAATCATCACTTTCGGCGTTTGTTTCAAGTATTGAGTAACAATTTGTTTTCTTGCTGTGCCACTGCTATATTCAAGCTCTGTTAACCTGATTTGTATTGTTTTCGTTGCCTATGCTATAGTATTCTTTACATATGTATTGTTTCCCACCCTGCTAAAATCCCCAATGGGGATTGCAGTATTGATAAAATATAAGGTGCGCAAGCACGTGGGACCCTCAACCGTCTACGAGTGCGGTTCGGGATCGAGCGGCGCAGCTGGGCAGTTTCGGGCGCCGCCCGTAAGGGGGTCTGCGATTGCAGTGGAGGTAGACGACGAGACCAGGCCATCAGCTGCCACCAGTAGCATCCATGTGACACACACCCAACAGCGCGAGTGTGGGACCACAGCCAGAGTAGGGTACGCCCGATCACTCGCCACTCTAACTAAATGCTCTCCCCCTAGCGGCCGCGCCGAGAACTAGCTGATCTAGCTTCAGCTGCAGGTCCTCGCTTTACAGCGTGCGCTACAACGTTTTCTCCTAGTTCTGAAATCGTCGCGATGCCACCGTGCACAAGTGCTAAAAAAAAGAGACATGTGGAAAAAATTTAGTGTGTGCCATTACGCGCGTGTCATCGCGGTGGAAAGACATAAATTCATTAGTTCGTCGTTTCCCGAGGGTAGCAGACGACGCACAACGGACAGCGACATGTAGAAGGTGACGGACACAATGATTGTTCTAAACATTTAACTTGGGACGACCTCTTTATTCCTAGCGGGTAGACCATTGCCTTCTTTTTATATATCTTGAGTATGTTGCTGGCGTTTGAAATTGCGAAATGTACTTCGTTTAGGGAGGCTCGTTAATAAATTAGTGATCTACGCTTAAGCTTCATTTGGTATGATTAGCTTAGTTTTCTGCCCAGAATTAGTGTTACTAATGCCCTAAAGAGCAGGAATATCCTCGCTAATGTACTTCTGTCCGCAGGCACCTGTAGCTGGAACGATAACTGCGGGTCGGAAGGTATGAAGTTTATCCTGACACATGTTATGCCGCAAGGCGACATGTCCTTTTGTTTAACGGCGCGAGCAGAAGACGCTGCTTTCATATTCAGTGCAGTGAGTTTCACTTTATAAAGTCGGCGCAAGAAATGTAGAAGCAGCTGCAAACGTGCAGCGCTCGAAATCATTCGGCCTGGCCACACGCGCAACTAGTTTGCTTCCCGACAATGAGCACATCGTTAAATTCCATCACAGCTGGTTCGATTCGTTTCCAAGTCATGAGTTTACGCTAATACAAGCGATATTGCTCGGAAGCATATTGGAAGAGACGGAGAGTGGTCGGGTTGGTTGTTGCTTATACTTCTCACGGGTTTGAGGATTCCCAAGGGCGGCGGGTGTGTTCGCAAGCCAGAGCCCTAGCTCGAACACTGCGTACTGCGAACGAGCGCGAGATATTAGAGGCAGATTACCTTATCACACGGATCAGCTAACTGGGAAAAGGTGCACCCCGGGTTGCATACGGAACTTTCATTTGTCTTTATCCGAAGAGACACTGATCAGGTAACCTACCAGTCTTTAGCTTCGTTCTATCAGTGCACAACATTCGTCTTTACCTTCTGAAAGGTCGACGGACGTTAGTGCCTATGTATTGCAGAATGCTATGTGGTATACTGAAACACGAGGCACAAGTGAGGAATTGCCTATGAAGGTCGAAAAAAAAAGTCAAGTATCGTACCTGCATGCAGCAATGCATGGAGCAACGCCGCGAAGAAGTGCTTGCACCTTTCGGATGCCCGCTACGCACAGACACTTTAATTTTTCAGCGTCCAGCTCGCTTGAAGGGCTCTTGGTCTTTAGAAAGCACTGATGCGGCTCGCTAGGGCAGGCCGGACTTTTAGCGCAACTATTTCCGCGGTTTCGTAGCTGAAATCCTGCAGACCGATCAAAATAAGCTAACCGGCATCAAAGGACTCTTTCGGCTTGGACGAAACCTCTCGATGGCAGGTCGATGGCATGTCGCGCCCACCAGATTTGTTTGTGCACCTAGAGCTACGACACTGTGTTTCCTTTCTTTATCGAATTAATTTTTTTGTTGTTCTACGCCACGAAGAAGCGAGCATGCCGAAACAGTGGCCGCAGAAGCGCTCATCCACTCGCAAGAGCGGGGAGGGCGAGCCAACGTTACTAGACTGGGCGAGCAGACGATCAAGCTCTCTCCGTTGCTGCGCCGAGACAAGAAGTGGGCGTATAGTGGCGCCCCCATTGCTCTCGTAATAAGTGGATTACGGGGAAATCTGGTGTGCGTGCGTGTGTGGGGTTCCAGGCCGATAAGCGGTGACCGTTTGCTCGTGCAGAATGCTGCGCGTTCGACAGATGTTGTGCGCACGCACAAGAACGTGAGCGCCACATCACCTGTTCGAGGAAGGAAGTTGGGTCGGAAGGAGGGCAGTCGTCTCTTGCCGCGAGACATGAGCGCGCGTGGCGTTTTCGTCAGGTGCGCCGCGTCATCGATGATTGATGATCGATTGATTGATCGACGCACCGAGCGCGTTCGCTGGCGGGCTCGCCTCCGGGCCCGTCTGGTTTCCGCCGGTTGTCCGAGCCCCTGCGGGTCTGCGCTGACGCTGCGCGGTGGTGGTTTTGTATATTATACGCGTTACGTCGGGATGCGGCCGATCGAGGATTGCTGTTTCTCGTGCGTTAGTTTCCTCGGTCTGCGTCGCGACCATGGCTTCTCTCGTCTCTTCTTTCTTTCCTTGTCTTTTTCTTCCTTTCTTTTTCTGTGCGTAGAATGCGTACTTTGAACCCCTTATTCTTTGTGGTTGCGTGTTGCGACTTTTTTTTTTTCGCTTTTAACTCTTTATGTACCCAGGTCGGAAACGGAAGAGGCTGTGCGGGATGTAATACAAAGTGTGACAGCGCTTCTTCTTCCTTTGTTTTTCTGCTCCTTTTCATTTTGCTTCTCGCAAGGCATGTGTCGTTCCCAGTCCGGAGCATTCCGTGTTCTGGAAGCCACAGGGTGCGGGAAAAACCTCGGCGTGACCGAGACATGTCACAATTAGATAACGCCCGCGGGGCAGCGATTGAAGAGCGATGTCGCGAGCGCCAGTCGTGACCTTCGGCAGGACAGACACGGGCCGCCATGTTGAATCGGGAAAACATTTCGGCTGTGCCATCCGCCTTATATTCGACGTTCGACGACATGGAGGAGAAACTTTCTCTTCTCGCTTGCGTGCTTTCTTGAGCTCTGCCGGCCCTATTCTTCGCCGCGAAGTGCGTGCACCTACGATATGACGGCCTTTCATTGAACCTTTTTGTTTTTTTGTTGTGCTGTGCTCTTACTTGGCACGAACGCTGATGACCGCGGAGAGGGGTTAAGGTGGCGGTCGATCGAACGCTATTCAAAGATGAAGACGTGGCCAGCTTGCGAGAAAGAGAGAGAGAGAGAGAGAGATTGTAGATGTCCTCCGCGACACTTAATGACTATTGACGTCTAGCTTTTTTTTTTCTTCTCAGTTCGCTATGTTCAGGTATTGATTTGTTTGTTTACCTCTGCGAATGGAATCAGTCCTTCGTTCGTTATTTCTGTACTCATTGTGCGCGTTTTCTTCGGCGCCGCTTCCCGCATTCGTGATTGACCATTTTGGCATGTTCCTTCTTCGAGACCTTGTGTTTCTTCGGCTGTATACATTTGTGGGAAATTGTTGCCGAGTGTCTTGTCGGGCCCGCTATACGTTGCTCGTCGATACAAGCGCGTCGACGCTGAATGTTCGCCATTACTTGTGCGCGTGCACTTGCGTGTCAACTGCGCGCAGTCTTCAATCATTGGCCTGTGTTACCGCTTAGCGCTATAAGGTATAGGTTAATTACCTGCGAGAGCGAAGAACAAGCGGCGGCTTCGGCTATAGTTGATCATAAGTTCCGTCTGCTGAAAACAGCGCAGCACTCGCTGACGTGTATACATTTCCCACTGCGTCGTCTTTTCGCGTCATCCGTGTGTTCCTTGCTGTTTTCGTTATCCCCCCCCCCCCCCTTCCCCACGCACACACACGCGCACGAGGCGGTCGTCTGTTTCCAGCAGCGGATCGGATTCCTTTCCGGAGGTTGTAGATCGTTATCACCAGCCTATCTTTATGTCCACTGCATGCAGGAGGAACGCCTCCTCCCAGGGATCTCCAATTACCCCTGTCTTGCGCTCGCTGATTCCAACTTGCGCCTGCGAATTGTCTAATTTCGTCGCCCCGCCTAATTCTGTGCCGAGCGACTAGCGACGCCATACATTACCTTGGTTCTGTCCAGCTACGTGGCACACGCGTGTTTTAAAATTTTCGCCTAAGTTACGTGGCACACTACGTGCATGCACACGCACGCACTCGCATGCGCACGGACATGTGCGCCTGTACACACACGCACGAACACACCAGCAAAACTATATAAGTTGACCGCGGTTAACTCGTGGCACTTTTTGAGGACGGATGTCTCGAAATTTACGTTAATTCCAGCATTCGCAGTGAATGGGCCCGTCTCGTGCACAGATTGGCCTCGGTGCCGAAATCCCGAACGACTGATGTGCAACAAATCATTGTATTCAGATAACGTTCGTTATACGTAACTTGTCATTTGCACGGATGTGGATATCCGCCTCTTCAACTGTTAGCCGAAGTGGCGAATTTATTTGTGCTGTCTGCCATGGGCGCTTTCTTTCTTTGTCCTCTTTCTTTTTTCTTCTTTATCTCACATAGCCTAGATAGGAAAATTAGGCACAAATGGCTCACCGTCTGTGCCAAATGTACGCCCGAAGAGAGGCTCCGTCTCTTGAAGACAAGCGCGTAATCAGTGCTTCCCTCCGCGTGTACACTCTCGCCTGTGTAGTCTCTCCTCTTAAGCCCGCTCCATTGTCTCCCAATTCTTTCTTGTTGTTGTGTTTACCGCTGTAAGCTGTGCACACCCGAAGGCAGCGCGAAAGCGCTAACTCCGAAGTCTGGCCCCCCTAAAATGACGTATGCGCCAGGCACCGCGACTTGGCAGCAGTGCCGGCTGGCGCGTGCGTAGGCGCACCCCAGGGGGGCGAGGAGGCGTTGATCCGGAGCTCGCGCTCGTTAATCCCTTTCATGAACTCCGGGATTATGGCGGCTCTATGTGACCCCGCGGCTCCGCTTCGGCCGTGCATGCTTTAGGGCCGATTTACGCTCAAACCGCCCATCGCCGCACGCCGCACCGCATGCATGCGGATCGTGAAAAACGGGCGATCGTCGCGATCGGTCGCAAAATTGCATTTACGCTGAAACCGCAAGATGCGGTGCGGTTCACATGCGCCCTCTGGTTGACCAAATAGGTAACCTGCAACTGGCAACATGCATCAGCGAGTTGGCAGCCTCGTGTGCTGGCGACCAGCAATATTTCGCATTGTGCCAGGATATTGTTATTACGTTTGCTGTATTATTAGTTATTTTTTTATTAGTTAGCTCGAGCGGTTCGAATGCGCCTGCATCCGCACTTCGGTTTGGGGACACGGCTCTGTTGAAAGCTCGCAAACATTCGTCAGTGCGCAGAGCAACACTGTTCGAAGTCGGCAACTATCGCCAACAGCAGACGACACTGTCATATTTTTGTCGATGTAGGTTGAAGCTTCCGCGTCATGGTGAAAACGCAACTCTTGCACTGTCATATTCTGTGCTGCATGTGTGGCATTGACGTGGTGAGCCACCTTTGGAACACTGTGCAGTCGTCTTACATGTGCCGCTTTTTTTATTATTTATTTATTGATACCGCATAATGTTGCGACGACATACGTCACTATGTGCTCGGTTGTGTACGGTGCGATGGCGCACTTTTTGTAGCTGTGCTAGCGAAAGGTTGTGTTGTGGAGAAGCGACGTACCATCGCTCCTCGGCTAGACGAAGCACCAGCGCAGAGAAACGGGAAGCGACCCCATGCCGAGTCGAGTTCTGAGAATCCTCCGTAGCCCTCAGCGTCTCGGCTACCGGACAGGGACCGAGAGTTTGCCCCCTCG
The DNA here is from genome assembly GCF_038994185.2 of Dermacentor albipictus. Classification (NCBI taxonomy): domain Eukaryota; kingdom Metazoa; phylum Arthropoda; class Arachnida; order Ixodida; family Ixodidae; genus Dermacentor; species Dermacentor albipictus. Next base: position 33,200,724 of record NC_091828.1, on the reverse strand, counting down.
AACACCTGCAGCTCTCGCCTGCATCTTTTGTAGAAAATAAGCGCAGTCTGTTTTCTGCCACCAACCGATGCGCACTCCTTTCACGGACGGGGCCAGACCCCGTACGTAACACTGGCGATGAGGCAGGAGTTGCGAAGCGGATCTATAAGTTTTCAAAGGCCATGGCTGCAGGACGAATGCACGGCGCTGTCGAGCCTTTCTCGGCCAAATCATGGGAATCGTGGATCCAGCGCCTCGACTTTTACTTCGTGGCGAGCGACGTCAGCGAGGAAGCGGGCACTTCTCCTCACGCTTTGTGGAGACGACACTTTCGAACACCGTGTGCGCGCTGATAGCGCCGAAGTCAACTTAAATGATTTAGTGACACTTCTTAGGCGGCACTTTGACACCAGGACATACGAGCTTTAGAGCCGGTACGTGTTTCAAAGACTCGACCAACGGCCAGACGAGTCGATCAGCAGCTACGCTGCGGCCCTCGGAACCTTGACAGCCGACTGCAACTTCGGAGCGCTGCCTTCGGCTACAATATCGACGACGTCACCTGACACCCAAACGACCGCTTCAGCGGCGAACCCAACTATGCCGCCCCAAGATGTGATGCTGCGGGACAGGTTCGTCCGCGGCGTGTGGGACGAACATCTTTCGCAGACACTGTTCGCAGAAAAAGCCTGGCATTTCAATGCGCTGTGGACTTAGCCTTGTCAGCGGAAAGTGCGTCAAGGCATCAGCGAGATATCAAGGGAGTGGCAAACTCGGAGGAAATTAACAGGACGTCGCAAATCAAGCCAGGAGGCACGCATACGTCAGCGTGACATTGCTATCGATGCGACGGCTTGCACGACCCTGAAACATGCAAATTCAAGGCAGCCGAGTGCCGTTTCTGCTCCAAGGAAGGTCACATCGAGCATGCCTGCATCTCAAAGAAAATGAAAAATACGGAACCACGCTCCGACAACTAGCGGCTACGGGCACACACTGTCAAACCACCACCTGTCAGCACTTCCTGCTGCAAGCTGCACACAGATAGTGTACGTACACACTGCCCCAAGTTGCTCGTGGACTTGATAGTGGAGGGAAAGCCAGTCCAGTTTGAGGTGGACACAGGTACAGCATGCTCCCTGATAAGCGAGGGCACGGATTACAGAAGGAGGAAAAAAAACCCTCAGTGGCTTTCATGCGAGCCGCTCGATTTGTGCACATGGTCAGGTAAACAATTACACGTCCTGGGCTCCGCTCAAGTTCGTGTGATGTTGAGATCAAAGGACTATCTGCTGCCGTTGTGGGTTATGATAGGCACCGGGTGCAACCTCCTAGGAAGAGATTGGTTTTTGGCACTTCAAATTCAGGTGAAGGGGATCAACCACGTTAGAGAGCCAGCACTAGAAATAACAGAGGTCATGGGATGACACCCAGATGTCTTCAAGGAAGACATTGGAAGCTATACAGGTCCTTTAGTTCACGTGGAACTCGAAGACGGTGCGACAACAATGTTTTGCAAGGCTCGTCTGATTTCAGTGGCGCTGCAGGCGCTTATGGAACATAAGCTTGATCATCTACAGCACCGAGGCATCCTAAAACCAACGCAGCATACCAAATTGGCAACCCCATTGGTACGTCTTCAGAAGACCGACGGTACACTCAATGTCTGTGGTGACTTTGGGAGTACTGTTAAAACTGTTACTGTTAATGCAGCAGCGAAGAAGGCTCTTACCCGCTACCAACTACAGATGAAGTGTTTGCAAACCTACATGGTGGAACCCTCTTCTCAATGTTGGATCTTTATCAAGCATATCAACAACTGAAAGTTGATGAAAAACAGCAGCACTGCTCACAGTGAACACCACAAAACGACTATTCAGGGTGGAATGCCTCCCATTCTGAATTTCTGCTGCACCAGCTATCTTCCAGTGCCTGAGGGAGACAAAGATACCTGGAATTCCAGGGGCGAGTGTTCACCTTGACGACATCATTGTCAATGGGAATAGTGTAAATGAGCACGCACAGTGTCTGAATCAGGTTCTGTCGAGCCTAACTGTCGAGCCTGAGAAAGGCTTACGCCTCAAGAAAGAAAAGTGCAGGTTCGGAATTACGTCAGTTTAGTTTCTGAGACATCGAATTGATGGCAATGGTGTTTGCAACACCGAGAAAAAGGTTGAGGCTATACTTCATGCACTCAAACCATCTGACAACACATCCCTAAGGGCTTTTCTGGGCCTTATTTCATTTGACGACTGCGTTTTGGTGAACAGAACAATGGTCGTGGTGGAATTGTATAGGCTCCTAGAGAAAAACACGCCCTGGAAGTGAAAGAGCAAGCATCAAGCCAATTTCGAGGCACTTAAGGAGATGATTCGTGTATCTACAGTCCTCGCTCTCTACGATGGGACGAAGCCCCTTCTTTTGTCTGTGGACGCATCGCTGTACGGCATTGATGCCATCCTCGCTCGGGAAGATGCTATTTGCCGAGAGGCGCCCATTGCATTCAGTTCATAAACACTGGGAAGTGCCGAAAAGATCGAGCTACTTCCAGCTCAACAAAGAAAGTGCAACAGTAATCTACAGCATCAGTCATTTTCATAAGTACATAGCTGACCGGCATGTGACCATAACAGATCGCCAGGCATTGATTGGATTCGTGAGTGAAACAAAGCAAGTACCCCGGGTCTTTTCATCAAGGATTACGCGATGGTGCCTTAAACTAGCAACGTATGATTACAAGTTGCTGTACAGGCCTGGCCTACTGCACCAAAATGCGGGCACTCTAAGCTGACTTCCACTACCGGCACAAGATGAACCTTATCCCCCAAGAGACGTGCTCATGTTGGCTACCATGCCCAGCTTCGGGCTTTCACCGCGTCAACTAGCATGAATGACTCGAGAGGACTCAGTTCTGTCCCAAGTGCTGGAGGCTGTTTCAAATGGTTAAGTTCATAAACTGCTGAAAGAACAGTTTTCATCGTGCCGAAAACTGGAGACTGAGCTTTCAGTGCAGGAAGGGTGCCTTGTTAGAGGCTTCCAGATGGAAACTCCAACAGAGGCGAGAAACTACCTTATTAAACTCGCACCTGCAAACCACCATATAATTGTGGTCATGAAGGCATGTGCACGAAGGTACTTTTGTTGGGCAGGCATTGACTTTTGTTGGGCAGGCAGGCATAACGAGTCATCCTTCGTTTCAGTAGAAGTTGAGAGCTTATTAAAGAAGAATGGGGTGATTCATGTAACAAGCACATCGTACCATCCTACAACAAATGGCCAAGCAGAAAGGATGGCTTTGAAACAAAACGAGCATTAGCCAAAAACAAGGACAAAACATCCGCGTGTAGGCTGGCCCACTTTTTCTAAAGCAACACACCACCATCTGCACATCAACGGGTGAAATGCCAGCTGCACTTGTGTTCGGGCGTGAGCTGGATACAGCTCTCGCGTGCATTCAGTCCCAAGCAAAAGCGAACAAAATCCATACCAACTGCAACAGGGACACAAAGTCGAGAGTACTCGCTGTCGGACAAGCAGTTTTCTTTTGAAACTTCGGAGGGAATCCGATCTGTACAGAGGAAACGGTTCTGGAAGAGCTAGGCCACAGATCATGGCTCATTAAAGGCCCCAACAGGTTAGTGCAATGACAATGTGACCACATCAAGCCTGGTATCAAGCCTGGTATACACAGGACTGTACGCTAACCGCGAGCAGTGTCCCGCTCCCATTTATGCTTGGGATAAAAGCATATAACTCCACGTCATCAGAGGTCACTCTCTTAGGAATGCTGGAGCCTTCGCAATCATCGGTGACCAAACCAGAGATTGGCACTGCCCCTGAGACTGTGCCAAACACAACTGCAGAGTCATGCCCGCAGCGGGAACGACACCCTCCGGATCACTACGGCAACTCCATCTGAGAAGGGAGGCAAGTGTTGTGTACAAGCGAAGCACCACCACTGCTCGGCTGGATAAGGCACCAGTGCAGACGAAACAGGAAGCGACCCCTCTCCGAGTCGAGTTCCAAGAATGGTCCATCACCCCCAACATCTCGGCCACTAGACAGGAACCGAGAGTTTGCCCCCTCGAACACATGTGGCTCTCATCTGCATCCGTTGTAGAAAATAAACTCGGTCTGTTTTCTGCCACCAACCAATGCGCATTCCTTTCACGGATGGGGCCAGACCCTGTACGTAACAGCTTGGAAGAATGCGCATACACAAACACACAGGTGTATCCTAAGCCAATGAGCAAGGAATCTGTCACAGCAACAGCATAGCACGCTGAAGCGCTGCAGCATTATCTATTAACATACTCCTATACAGATGGTTCTATTATCATGGAATACAGCTGTGTTGATTGACAAGTCACTTCGTCACCGAGCACGCATGTGAATCATCAACAGTGGCTTGTTGATTTAGTTGCGCTTTGCTGCTGAGGTCTCTTTAGTAGCTGTCAAGTTAATAGTGAGCCTACAATTGCTTACATGATGTAATATGGCATCGCACTTCTGAACAATGATGTTACACCGAATGAACGTACAGGAGCACACAGAGCTAGCATTTGTTCATTCTATGTTACGTCGTTATTTCAAAGTGCACTGCCATGTTAAGTCATGACTAAACAACTAGCCATCAGCACATCTTGAGCAATTGATTACAATTATGACATACATAAAAGTTATATGTACATATCACAGTTACTTCTTCAGGCAGACATGCTTGTCAGATATGTTTTCAAGAGAAGAATGTTTGCATGAAAACAAATATTAATTCATATTGCTGAAAAGACACCACATATAGGCGTGAATTCACCTAATGTTTACATTTCTTGTTGGTGCTAAAAATGTCCCTGCCAATAGAAGTAGTGTTACGTCATTCATGCCTTAAGAGATGACAGAGCTTTACAGGGCACAAAGGCAGCAATGCCCATGCATAAAGGCCTGGGTGGCCAATCTGCTGCCCCTTCACTATTTATCCATACTTCTATCAGCATTTAAACAATGTACAGCCTGTGGTCAAAGTGAATACAGGCATGCTTGCTCTCTCAGCAATGGCGACAATCAAGGGTGATTGCCTTGAGACCGTTTGCTGCTGTCAACATCATTTATGCATGCATTCTCTATTTATTCTTTTCCCTAGATAAAAAGAAGCTTGCACAGTCAGTGAGCTATAGCAAAGTAATGTTATTTGATTGTGTATGGCTTGGCCCAAATGTCATTCACATAGTGACAACCTTGGTAGCTAATGCACAGCCACATTAAAAAGAAAGAGAAATGCATAGGCTAACCAACAGGTGCACAGTATGTGTACTTCATCTCAAAGCAAAGCAAGATTATCAAGCGACTATAGAGATCTAGATTAAGGGGATGCAAGCATTGAGGCCCCCTAGTACTTCGAGCCTCAACGATTGCATCCCCCTGATCTAAACCTCTCTAATAAGCTTTGCAATGAGTGCAGTGATCTTGCATGCGAAATGGTTGACGTAGTAAGTCGTGTTATATTTGCCTTTCTGAATCAGTAACAGCTTAAACAGGTACACGACAATGAAATGAAATGCTGGCTCATATGGTGCACAAGACACAAGTAGGGGAGAACATTTGCCATGCCTGCTGTAACACCGATTCCAACATGCAGTAGCTTGTAGGCAATGAATGTATGTTCATTGTGTCAGGGCAACTTGCACCTACCCCTAATGAAAGAACAGAATGTCTGCATTGTAGACATTAGTTAATTAGCAGCATGTGCGGGGCAGCACAAGAAAGGAAGGGAATGTTTGTTGCCATTTTTTTATTTTCATAACCAACAGACAGTTTCTTGGGTGGAGCTTTATGATGAATTCATATTATGTTCTGTGTAAATCTGTAATGTGGGACTGTTCTATTATGCAATCACTTCATAAGTAGTCAAATGAATGCAGAAAGCCCCATAAACACTGTGAAATGGAACGCAGAAATTTCCAGTTAAGAAGCCATAGTGACTCGAACTTTGTGCTTAACTTAAAATAGAGAAAAATGCGTAGTGGCAAATTGGGTGCACATTCTCATCTGTCATACAAATCCATATACTACAAGCAATCTTCACTCATTCTCGTATTGCTTACAGTTGCACGAACCTTACTGCAGCATCCTCTGTGGAGTAAAATAACCTCGCAAGTCACAGCTACTTGTTCACTCTATTAACATACATTAGCCCCCAGGCTCTCCTGTATTCCTTCACGCATGCTACAATAGCATGGCTGTGCTCAATCACCTCTTTCCATTGCACTGAAATGAACGTGGCATATATTCCATACCAAAATATTCTCTGAAGCATAACTGTTTATCATTCTTTAAACCTCTGAGAAGTAAGGATGGATGTTCAGCCTTGCTGTTGTGGCATTTCATAGGTTCTAACCCACCGTCATATTTCTGAACAAGCAATGATGAAATTATATAATCAAGCCATACCATCAGTACAACTGAGGTATTGCTTCCCCAGGGAGTCTCACTGCCACCTCCCCAATTTCGTATTTATTTAGACATGTTAACAACCTAGACATGCTGAATTTAACTTCACAGCCTGTGTTTTAACATGACAAATAAACCAGATTAACCCAACAGCCCTTCTATCATTCTCTTAATCACTTGAAATACTAACTAGCACAAGGTATTATAGTCATATTATATTCTGTTTGTATGTTTGGTGAATTGCACGAATAATTTTTGTCGCCCTTACAGCCTAGCTGATGCTACCTTTCTTTATAACAATTAAGCAACAACCTTGCTTGGTGCATTGCTGTGAGAACTATAGCTAGCTTCCCAGTAGCACTGCACATATACCCTCAGACTACATCATAGACATGCTTCTGTACATACTAGAGGCTGGCCATAATCGGCATAATTTTGAAATCCAGATGAACAGGGTGTGAATTCATGTGTATCAAATAAATGTCTGTTCCATTGAGAGGCTGTGTATTTGTGTGCAACATAGTTATTAATTCACTATACTTATGGCAGAAGAACAGAATACACAGAACAACAAAATCAAGTTCTCTCTGAAAAGCTGCTTTTTGCCACTATTATATGCAGCAAAGTAAGGCTTTAGAAAGCACAAATATGGCTTAGAACGACAGAAAGCTGATCTAGTTGATAAGGATTCATTATGCAAAAAAGAGGTGAGGTGTGCAGACAGGAAACAAGAGTAGAGTAGACCACTTCTCTACTCTTGTGTCCTGTCTGCATGCTTCACCTCTTTTTTGCATCACAAATATATTGGCTTGGGCGCCTCTTGATGCATTGTGAGGTGGGCGAATGTTAATTTTTTTCAAACAGAAATTGAACAAAAATAGTAAGTGTCAAATATTGAATAGTGACACGACGACATGAGTACTTGTAGTAGCAATATTTATTTCCGTATGATTAGGTACTACGTCTTAATTAACCAGTGCAAAATAGAGCTAACTATTGGGGACAAAGGATAAGTTTTAAATGCAAGGCTACTAATGTTATATAAAAAAAAATATTTGAATAATGTATGAACTACATTAGAGCCTCGTTGCAAAGAAGCTTTCCAAGAAATAATGGCTGCTGAGTGAAGAGCTTCCAAAAATGCAAAATAAATTGTTCAAAAAAAAACATGAGAGTTGTAGAAAAAACAAACATAATGAAGGGCCAATGTTTTGCGGACACATGTAAAAGGACTTGTTGCAAGGAAAACAACACACACTTGTCGCATAAAAGATAAATCTGCTAAATCAAGAGATGCGTGGTTGGCTTTAGGCAAAAAAAAGCCTATGGAAAAGTTTTGTGCCAATATGGCTAAAAATACATTCGTTACGGTGCTTGCCTTTGGAAGGCTGCATATGCTTGTTCACATGCAAGTACTTGTCACATATTCGTTGTTAAAAAACTTCCAATTTATATATTAACACGAAAGCCTCCTCTGATCACGGAAAAAGAACAGTATTGTCATATAGTATACATAACATTTAGAACATCAGGGTACTATTTTTCACATTACGCAAATACTCATGAAAGACAAAACTGCAAGAAACAGCATAACACTTTGGCATAATCCATAACTGATTATATCAACGAGTTTCCCATTTCATGAGGCAAAGCTGCATAGGGCAGATGGGATGTGATATCTGTGATTCAGAGAAGCGTGATTGTGTCTGAGCACAAGTATTATACAACTGATTGTTGTGGGAATAAAGAAATAACAGGCATTGATCACCACTATGTCATCATGTCACTTCCATCTGAAAAGTGACCAACATTTCAAGTCAAACTTGCAACTGGCAAACTTGCATTGTGAATCATGTTCATGTGCCCATATATGTGGGCCCCATGAACCATTGCTTTAAGTTATGACCAGTGTCATGTCATTCCTGTATGTAAATACAGGAAACTATAAAATTTTTGATCAGCATCCTAGTACATTTCCTTGAATTTGCACCACAGGCTTTCTGTCGCAACACCCTCTTCGCACCCATGACAGTTGGGCGGTGGCAGAGAAGGTGTTTTGCTGTGTCGCCACATGTGCAAAAAATTGCATAAGGAGCATTTGCATAGCTTAAATTACAGCACATGACACCTAGCACAAAATGAATAATTGCAATACGTGGAGCAGTGGTATAACTTCTAAGCTGTTCCCTAGCCTCCCCTTTTCATAAAGTGTAAAATGTGCAGAGACAGCTCTGGAAACAAACATGTACAAAGCAAGGAATCTGCTTTGATACAATACCTATATTGAGAGGCATAAGAGCACAAGCGATCAGCAATGCTTCTGCAATGTTTATTACTGCAGAGCACATGCAATTGACAGAAAAAAATCACAGATTACGATACTCCCTAATACGAAATTTGGGTGCAGCTCTACATGTGTCATTTTGTTGGCATGGACAATTGGTCTCGTGTGGCATGTTGCAAATGGAGCGAAGTGTGGCACCAGTGCCTTGCCAATCTGGAGATCGCATGAGCCAGCACATGCGTGACGCGTGGTTCACAGAAGCCACCGCCAACAAACCTCCCAGACATTGCGTGCTACTCTGGCACCATCTCATAGCTACCGTCACTGCACTTCGCTTTTATTCACACACTTTTGCCATACACTCCTCTCCTTTCTGCCTCATGGTTATGCTGCACCTTCCTATCCACTTTCCTCCTCATGCCTCTTCTCACTTGCCGATTTTTTAATCTCCCACTGCGCCTTCGCTCTCATCTTTTGCTGAACTCGTTCGCTCAGTTTAACCGAGTGAACGAGTGGTCCTCACAGCACGACAAAAGCTAAAGGGAATGTGCTCAAAAGTAAATGACCAGCGAAAGGAATACCCTGAATGCATGCACTATAAGCCATGTTAAAGGATTGACTGAATGCACGATAGACGTGGTCTACAAGATACCTTTGACACGTGGGGCTGATTACATGGGCCAAACAGGCAGGTGCGTAAATGATTGACTGTGCGACCACCTATACAATTGCAGTCTGATACAAGCACCCAGAGACCTTGCCATACACTGCGCTTCATGCCGTATCTTCCACAGGAAGGAGATCTTGCTCAAATGTAGTAACCAAAGAAAAAGAAGTCATGGAAGCCTACAACATCAAGGTGACCCCATGTGCCATCTATATCACTCAGCAAAAAGTGCATGTACTGACAGGATGGAAAGCAGACACCAAGCAGACGGTGTGGTGCAATGAAGACACCTTGAGGAACATTCAGCCTTCCTATTAACTAAGGAGCCCTGCAGCTTCCCCAGTGCGGCAAGGAACTACTGAGATGGAGTACAGCTCACAGAACACATCTACAAAAGGTGACCACCAAATCGAATAGGGCACTATTCGATGCATAATTACAAACTTGCAAATATTCACACATCCTTATGTACTACAACAGCTTAAAATAATAGTTTCGACACTTACATACACACTACATGCTCCAGCAGCCAACAGAATATCATATATTGACAAAAGGGTGTTTAACTGGGCTACTTGGTTATTCTTCGAGGATTGTAGCAGCAGAAATTAAGGAACATGGACACAGAAGGAACGATTAGACGAGTATGCAGCTGCACTGTCAACTGATCTCTTGATTGAAATCCCCACTATTATTTATTTCATCGCCATATCTCTTCTCTCATACATCTGAGGCTCTTTCAAAAAGGTGACTTGCTTTCTTGTCAAGGCCACTGACGGTGTGCTTACACATTACGCTCCTGTTTTACTTATCTCGAATGCCTCAAGGATCTCCCAAGTGAGCCTATCGTCATTCCTTTTCAGGACTTGTACTTCATGAAATTACGAGTTACGACAAGAAAAGTTTGCCAAAGTCTGGTGCCTACTGTCAGCGGCGTGTGTTCGTGTAATGTCTCTGCGATTCTCGTCGGACGGGGTGAAGCGAAGGAGCAAAATCATTCTCGGGAGAAATGAGAAAAGCGTGCGCACATGGAATGAACTTACGAGCATCTCAACAGAAAATATTTGCAAAAGAAGCCTCCAACGCAACGATTTCTTGCCATCAACTTAGCATGAACGATCATTGTCAGCAGTGAGATAGTCGAGCGTCTAACGGTGGTGTTCGAGCATTGTGTAGCACCGTCAATTCATTGCTTTCCACCAGTGCTCACCACGCACGCAAGCTGTAGAATGCGTGCTGTGGCACAGTCACGCATAAGTTGTGTTGTCAGCGCTCGACATGGTTTCCCACAACATAGCTTCACGCTGCTTTTCGATTCTCGTGATATGTTGCAATTAAAAATTCCCAAGACAGTGTTAAGAGAGCGGTAAAAAAAAAAAACATTCAAGAAGGTAGGCAAAGCAGCTTGTGAATCCACTCCTATATTACCTCTACCCGCATCTGTTCGTAAATGTGTGTGTTTTCTTGCATTTGTCAATATTTTTTTAATTTCCCACATTTCTTTCTATTCGAGTTTTTCTGTTTTCGCATTTGTGTGTGAACACGTGCCTGCTACCATGCATGTTTGCGCTTACTCTTATTTCTGTACTTTTATTTTATATTAGCATTTGTTCTTGCTAGTTTTTTTTAGCAAAGTCTTTACACATTTTCATTAACCAATCTCATTCAAAGCACTAACTCCTGTACACTGCAGGGCTGGCCTCTTCCATCTCATTAAAACCTGTCTCATTGGTCTACCTCGTCTTTCCAATCTGCCTACTCGCTGTGTTTTCTGTCCTTGCTTCTTGTGTTGTTGCTGCAATAGGATTAACCAACTTGCTCAAAAAAAAAATTTGGTCGCCTATGAAAACAGAAAGGTTTAGAGATACATTTTCTTAAAAGCGTCATTAGGGTTGCACAGTAACTTTGCCTCTTACCTCTGTTCATGCTTATACATCAGTGCATATGGCAGCTCGCCAAAAATGCACATGAAAGGCTGCATATTGCAAAACAACACCTTGCTATGCTGTTGCATTCTTCATGCATTCAGTCTTAGTAAACAGACGGTTTCGCTGCCCATCACATATGATGGTAAAAATATTCAACATGAATAACATTGTGCAGTGGGGTATCATTTCCTGTCTGATGCTTTCGCCGTTGCAAAGACATTTTTCAGTGAATGGAGCCCGGCAAAGCAGTGCACTGAGAGCTTTTGCAACTTTCACCATTTATTACTTCACAAATGTCATTGTCTGAACCTGGCTGTCCATCACTATGCCGATGGCTTGTGAATTAAATAATTGCCTCAATAAAACACATTCAACTTGACTCAGCATTTTTTACTACAAACAATGCTAGCAGAGCTATGTAGGGTGAATAATTGTGCTTACATTGGTGTTAGTTGCCCGGTCAGATAAACAAATGCAGCAATGGCTGCGGCATGACTGTGATTTGATGTGCACATTACAAATGGTGCCTTTCAAGCGTGCCCTCGAATACTGCTATTAATAGCTACCCGACTGAGTATTTTGGGCCTAACTAAGCTATTGATGTTTGATAATTGTTCTCTTATTTGCATTACTTGCCTGGGCCAGGTAGCTAAAATAAACAATGCCACCACATTAATGTGTGCTTGCATGCAAGCTGCCAATAGTGGCTGTCCTTTTCGCGTTGATTGCTGCCGTTTCACCGACAGTGGCGACAGCTTGACTGTGCTTTGACGTGCAGACTGCTAATGGTGCCTTTCAAGCGTGCCCTCGACTACTGCTATTAATAGTTACCCAAATGAGTATTTTGGACCTCACTAAGCTAATGATGTTTGATAATTGTTCTCTTGTCTATATTACTTGCCTGAGCCATATAACCAAAATAAAGAATGCGACCACATGAATGTGCTTTTGCATGCAAGCTGCTAAAGTGGTGGTCAATTTCGCGTTGACTGCTGCTGTTTCACCTACAATGTCTACGACATGGCTGCGCTTTGAAGTGCAGATGCTAAAGGTGACTCTTAAGCATGCCCTGACGACTGTTATCTCATCACAGGGCCCGTCATGCTCGTAGGTGGCTGCCCAATAGAGTATTTTGGGCCTTCTGACATTGGCATTATTCATCTCAATGGGCTGGAAATAACAGTAGGGGCAGCACAACTGCACGCAAAGCACAATGTGCTTTGGCGTGCACATTGGTGTGGCTGTCACACGTTGACTACTGCTTTTTCGTGTGAAGCTGGACAGTGGCTGCCCGAATGGCATTTTGGGCCCCGCATAGTTATTCAGGGTTAACAACCGTATTTGCATTCAGATTTTCCAGCATTTCAGCACGTTTCCATGCCAATACTTATATTGAGCACGATCTGTGCAGGACGTTGCTTTTTCAGAATTGGGCTTCCATTAAAAGGAATATGTCACCAAATGAACTGCTTATTTGAGAGGTCACGGCAGAATGCTTGGCTGCTGCGAACCCACCGGCAATATTTTGCTAGCTCTAATAAGGGCTGTTCTTTCATTAAAAAGAAGCCGTTATGCTTCGAGTGGCTCAATGCCGGACAGCCCGCAGTCGGAGTCGCTTTCTTCACTGTCATCTTCACCCAGTTGGATGATGATGGGTTGCATGCGGTCACTTCTAGACGTATCAAGTCTGAACTTTGCCTCCAGGTCCATCACATGGTGAAGTTTCTTCCTCCAGTCTTCCGTCGTTACGTGCTTGAGTTTTTCCCTCGAGACGTCTTTGACCGTGGACAGCTTGACGCCTCTGTTGTCCTCAGCTATGTCATTTTTTACCTTTGGCCACACGAGCTCGATAGGATTAAATTCGCAGTGGTACGGTGGGAGCCCGAGTACGATGCAACCGGCCCTTTCAGCTGCATTGTCTACGATGTAGCTCAGAAAGCGTGGCTTTACAGATGCTACCAACTCAAGCAGCTGCTTTTTAACCACCCTTTCGCTGTAGGTGATGTTTTTGCTTTTGAGTCACTCCAGTATTTTTTCCTTCTTCCAAGCTGTTGACAGCAATTTCTCTTCTCGCTGGGAATGGTAAGGTGCATTGCCCAAAACAATGACGCTACCAACAGGCAACTTCTGCAGAACGTCACTAAACCATCCCTCGAAGTGATTGTCGTCCATTTCTTCGTGGTAGTCGCTTGTTTTTTAGCCTCAGAATATATCTAAGCAGCCATCGACGAAACTATCCTCGCTGCCAATGTGCGTCAAAATCAGGCGCTGGCCTTTTCCAGAAGGTTGTTTCAGACCCATCGGCAGGCCATTTGCTCGAGCGTATAGGTGTCCGCGCTTCTTCACCACAATGTCTGTCCACACGATCGACCCAGTGTGTACCGCAGTCACCCATGTCTTGTCCAGGAAAAAGATCTTTCGGCCTTCTGCCCATAGCGCTCCACGTCACGAAGGTAGCGATTCTGCCATTCAGCGATGTCATCCCGGTCGGTCAGCAGCGAATTGCAGCTCCTCTTCTCGTGCTTGAATCAGATCTCAACAAGCAGGCGACGCACAGTACACCGCTTCAGTGATGGGAGATCCATTGTTGCGTGTGTCGAGGTATGTGTGGCTGGCAGGAGGTCTGGACCCCACTTCACGCAGAGTCAGAGACGAGGAGAGCTTTCTCGGTGAAGAATTTTTTATATAATGTTTACATGTTGTCGTCGTTATCAGGAGAGAGACCAACAGAGCAGCTGCAAGCTGCTTAAATAACACCCCTGAGTCCACAGATTCGCCAGACAGTCCCTAAGGACAAAACAAGGTCGAGAGAGAGAGGGTCTCTGGGCAGCCTCCGTGGTCCTAACGACGCTCTCGGTGGCCAGCACTTCCTCAAACTGCACTGCGGCGTCGGGCCGATCTGGTGGTCGGTCAGAATGGCGCGCCGGGGAAGTTTTATGGCCCGCATAGGACAAAGGGAACCAACTGTAAGGCACAGGGTTGAAACACAGCCCTCCTTTGGAAACCGTCCCAAACACAGTTGGAGTCGTTCGTGGTGCGGGCACTGCTGGACAAAGGAGGGGGGGTTGCATTGCTGCCGTCACAGGAAGGGGCCGAATAGCAGTCCGTGATACGGTGGCTGCTTCCGCCGTGGACACCATGGAGCCACGGGGAAACCCGAGCCGGGCATGTAGTCGTGTGCTCGAAGCAGGGACCATGCGGGGATGAATGCTGCCTCCACAGTCGACACACCATAGCACTGGACTTCCGTCAGACAAATCCCAGGGCACAAACATAACACCATATACGCTTTGAGAACTCGTTAGTGATCTTTTCAACCGTTGGTATCTCGTTGCGGCGAAAGAAATCATGCACACGACCTCGGTGCGTACAACGTGTCATACTTCGTGCTGCGTCTTCTTTTCTCCGCATTTCATGGGCACTTTCGCGAGGGCGTCGACAGTTTACCACCCGAAATATGCGAAGCTTTGACCTCCCTCCTCACCTTCAACACTGTGCTTTCGCTGACACCGAGCATCTTGAGTTTGTAATGGTTGCGATAAATGCATTGTTTTATATAAGTACTTGTTCAATAGCAGCTGATTCATTTGAAGCGCAGAACAGGAGTAGTAAATGTGTCGTGTACATGCAAACAAGCGCAAAAGCCAGAGCTGCTCTTTCTACTTTTGTCACTTGCATGAAGCTAGAGCAGACGACGGGCAGCGTTGTGGAAGGCAAGGGGTTATTTTTCAGTAGCGATCCGGCATGTGCTGTAGCACATGAGAGCTCTACTAAACCAGTTATCAAAATACAAAAGTCTTTATTTATACCTAGAATTGCGCGTTTCAGAAGCACAATTTTTTTAGTGGAATTTTTTTTAGTCACGGAAGCAATCTGACATCGCGCTTTGGTCATCTGGGCGGGGCCTCCCCTTTTTTCTAAAGTTGTATCCGACTATAGTCGTTCCTTCTGTGCCCGCATTCTTTTTCTTCCGCTACAATCCTCGAATCATATATTGACCATACCAGTTGTGTTGTCATCTTCATGCTTTGTTAAAACATGCATATGGCTTTTTATCAAAAAATTCAAATTGTCAAGAATCAAAATGAGGTATCTCGTTTTCACACATTATATGCTTATCATGCTGTGCCACTGGTGTTGGCACTAACAGTGTGTACTCAGACACTAACAAGAAACAAGCAGCTGGCAGCTGAATTTCTTGCACATGCAAGGCGCTCACATCTCTCAGTATAAGAATGTATACATTGCTTAATCTAGAAATACGCCTCAGGATTTCTGCTGTTTACACCAATGTCCACATCACAAAAATGAAGAGTGCCCGAAATTCGCGTACATCAGAACAGTGCACACGCGCGTCCACATTTCACGACAGCGCGCATGTACTCATGTAACTTTTAAGCTATTCCTTATATTGCCCTCAGCGATTATAAACACCTTCATAGCACAGAAATAACTTCCAAAAAACACACAAGATACGTGAACGAGGCAGAAAGGGCCGGAACCAAAACTCGCCCGCAACGCTTATGCACTGTTCACTTCAGAACATATGCATATTGGATGAAACGAACACTTATACGCCTTGCACGTACATATCACAGTACACTTACGCTTCGTAAAAGTAAGAACCCCAGCGCTCGAACATTCTGTACGTGTTCGCGGTCACCAATGAGCATCGCAGCCGGCAAAACACCTCACACGAAGCAAGACACAAACAGCACATTACGAATGCCTGCAATGAGACGACAATGAAGCTCATCGCTACACATCGTGTCATCACTTCTGAAACATAAACCAGCACTGCACAAACGTGCAATCTTCGTATCGATGAAGCGCGCACACACAACACCTACGGACACTATATGCTGAGGTGGGCGGTCGCAAATCTTTTCATTTTGGCGCGTACCGAACTAGTGTCATGCTTAGCATGCAGGTGTGAGCGATGGCCTTCACGTTTGCAATGCACATGCAAAAAACGACCTAAAGCACACGAAATCGGTGGCTTCATTCCTTCCGATCCTCGCGTAAACACAACACACATCCGTCTGTTTCCTCTGGCGATCGCACGGACTGAAGAGGTCAGGAAGAGTACAGCTGCTTGTTGTGTTAGACACATAGCTTTGCAGGTGCTGAATAGCTCTTGCAGTGATCACAATAAACCACACAAAAAACAAACTGCCGCGGCAGCCTAGCGATCTAGGCCTCGCGCTCCGCTTCGCTTCGAACCAGCGCCATGTTTATGCGGTCGCCGCACGGAGGCGAAAGTTCACGACCGCCTCTCGTGACGTCACGTCGGCCATTACTGGCGAACCGCTCGCTTGCGGTGCGGCGTGCGGCCATGGGCGGTTTGAGCGTAAAGCCTGTTTCACATGATGCGATTTTCGTCGCACCGGAAGTGCGATTTCCGTCGTTTGCGATGAAAATCGCGGTCGCAGTGCCGACCCCCCGATTTTCGGCTGCGACCAACCGGTTGGTCGCACAGTCGCACCGTCGCACCGATCGCTGCGATTTTCCGTCGAAATTGCGCGGAGAGCTGTCAACGGAGCTATTTCGCCGGTTTGTTTTGATGGCGTCTCGCACGAGCAGTGCAATCGCGGAGACGTGGATCGTCGAATTAGGTACGTGCGCGAATTAAGGGAGAATAAAAAACTTGTACAGATTGCATTCTCCTATTGCTATGCGTTTGTTGACACGCTACACAGCAAATGAAGTGCATTTTCACCTTTGCTTCGTGCGCCTTTGCGAGTTGTCAGTCCTAGGAGGTGTTCGATCCCCAGCAGACGACGAGGTCGTCACAATTTTCTTTTGTTGAGTAGCATGCAAAAATCGCGCTTACGGAGCAGCTTGAATTATTTCAACCTCGGCAAGGGCAAATGACAAGACAGCAAAGTACCCGAAGTTTCTACGTTGCGCTGAACGCGGTACCGTTCAGTTGCATTTTCTTGTCGGTTTTCAAGCATGAATTTCCCGATTCATCTTGAAAGCTTATCTTGCCTCTTATTAAATTTGACAGAGCAAAAGTGTAGGCTATCGTAATGAATTTGCTACGGTAGTATTAAATCCGTGGCTTGAATAAAATATTACATGCACGCTAAGTTGCACCTCTTCTCTGGAGATTTTTTTTTTTCTTGCACAGAAACCAATAAACATAGGCTATGTTGCGGACTTTGTATCCTTACTGCATCTGTATGAACACTTGCTCTGCAAGGTAATCAACTGTACAGCTAGCAGATTAATTAAATTGCTTGCTATAGAGGCAAAGTGACAACGTACCCTCCAGCACAATTATGTAGAACTCGTGCAACAATGCGAAAAGCAGGCAAACGGCCTGTTCTTGTGGGGATAAAACAGTATAAAACGACACGCTGAAGAAAAGTAAATCAAAACTGTGCAGTGAAGTCAGCCAGTACAAGCAGTTCTTGCACATTCACAGCGGATCAAGTGTGCAGAAACATGCCTTCCATGTTTCTAGTAAGTTTCTAATAAGTTTGTGATCACATATATTAGTGTGTAAATCCATATAACGATATCCGCTGCGATTATTATTTTTATAAGTAATGAAATACCATGCTACTTGCAAGAACATATATCACCCAAGGATTTCAGAACAAATTTCTGCGTTTCAACTATACACAATATGTGGCTTATTCAATAAAAGACCATAAACTGGGCTTTTTTGCCATGACAAATTTATTCCAAACTTTACTTACATACAGGCAAGAAAAAAAATTATAGACAGAAATATTGTTCTTCAATTTGTTCACCTGCCACTGTGGCTATAGCATTCTGCTGCCAACACAAGGCGAGGGGTTGATTTGCCAGCCATGGAAGTCGCATTTCGATGGGAGTTGTAGGTGAGAAAAAAAGCTCTTGCACTTAGATTTAGTTCATCACCTTTTATTAAACCCTTACACTTCAAAATACTATTGCATAGGGGGGCATGCTTATGCAAAATCTAACACCAATAGAAAGCAAAGGGCAGAATTGTAAACCAACCATCTTTCGTGATAATTCGAGTGTGTAAATATTCATTGCATCGATATGTATTGTTCAACAGCACTGCACAAATAAGCATGAGCAGGTGTAGCAAGTACTCTGTCAGGAAGCTGGTTCTACAGATGTATAAAAGGCATGAATGCTCATACTACGTCGCACACATAGCACAAAGAAAACCTTTTTCGAGAGTTGTCCCTTCTGGCAGATATGAGTGGGACATAAGCAGCAGAAACTTTATTGCAGGACATTGTGTAATACTGCTTATGAAAGAGTGAAGAGAGTGAAAAGGCTTTTAACAACAGTACCTCATGCTGCTCTAATAAGAGGAACGATAAGCAAAAACATTTCTGGTAGAGCACTTAAACAGCAACTTTCTGAAAGACAGAAAATTTCAGGTGAGAGTTGGAGGTACATTTGGCGCACACACACCAACAACACGGGCATACTACAAGAAACACTACAGCCTATGGTGTATTACAGTCCATGGGAAAGCTATCTTATACAGAAATCAAGAATGATGCAACAAGCCCTCGACAACACTGCAGACTTTCTTGGCCAGTCTGGCCTCTCGCTTTCTGATAAGTCAGCTCATATGGACGTCGGAAAAAAAAAGAAAGACTAGAATCAAGAACTACCCAAGATTGCACATTGTGATCCACATAGCTGGACAAATATGCCCGCAAGTCAACATCCACAAATCCTCAGCTAGTGTAAGCCCGTGACGGCAGAGCCAGCACGTGGGTGAAACAATTATGCAATGCCTGGACGCAACTTCCACACTTGGTGAACAGAATAATCTCGAAATAATGGGGGTGGACTAGTGCATACTATAGAAAATCGCAGATGCTGTGCTTGTGTCCAAGGTATGGCACGGTATGAATTACCAGCAGCACACAAAAAAGACAACTCATCGAATACAGGCATCGGGTAGTAATAACAGGTCTTTCCAACTGTACCATGCTTGATGACCTCTATGAAAAAGAGCTGACGAACAAGCTCCTAGACGGAGTAGAGTTGCAGCCTGCAGCACAAATTCTTTGTCTCAAGAGCTCAGAACCTCGTCCCAAGATACTATGCCAGCTAGCATACGAGATGCAAAGATGACTACCCCTCCCTTCAGAAACACAACCTCGGGAGTACCTGAACTTGAAACACAACAGGCCCATACCGTGGAATATGGGGGCAAACAATTAGGGCAGGAGACTATATGCAACTGCCAAACACACAGAGGAGGTTGCTAATCATGAAAATGCAAGCAAACATAAGGCACATATAGTACAATCATCTGGCAATACCAGTGTAACAGTAGTATGACACTACATAAAACTAAACGCCATATAAGTGAGTACCATTCCAGGTCATCCTACACCTAGAAAAGCTGAACTGAAGGCAATCAAAGCAGCACTTGTAGTGCAGATTACACCCTGCATGGATTCACCAGAAACTGTCTGGGCCTGCACATCACACAAGATTGTCGGGAAAATCAGGAGATTGACACGCGACTTGCAAGCACATAGCCAGAAATTAAATTACAGAATTCATAGCCATGCAGATATTTCAGGAAACAAGCGGGCTTATAAGCCTGACATAATAACTGAGAACTAGATGAGTTTGTGTATATTCATTATTAACTAAAGTGCTACAGATAGACAACAGACAAGAAAGAAGTACTCGGTGTGTTCACTTCGTTCCTGTCCATCGAATTTCTGTTGCAGTATAGTTAATGAATTCATAAGGCTGCACAGGAGAAGAATGATACCTCTGCCCAAGGGCCCGATCTCACATCCAAATCCACGCGTGTGCACACACACACACAAATGTTGCAAGAGTGGATAGCATGAAGCAGTATCAACAGGATGACACTAGATATGGATGAGGACGAACTTTCAACTGAGGTTCATTTGTAAAAATGTGGCGAGTTATATAAATTAGCACAAAAAAAAAGGACGATGAGCAAAACGAGAACAAGGTGAAAGCAGGAGCCAACGTTTCGACAAGTGGACTTGTCTTCTTCAAGGTCCACGTGTGAAAACGTTGGCTCCTACTTTCACCTTGTTCTCATGTTGCTCATCGTCTTGAATTTCCATCTCCTGCCTTCCCCGAGTTTTCCCCAGAAAAAGAAAGACATCTTTGAAGGATAGATAAAAATTGGTGCTTGATACAGGCAAACATAAATAAAGATGCTACAGAAAGAAAATATAGAAAAATTCCAAGTGCAAGAAAAAAAAATCATTACAATTGCCAATCCTGCATGCCAGCACCTTTCAAGAAACTTTGTTGTTATTCCAATAGACGGACTGACAGCTTGTTTATGCAAGCACATACTTCCAGTTCCATGCCACTGGGAAAAAAATGAGTTTCCTGGAAGGTAGCCACATGCACACTTGATGATCACAATGTTTTTTTTTCCCTGGACTTGTATATCTATATGTATTTTCTCCCTTTCCTGCTTTTATGTTTGGTTTCATCAAGCACTAGTCTTTATCAGGTTTTATTGCTGTACTACTTTGTGGTAACCTTTATAGATCACTGCATTTTCACAATAAACCTTTTAATCAGAAGTTAGCATACCCTGTTCTTACTGCTTCACACTGTACATTCTTGCTACATTGGCCAAATAAAAGATTTTATAAGGTATCATGAGGGCCATTAAAGTGACTTGTTGCAGTCTAAAAAAAAAAAAAAACGAATAGCCTGGCTGCAGATGGCACCAGAGAACACATAGGACAAACAAGAAAACCGAGATGATCTAACAACCAAAAGTTTAATGTACACACCGAGTAAATGCTCGCTGACAAGCAATAGACTGAACATGCACAAAAAGGAGAATCAAAAATTCATGTGTGTTTCCCGAGAGGAAATGCATCCATTTCTAACGGAGGCCGTGCTGACAGGATTAACCCAGCATTTTTAGATCTACAGCTTGCGTAATTTCTCTAGGCAGCTGATCTGCACAGAATGCTAGCTTCTTCCTCTACAATGCACGCTCAGATGTGGAGAGTGCATTGTAGAGGAAGAAGCTAGCATTCTGTGGAGATCGGCTGCCTAGAGAAATTATGGATGTTGTAGATGCAAACACACTGGGAGAATCTTGTGTCAGCATGGCCACTGTTACACTTTCAGAGATGGATGCGTTTCCTGTTGGAATCTGTATGGACACACATCAGATCTTGCTTCTGCTTTTTGTGTAAATTCGGTTTATTGCTTGTCGAACAGCATTTACTCGGCATGTTCAATAAACTTTCATATATTAATACACCTCATGATTGCCTTGGTTTCTAGCAGAAAGGTGTTCATTCTTTTTACAGTGAAGCTGTATATGCCTAGGCGAAACACTCATGGTCCGATCCCAAAAACCCTAGTGTAGGGGTATGAGCCATTGTTTAAGGGGGTGTGAGCCATTGCATTCGTCTTGCATGATGGACGGCGACATTTCTTTTTGGGTAGACAGAAATGCTTATGCATTTCAAACATACATTTATCTGCGTATTATTGCAGGGAAGGGACACAGAGGGGGACGGGGTTAAGACAAGATCATGATGTCATTATTATCTCACAGCAAAGGTGTGGTGGGCCATTGGCTAGACCGATAGTGACGTCGTTTCTCTCTAGCAGCAGAGCACGCGTGCAGCAGTCTCTCTCCGACTTCCCAATAGGTTCGAAAATGTGTCCCTGTATTTAATTAAATGAAATGTGCAGCCCCGGTGTGTCACTTCGTAACTGCAGTGCATAACTGAGTCATAAACATTATGATTAATGCATTAAAAAACACAAGTGTGTAACATAATTCAGAAAGACTTTGATGGACCCGCTGGAATACCACAATGAACCACTCATTGCACTTTCCATGATAGTGATCTTGCAAAGTGCAATGTGTGGCATTCCAAATAAACAATGTGATAAACCCAAGCCAAACATGTGCATAACCTCATTAAGAAACACAGACATAACCAATAATATAGAAAGACTTGAATAAACCATTGAAATTAACCCAGTGATAAACACCGGGGCTGCACATTTCAGCTTTGCTGGTTTACTGTCTGTACAGGGTGCACGGGCAGTAACTTTTTCTGTTATTGTTTGTTAAGTATTGTATAATGTTGTGCCAGTAAAACACGGACTAGTTGGTGCAATGTATTGGCACTGCTTTTTTTGATGTTTTTTTTTATGTTGTGCCCTTCTTCCTTCTGTAGCTACTTTTCTATTCCCCCTCGCATAATACTCCAACCTTGCAGCCTGCGAGGTATATAAATAAATATGTATATAAGCACATGTCATTCATTTATCTGCATATACCTCGCATCATTTCTTGCTCAACAAACGTCACTGCATTGATGTCTCGCAGCGTGCATCTACATTAACTGCCATTTGCGTTTCGGTATGGTTTGTGAACAGTGTAATGCATAAAAATTACATTACATTAAGGTTGTGACCTATGCGGTGCATAAGCAAACCTTGCAAAAGATGACATGTTGGATTGTTGAAAATAAGACAAATTGTATATATCGCAGTTACTTTAACAGTATTTAATTGACCACTTGACAAAAACTTCACTTCGCATAGATTCCAACACGTACACTGAATCTGCAGTTTTCTTCTTTGCTTATTAATGCAGTCGTTACTGCATGGCCACATTGTAGATTTGAAAACAAAGTGAAATAAATTTGTTTGTTGCAATATAACAATATGTGTAGATCACTGCGATTGTAACACAAAAACTTGATACATACATGCACACTATAGGATGCAGATAAATGCTCAGGACAAACTCCAGAATGTTTGCATCCGGATACTTATGAAAGTGAACAGTTTCACTCCATGGCTGTCAATGAGAGGGAGAGAGAAAACTTAATTGTGTTCGTAGAACAAAAATGCATTGATAAGCTTAGACATATAGTCATTGCTTAACACTTTCGAAATGAATAATTATAGCTTGCTATCGACATTGAAGCAGCCTTTCGACAGCAAGAAAAGGAATAAGTTTCTCCAGCTCTGAACATTGAATTGCAGGAAATGCAAGCAGGCATAAAATTCTGCCAATACAATCTGTTTAGGAATACCAAATTGGAATAAACACTGAGGCTTGCATTTGTTCTTTCTCTGGCTGAGCAATCTAGTTTTAAATGACTCCCGTAAACACGTCGTAACAATGTTGATCTAATACAGGTTAAATGCATGACTAGCTTAAGAAATCCGGATGATTGCTATAAATTACAGTGAAGAAGCTATAATATCTAATAACATTAATAATATAATAATAATATTTATTTCCACAAAACAGGCTAACCTTGAGAGGCGTGCGAGGCTGAGCAGAAAGCTGAAAAATTCTACGGCAAGTCCGCCTGCCGTGGGCCTACGATCCTGCGTTATGAATAGCGCGTATTGATATGGTCTTCTTGTTAGAAGTTCCTAGTATACTACCAGCGCGAGACACGGGACAACAAAGTGGACGAGAAGCGTGTCTTTTAGAATGCTATGTTACAACGTACAGGTTTTTACAAAAGTGACGGTAACTGCTCGAAACATTTGATGCGTCGGCTTTTGCGCCTTTAGAAATATTTAGAGAGGGCTCCCATATATACATTCGCAGCGCGAGCGCGGCG
Organism: Dermacentor albipictus; assembly: GCF_038994185.2. NCBI lineage: Eukaryota > Metazoa > Arthropoda > Arachnida > Ixodida > Ixodidae > Dermacentor > Dermacentor albipictus. The sequence continues at coordinate 33,176,823 of NC_091828.1, read as the reverse complement.
ATGGACGAACCAGGCTAGCGCTAAGGTTGAATTTCACAACACAATTTTCATTCCACGTCGTAATCACACAGATCGTTTGAGGCTTCGTTCAGGGGCACACGCGGGCGTTCGGGTTGGTGCTTCTTGTTGCGTTTGGCGTAAGAATATGGCTAGGAGCAGGCACCACATATGCGCAATGACGGGCAATATACACGCATCATTTCTCCAGAAGCTGACGCCGAGCACGGGTAGCGCGAGGATCTTGTTGGGCTGACACGACAACTTCGTGGCAGCCGAATTCCGAATACTGCATATACGGTGAGGGTAGCTATATGAACTTGTCGATAGGTCATCTTGTATATTGTTGTAGCGCAGGCAGAACGAAACGGTCATAGAAGGTAGATAAAATAACACACAGCGCTGAACCATAGAATAAAGAATCGCTGAACCACCTGCGAACAGCTGTTTACCATTGTTTACGTGCGCGATGTCGCACTGAACTACAGAAACCGCCGTCGCGCACTCCGAAACAAATGTTAACTTCAACACGTTTTTAAATTACAAAACAAGCATATTATTTGCTCCTAATAAAGAAAAGTCAACAATATTATAAGTTAAACGTTTTATTCATTACAATAAAATAATTGTGCAACGTGTGCCATGAAACCTGGCAGTAAGCAACCCTGGGAATCGCACCAGTCGCATTGTTAAAATCGCAATCATGTGAAATGGGCCCTCTAAAAATCGCTCTGCGACGCGTGCGACAGCACCGATTTTCGTCGTTCCAGTCGCAGCATGTGAAACAGGCATAAATCGGCCCTTAGCGGATCGCGCGGCTGTCTCGTAGCGCGTTGCACGGATGTGCGACTGGCGGTCGTCGCTGGAAGCTGCGTGCGGCGGGGCTTTATTATGGTACGCCCACACTAGCGACAAAAACGCGCGCGACACGCCGCACGCGGCAAGCGACCGCGCGGCAGACGCGTGCTGGCAAGTCCACAGTCGCGTTTTGCGGCACGCGGCAGCGTCCCGTGGAGTCCCGCGTTGTCTCGTTCCATTCGATACTTCTCGCGACAACGCGCTCTCCGTTCCGCCCATTTCGTCTTCCATCGGAAGTGTCTGTGTTTTTTTGCGCCACTGCCGGCCACGCTCAGGCATGTCGGATACGGACGAGGAGCTACTGGTGACTGTGAACACTATAATACTTGTTTGTTCTTTACTTGTGCGACGCCGACGTGCCAGACAGCGGACGAGAAAGTTTTGAGTGCGGTACAGGGACACTGAGGGCAAGGCGCGCACTCTGCTTCCCCACCTTCACCAATTACTCACCTGTCATGCCAAACTGCTGTCCATAATGTGCCAGCGGTTGGCGCGCAGCTCCTTGTCCGACGCTCGATTTATCATAGAGGTACGCATATCCGCGAACGGTTTCCAAAAGCGCCTCCATTGCGAGGCGAATTCTTCGTCGACGCCTCAGTGGCGGTGTGGTAAGGCTTAACAAAAACAGCCCCCTTGACTGGAAATGGCCTCTGAGATTTTACGGCGCGCGTGTCACTGTTCAGTCTCAGAGCCCATAGATTATGATTCTTTGCTTATGCGACAGGTGGCGCCACAACAGCGCGGCTCGTAAAGCGGCTCGCTTCTGATTGGTGGACGTTTCGCGTCTGCCGCGAAAAATGGGTCTCGCACCCATTCGCGCGTTTGCCGCGCGTTGCTGCCGCTTTTCGTGAATCTTGTCGCGCGCGACAGCACCGCTCGCCGCGCGCGTTGTGTCGCGCGCGTTTTTGTCGCTAGTGTGGACGTACCATTAGAGGACGCGTAGCGACGACGCCTGCCCGCTGGCCCCCGGCCTTTTGTGCCTGTCTTCCGATCGGTGGGCTGCTTCAGCGTAGCAGGTGCGCGCTAGGCCGAAATACTGGGATTATGCGTGTGCCGGCGAGGAGCGCGCTAGTGGTCGGTCCGATGTCTTGCGCGTGCCGCCGCAAGATCTGTACAAGGCGCGCTGAAGACGGGACCGAAAAAGAATGAAGAAATCTGGCTTTCTAGAGTGCCAAATCTACCAGCTCATTATGAGGCGCGCGTCGGTGGGGGGCTGAGGGCCGGGGGGCACCGGATGGTTTAATTTCGACCACCTGGGGTTCTTTAACGCGCACCCAATGCACGGTACGCGATCGTTTATTGGATTGGAATTCCCATCGGAATCCGACCCTGCGACCTCGTGATCAGCAGCGCAACGCCGTAGTCACTGGGCTAACGTCGCAGGGTCTGTTTTACAATGCGATTACATATGTTTTCGCTTTTAACTATAATGTCTACATAGTTGTTCACGCATTGCACGACTGCTTCTTGCATGCCATGGTTTCATCACGGCGTTCCAAGATGTCGCCACCGATTTTGGTTGTTGTATATGTCTACGCGTAATTGTCGTTAGATCTAGTGATCATCCTTTCTCTATTTTGCGTCTATACGTGCTGCAGAACAAAGCCCCTCCAATTACCCCCACCTTATGTCAATTGGCGCCTGCATATGTGCCTGCAAATGCCTCATTTCATCGCACCGTCTGCTTCTCTATACCATCCTCTACTGCGCTTCCCTTCTCTTGGAACCCAGCCTGTAGCTCTAATAGACCACCGTTCGTTTGCATTAGATAAGCCCCATCCAAATATACATCCTCTTAATTTTATGTATGCAATACCGGCTACCGTCGTTAGACCTGCACTGCTGGCTGACGAATAAAATTTGTGTAATCATCTCCTTGCGCGCTCCTCGAGTTCTTCTCAAGCTTCTTTGTTGAAAGTTTGGGCTCTAAACGTTAGTACTGGTATGGCATTTAATAATGGTACAGTTCTTTTTTTAAGGATGACGGTAAGCGGCTGGTCATGATTTCATACCTGCGGCACACCCCCAAACCCATTTTCGTGCTTCTCTACGTACCCTTCGCACGATCGGTGTCCCTTGTGAATAATTGATCTAGAAAAACACTCCTGCTCAGATTCTAGAGGCTGACTGCGAATCATCAGCTTTGGTTCTCTTCCTATGCTATTGAACATTGAACAAATGACGCCTGTCGTGAACGCACCAAAGCGCCATGAGTGTCCTGGCGTCTTGGGATATCAAGTCAAGCACGGGCTCCAATTTAACATGCATTTCTGAATACGGGGGCAACTTTGCGTCTTTGCATTCACAGTACCTTTTCACGTATATAATACGGTCCCCGTATCCTAAGGCTACCGAGTATGGAGACCGGGTGCGCGACCGCGATCCTGCCCGGCCACACGGAGTCGAATCTGTTCCAGCGCGACGCGCGCTGGCTTGCTCGGGCTTTGGCTTGGCTCGTGCGAACGTCGGTCGCTTGGCGCGCTGCCGTTCGCCGCGCGCGCGCCTAACGAAGCGTCGTTGCGCGCGGCCGCTTATTTATGGGTCGCAGCTGTGTCGCTGCCGCAGCAGGGCGCGTTGTGTGTGGGTGTGTGCCGCGGCTATGTGGTGCCAAGATCCTATGCATGGCGGTCACAAAGATGGCCCCGCGTTTCGTGTCCGTCTGTCAGTCCTTGCACGCGTTCTTGATAACGTGCGCGGGAATCGAAGCGTGCCTTTCGCGTTCGCAGTCGGCCCTGCTTCTTGCGAATTTATCGCTGCCACGAGAACGGAGCAGTTGCAATCAGTTACTGTTTCGGCAGAGTCGCTCTCGGCACGACGCCTCAGACACGCATGTGCCAGTGTGTAGTCGGTATAATAGCTTTTATCATTGAATGGGAAACAGCGCATGTAAAGTCATTACCCGTTTAACGCATTTTAATTTGTAACCCGGCTAAGAAATGCAAACGCGACAATTCTGTAGTGTGTTCTACGAACACCGAATATCCTTCCACGCGGCCACTCCAGTTCCACATGTAGAAAGTGACTTTTTACGCCAACGTTACCCCTATGTAAATCATGGCTTGCCCTTCAACCCCATTCCTTCCTATCGCCCACATGCGTAAGCATTTCTATGCTTACCCAACGAGAAAACCATATGCCGCCGTCCGTCTCGTAAGGCGACCGCTTTCGAGATAGCGCCCGCAGCTGCGAGCGAATTCACCTTCGTGCTGCCCCTCGTACGCCAACAAAGAGACGAGAACACGTATACGAGGTGTGACAAAAAAAATATATAGACTGGTCCAATAAATTATTGTACTTACAGAATCAGTCATCTGTGACATTGTCACCTTCAAAGTAGTCCCCTTCAGCATTCACACAGTTCTGCATTCGGTGCTGCCATTGCTGGTAACAGTTCTGGAACGAAGTTTTTGGAAGGCCCTTCAGGAGATTCTCCGTTTTTGCATAAACCTCTTCAACTGAGGTAAAATGGGTTCCCTTTAAGTAAGATTTAACTTGGGAAATAAAAAGAAAAGTCGCATGGAGCCAAATCAGGTGAATAAGGAGGATGCCCCATCACAGTAATGTTTTTGCTGGTCAGAAACTGCTCGACAGATAGGGCCGTGTGAGCCGGACCATTGTCCTGCTGTAACAGCCATCAATCACTCCACAACTGCGACCTTTTTTTCCTAGTTTTTCACGAAGTCTTTTTAGTACTTCAATGTAGTAGTGTTGATTAACAGTCTGACCACTGGGTAACCACTCAATCATTACAGTTCCGTTAATGTCGAGAAGAACAATTAACATTGCCATGAATTTTGATTTTGACATGCGTGCTTTTTTGGTCTTGGGGACCCTGCAGACTTCCACTGCATTGACTGGCGCTTACTTTCTGGGTCTTAGGTAAAAATCCATGTCTCATCACAGGTTACAACAGATTCCAACAAATTTGGTTCGTTTGCAATGCGTTCTAATATGTCCTCACACACGTCTTTACGGCACTGTTTTTGGTCGTCGGACAGGATTTTTGGAACAACCTTCGCACAAATCTTCATGTGTAACTCGTCCGTTAAAATGTGTTGACAGCTTCCCTATCCAAGTTAACCAACTGCGCCACTGCACGAACACTTAAACTTCGGTCACCACGAATCACACCACGAACTTTTACAACGTTTTGGTCTGTAATCGCTGACCTTGGCCGTCCAGCACGTTCATCATTTTTCCACACTGTCCCTTCCCCCTGAAAACCGCTTACGCCGTTCAAACACACGTGCACGAAACAGTTTCATCTCCATAAGCCTCGGTTAACACCTGAAATGTTTCCGTGGCTGATTTCTTAAGCTTCACAAGAAACTCGATGTTGATTCGCTGTTCAGTTTTACATGAGACATTTTTCCGGCATAATGCAGTTGTACGTGTTCACTCAACGACGCAGCTCTCCCAATTGACGTGATCGGTTCCGTCGAAACTGGCCGCATGAATTAGAGGTGGTGTGTGGGAATGACGTCAGAAAAACAGTTGTTGCCAACTCCTCTTTTTTCAAGTTACACACTTAGTCTCGTTTCTTTTGTGTCACAGCCTATACAGCGCTCGCGAAGCTCACAGCACACACCTCACTCTGCCACTTTCAAAAGTGGCTTCCAAGATGCGGGCCTGCGTGTCTCTCTTCAACGCCAAGTAAGCCGCGAGAACGCAACGCGGGAAGCTAGCAGCAGTCGGCACTCCTTGTCGGCATCGCAGATCGCTTTCAAGTGCGGCCTGCGCGGCGGTGCCGTACGAAGCCGCCGCCCGAGTACGTTGGTCAGTGGTTCGACGCGGATGGATAAGGCGCTGAAGAGCGATAACGGCTCATAATGATCGGAACGTCCATCAGCGCACCTGGCGCCGCCGTCCGCACCCGTTCGTGTCGCCACGGCGCTGTCGTTTGTACTGGCCTGATCATGTTTCGTAACACACACCGGGCTGCGTGGAGATAGCAGACGGCACCGTGCTTAGGCATACTCAGGCATCTCCCAGAGGAGTTTCTGTGTGAATCTTTTATATTTTACTGTACAAATAAACCTGCCTTTGGTGTTCTGTACTCATCGCGGATGACGCACCTTAAAAATCAATTATTTTTTAATTGGATGAATCTATGACGTGCGACTCTGGCCAGCTTATTTGCTTCGCAAAGGCTGTATGGAAAAGGGGGGCCAGTTGAGTTGAACTGGATGAGTGGGTGACTATAAAAGAATGTGGTGGTGACGGTGAACACCTCGCAGGCCTTAATTTTTCTTGCTGTGTCGCCCATGTGAAAAAGCCAGTTTGCTGGCCTTGTTTGCGGTGAAATTATTCTTAGATTACGCCTGTTTTAATCGTATTCAGCTGATCGATCCAAAATGGTATCTAGTCATAAGCGATATTTTAATCAAAGCTTCTAAGAATATTCATCCCGTTTGGTAACAGTGAATATGTCATACTTAAGTAACTTGTATATATAGACTCTTAAAACTGTCTTTCTCTCATTGTTTCTTCCTTTCTTTCTCTCTTTCTTTCTTTCTTTTTAATCTTCGGCGCCAATTGCCCCAAGTGCGCCGAGAGCGATCGTTTGCGCCATCCTGCGCCAAAAACGCCATTTCAGCGGAAAACTGCACCGAGCCTGCGCCGAAGCATGCATACGAGCGAATCGCTCCTTCCGTCGATGCTTCGCAGCTAGCAAAGCTGGAATCAAAACCAGCAGCACGCTATCATCATCATCATAGAAAGAAGCAGAGGCCCGTCCATAATTTCTCGTCTGGTTCCTCATTCGCGCATTTTTCTCTGACGGACGTACAATGTAGTGCCCGCTGTACCGTCTTGCTGGCGCTTTATTTCTCTGTTCATCGAATCCGCGTGGTACCGCGGAGTTTGCCGAAGGAGGATGTCGCAGTCTAGGATTGAAGGTAAACTTTTTTTTTTATGTTTAGGGGTGATTGCGAGCCTTTGTAGAAGAGCCGCCGCGACCAGCTATGGCACGTGGTGCATAATTACCGTACACGGCGAGAGCCGTCACTTCTATGGGCGCCGCCATGTTCGTTGACGCAAAAATTTTTCGTCGAGTTTGTGTCGCAGCGCTATTTCGGTGAAAAAGAGTCGCCGACGCAGACGCGAAACCGTATTTGCGTCTCGCACATGCGCAGTGGCGCTGGTGCTATATTTCTTTTGTTTTTTTTCCTTAGGGCCGCAATACCTTTGCGGCCCCTATTCCAAAATTGCCTAATGTGCATGGCCTGGCATTAGTATATTGCGTGATGTCATGTTCAGCGCAAGCGCGCGTACTCGGTCGGTCTTGCGGTGAGCCTTTGCCCGCAAGCTGCGACTTCCGCATGCTGTTTTACATCCTCGGTGAATAAACACGCCTTTGTTGACGATCCGTCAGTGGTGCCTTTATGTGCGCCGTATCGACGAACCCGGCCGAGCGTCCTTCGCGTGCGTCGCGGTGTGGCGGAGCGTCACGTCCTTGCAGGGTAGGTTTCGCGCCGAGCCGTCTCCACGACATATCGACCATATCAGTTATTATTTGCATGGTACGGCAAGCACACGTGCGTTGGACCCTGCCCCATAAGTGCTTGCTGCTGCGCCAAATCTGCTTTTTAAAGCCTGCGCCACGACCTGCGCCGGAAGGTGTTCCACCACTTTGACCGGAACTTCACCTCCGGTTCCTTAGTGCCTATGATGTTGGGCTGCTAAGCAAGAGGTCGCGGGATCGAATCGCGGCCACGGCGGTCGCATTTTGATGGGGGCGAAGTGCAAGAACACCTGTATGCTTGAATTGAGGAGCGCGTGAAAGACCCCCAGGCGCTGTATGCACGCCCAGCGTCGACGCCAAGCTGCGGCCTGTCCTGCTCTCTGCACAGCGGTCTGCTGAGTCCAGTGTTGCCTGTTTGCAACCGCGTGCGTAGCTCTACGATTCGCTTCTTCAGCAGTGGAACCCGGTTGTTTAGGCACAGATGCACATGTATGGGGCAACCGATAGAAGTTACATGTTACTTTGACCATCTCATCAGTAATTACAAGTGAGGTTTTTTCTTTTTTTGCCACGCTGTAAGCACTTGCAAACTATGACAGGTGGTAATGAGTGTGTGTAATGCCCGCCACGCTAATTCTGTAGTATCAGGCAGTCGCCCTTCTTCTTATAATAGAACCTGCGTGATTTGCACCCGCCTAATATTCGACAACACAGACGCCGCGCTCTTTCTGTGTTATGGAGCCGTCTGTTATGCTCACCGTTCGAGGTAAGCCTGCGAAGGCGTGCTTGTAAGTTTCAGCTATGCATTGCACCTGCGTAGAGAACTCGTGTTAGATACCCAACATTTCTGCTACAGTGTGCGGTTGAGTTGAAAAGTCCTGAACCTCAGTGGCATCTATTGTGTAGCGACCTTCTTCAAAGTTAGTTCTACAACGGCGACGCTCACTACAAGGACGTTTTCTGTTTTCATTTTCTCGTTGCCACAGCGGTTGCTACTGCTAAGCTGCATGTTAATAGGGCCAAGCGCAGCGATTCTCCGTGCTTCCAGTTTCTGAAGCTCGACGTTGCAGCCGCGGTGCTGCGTTACTATGCACCAGAGCTCTGCGTGGCAACGGCCTTTATCGGGTTACGGATCTTGGCTTTCGCGGGCTGTTCCGCAGCGTGTATTTGCATACTGATCTGCATTGTGCTGCCCGCCGCCGGCAGCGGGTTTCTGCTTATCAGTTTGGCGCTTAGCAATCTGGCGAAGCGCTCAGTTGGCCCCTCGCATTTCGGGCGAGCCTCGCCCGCGTTGCGTACGCATATGCGTACGCGCGCAATGCCTTCTGGGAAACGCGGCACGTTCCCTGCACACTGTGCTAACAGACGCCGAGTGCGCCGGATTCTGGAGCAAGCTGATTAGTTTTGGTGCAGAATTGAACCAGCGCTTGAGTCTCCACGCTAGCAACTTCGTTCATTTCATTTATTATGCCCTCAAGACCACAAGGTAATACAGAGGGGAGTGGAGTAAAAAAAAATTACAGAACAAAGGTGGCAGCAAGTGAAGTAGTCATAGACATGTGAAGCCCGAAGCGATGGTGTCGATTATGGCCATACGAAATTGTGCGTGGTCTTCAATAGCAATCAACGCGCCGGGAAGGTGGTTCCTTTATTGACACGTCCTAGGAAGAGAAGACTCATGACAAGCTCTAGTGCGACACTGGAAAACTCCAACTTTGTGATGATGATCAATGCGAGGAGATATGTGGGTTGGGGACGAAATAAGATTATCGCGCAGATATGAATTGTGGAAGTATATTTTATGAAACAGAGTCAGGCGAACTGTTGCTCAATCTAAACTTTGAAGAGGCACTGCGTAAGAGTGGTATGGAACTAGATTGGTGGCTTACACAACTGTAACAGGGAGTTCTAGATTATCGTGATCGTGTGCGGACGTTTGGCAGGACCGGAAATGATCGACGCAGAAACGAAAGTCGCCCTGAAGCTACCGCACCGGGAGCTGCCATCGACGCCATAGACCGAACAGTGCTGGTCAAATATCCGTATCATGTGGTGCAAGGCTGCAAGTTTATTTTGAAGTGACTTGAGATATGGACGTGTAAACAGTCGTGCACTTTTCCCGCGTATAGAGTGCTAGAGTACCCTGAGTTACTGTGAAATCCGTGATTTCAGATTCGCGTGCTTAATCAGCTCCTTTGTATGTCGGCGATGGCTTTAGCTCGAGGGCTCCTACCTAAATACACGCAAAAAATAAATCGTTTTTTCTCGGCCAACACTTCTCCAAATTTGATGTGGTTTGTTGCATATGGAAGAAGTTAAAATCTAGTGACTGTTCGAAGTGGACATCAGATTTAGGCCGTCAATGTTACCTCTAATGCTGCGTTTCTCAGTATGTTCTCAGATACTCTGGCATATACAACTACCTACTGCTGAGAAGGTTAGTTAACTGTACCTTGGACAGCCATACTTATTCCTTGCCAGATGTGCGTGCATCAATGTTTCTGCGTACTGTGAATGATCTCATTAACTGCATAACGTGTGCAACTTTTGAAAATGGCCTACGATTAATAAAACATTTAGTCTCTGAAACACTTGCTCTTGGAACCAGCCTCTCCTGTAGCGCAAAACTATTGAAGGATGAACTTCTCAGCAAATTGAGTGCCGTAGGTATAGCACAATTTGAACATGCGGTTCATGAAATAATTGTTCGCTAAAGAAGTCATGTGTAGCAATATTGTATGCTGCTATAACAACTAAAACTGTTCAGGAGGGTTATATGCCATGCAATAAGATCGCTGAAATAATTCAGCCCTGTTAATATTGGGCTATTTTTGACAATTTTGTGAATATAAGGATGGCTTATCTTTTTTCTTGGAGTTGCTCAACGTTCAACTTGGAAGTTTGGAGAATTCTATTAGGTTGTATTTAACTATTTAGCATGTATTACTACTTTGTTTACAGTGACAGTATAAGAAAATAAATATACGGACGATATGCATTATTTGTTTATATTCAAATAGTATCTTGTAGCACATATGTGTTTGCGTTTGGCTACAAAAGTGATGAACTAAATGTTTATTTCCTATTTTTGAATTTTTTCAGGGGCTTTGGGAAGCAGGGATACCAGTGCCAAAGTGAGTACTGCCACCCTTTATTTTTTATTGTAGTTTGCTTGAGGTTGGTGCAATTAAGACTGGTCGATATCCATAAAATTTGAGCGGTGGAGATATGCCATATTTGATGTTCAGGCTGGTACTAAAGACAAATGGTACAAAAGAAAATGAGAAGAAATGAGTTTTGATAGCTAAAAAAAGCAAGTCGCTCATTCCCTAAGGCATATTAATAATTATTGCATTATAATATATGTGCTAAAACTAGTAAGACAAGCTTTTTCTCCGTAAATTATGTGATCCAAATGAAGTGTTTTGATGGTCTACTCCAGGAAAAGGTATGAGTGTACAGCAATGAGGTTGTATATAAAGAAAATTGGTCTTTGGAGAAACGCTGTTGAACATTCCGACAGGGTGACATGGACTACTTATATGAAAAAAAAAAAAAACTACTTTATTGCTACTTTCTTTTTTTTTTTGCTTACTCCATTTACTTGCCTAAAGTGCTTCTTACATTGGCAAAACTGCCAGTCTCTGTCAAGAAACATTTGCAAAAGTATTGTAATTTGATAAAGCTCACTTTGAATGAGCTAATCATTTTGCAAGACATTATTAAAGTTGAGCGGCCTGTAAAATGCCCTGAAAGGCAAGAATAGGTGTGAAATAAGTGTTGCATTGTGTGTATTTTCTCTCACAACGTCCAGACTTGAACGCATATAGAAAAGAAAGCATAAATTTCGACTACAATTATATCGTTGAAAAATTTATTTGTGACCAGTTACTGCCACGTTAAAGTAATTGAACTACAGAGACGTAATTAGTTATCAATAGTTACATTTATCGCAATTTTTTATTAACGTTACAGTGAAATACGCCAAATAGAATGAGTTGGCCTTGTAATTTTAATGCATTCTCTACAGCCATTCGCACCTTAATAATCTTGACTAACAATTGTTTTGCAAAACGTGACCAGCAACACAAAAAATAGCTTTAGTGCGCACGCTGGAGGACTGGGCGGTGTTGTAACGTATGAATACCTTCTGCACTGCATTCTGGTTACGCAGTGGCACAATGTTCACACATCTGGGTTCCCTGTGGAACACAGTGAGTCATTCGTTAGAGGTTGAATCGATTGAACTTATGTTCACCAGGGCAGCAACTGCTTTCCTTGGCAACATTCACTACCCGCCGTGTTTGCTCAGTGGCTATGGTGTTGGGCTGCTGAGCACGAGGTCGCGGGATCGAATCCCGGCCACGGCAGCCGCATTTCGATGGGGGCTAAATGCGAAAACACCCGTGTGCTCAGATTTAGGTGCACGTTAAAGAACCCCAGGTGGTCGAAATTTCCGGAGTCCTCCACTACGGCGTGCCTCATAATCAGAAAGTTGTTTTGGCACGTAAAACTCCAACTATTATTATGGCAACATTCACTCACCCATAGCGCGCTCTTCCCCTCCGCCATAGGGGGAGAATAAGCGGGTGCCTAGAGTACGATGAGGAAAGTAGAAATCTCTTAAAAACAAGAACAAAAAAGGGGGGGGGAGGCTTAGTTGTGATAAATGAGAACGGTGTGGCATTCTGTCGGCTCTCCCAAGTAGAAGGGGTGACAAAAGCTTAAGAAATAATTTTCACGCATTAGCCCTCATTGCCGATCATTTCGCCGGCTCACTTTTTTCCTACAAAACAAGAAGCATTGCTGCATCATTGTTCGCCAGCGTCTTGTTAGGGTTTCGTGATGGTGCTTCCATTAAGGGCCATTGAAAAGCCGATTATGTTAACGTAACTGCATGGTTGCATGTACGTGGTTATTGAAAACATTATTCAGTTACAGTAAATGTTGCCTCATCCAATCAGTAATAAATAAAAAAAGAACGGATTACGAGCACATAATTGCACATAAATTGTTACTGTTACGTAAAGGTGTATTGGTATAACATGGCACTTTTACTGCACTCAGAAGTGTAAAAAAAGCACCCTGCTTTTGTTTTTGTGGAAAAGAAATCTTACTTATTATGGTATATTTCAGTTGCAGACAATGCTAATCATATATGCATATATAAGAAAAATAGGGGTCTAAACCGTTGAATTGAATGCAGCACATTTCTTGTGAATAAAATGATATACTTTTACAAATTAGAAACAAGCATGGTACAAAATTTATTTCCTTGAATACTATAATTGGTATTTGCAAATCTTTTCAGTGGAGTGAATGGCTACCCTGCAATTTATGGGTTGCTTGTAACGGACAGCTGTAGAACCTGCTTGATTACTTGCTTGGGCCTTCTTCCATTATAGTGAGGCTCCATCCAGTGGCCAAAGTAACCCCAGGTATTAAGCCATAACTAAATGCGATATTCTCGTGTGCTTTCACTTTAAAGATGCGCATCCAATGTGTATCCAAAGTTTAAATGCATATTGTCACGTAGTGACGGTGAACAACCACAGGGGTACAGCGCAAGCAACGAAAGTAACTGTTTATTGGGCGAACCTGTGCCCAGCAAAACAAGTAACACTCGGCACAATGGTAGCGGTGAGCACACTCGCCGATCGTCTGTGTATACATAGCTCAATGAACCTTCCAGCGTTATCACATAGTGCTCGTTTAAGTTTTTTAATGCACACCGCCATTCGCGTCACACACGCAATCTGATTACACGAGGCGCGCCGACAACATGGGCAACAGACAAAACCAGCGATAACATTTGAAAAACTTCCGATACAAAAAGGCACGTGTTGCGCTGAGCAATAGCTTTTCGCATTTGTTAGCCGTTGAAAGACGGTCACCGGAAAATATACATAAGTACATGTGGCAGTATTCGCACGCTGCCTCATTATTTGTCAGTCTGCACTGTAGCAGATCAATGGATGTCCATTGACAAGTACCGCAGTTTTCGCGAATAGTTTTGACCCTACTAAATACGCATAGTCTAGTCACCAACAGCAAGGCCACAAGCTGTTTCAAAAATTTATTTACTCTTATTACATTACAGGCTCACGCAGAAGCGCTGAGGAAGAGGAGTATATTGAAAATAGAGCAAACTCAAGGAAAAAAGAACTTACAAAAACAACTTAAACGATGTCAATAAACATATAAGTACTTTTTTATTTTGGCAGTAATGTACAAGGCAGCACAGAAATGGCATCGTTAAAGGAAGTTAGGATACTATAGGGTGCTTAAAGCTTGCATGAGAAAAGTCACAGTTTTGCCCGAAAGGCGAGTCACTGATTGCGATAGCAAATTAGTAGATCGCTACACGAAGTAAGAATAATAGCTTTGTTGGCCGTACAAACTTGTAAACATTCGCGTAGTAAATAAATTAACAAGCACCGTGTCAAGCGCACGCAGGTAAACATCAATACATCTCGTTAGATGAGTGCGAAAACTTGCTGTAAAATGCTGGAGCGAGGAATCACGGCAGCAGCAGCTTGCGAATTGACCATCATGCATCTCTCGCTTGAACGCGAACGAAACATGGAAAAGACGGCGCGTGCGAAGCTACCGGCACTACGCGCACTCTGCAAACATCGCAGATAGCTTTGAAGATGAGACCCGGGCGGGCGCGCACTTCGGCCACGTCGCAGGTCGCTTTCAAGATATGGCGCGTCCACACGGCCGCGCCGTAGCCGCCGGAGAAGAATGCCCCTCTCCCTCGCCCACCCCACTGCCTTGCGCGCAAGAGGGCGCGCTTCGGCTCCTAAACCCCTTAAACTGAGTAAAGTAGTGCCACGCTTTGAAGAATGCCGCCTCGCGCGCTCTGGCCGACGCCGCGTCGCTATTGGCCTAATAGCATCACGTGGGTCCTGGCGCCGTGCGTCAGCGCCATTTTTGCTCCAGAAGCGTCTACAGAGTGGCGAGGAGCGCATGTTGGCGCCGTTGCTACGCTCGAGCAGTGTAGGCGGCGCCACGGTCGAGGAAAGAGCGTGAAAGAGAGAAGTGAAGGCGGAGGAGTGTCGCTATTTTACGAAGTTTAAGGGGTTTTATCGGCTCCGCCTTCCTCTCTCGCGCACGCGAGATCGAGCCGCGTTCGCCAGCTTACCCTCGCAAGCTTTCGTTCGCTCATACGGCGCGCGGTGATTATTTTATCGCCCTTGGACTGTGCAGAACCTCACGGCGACGCCAACGGCAGAAATGCGCCTGGAGTGTGTAATTGCTATCACAATAAAAGAACCGGAACACATGCCACCAAATATTGCTAGGAAGACCATTCCATAATTTGTCGGCAGGAGACAAGGCAGGAAAGTTGAACAATTGTCTATGACTGAAAATTAGCCTAAAACTGAGCTGATTATGACTATGACGAGAACTGAGGCAAGGAATGTCTAGCAAAAGACGAGCATGCCATTGGATGCAGAAAGTGAGATATGTTTAATTTGCAAGGACAGTTTCTTGCTACCATTGTGTAAGACCAGTGCGGGAGGCCTGTTTAAGTTGTCCTATGCCAAAATTGAACTGAACCTAGGCAGGGATATGTCATGAAATTAATCCTATTAATATAGGAGGGTCTGAGCTCTTGAAGGTTGAGCAGAGTTTGCCTATGCTCTGCGTAAAGCTTCTTGACAATGCAGCTATGGCAGCGAAATAACTGATGATTGCCGTCATAGCTATGACAGCTATGACAGCAAAGAATGAACTCATTTGTGAAAATGTCATTGTAATTAGATGTTTTCCATTTTCTATGACAGCTATGACAGCAAAGGAAGAACTTATTTTAGGAAATGTTGTTCTAATTGGTTATTTTCCATTTTCTCCCGCCACGAACATAATACATAAATATGCATGTGTAGAGAATAAGTCTGGGTGGTTCCAGGTTATGTGAAAGTACATTCGATGCAAGTTACAAAACCACCTCCAAACATTTGAACATGCACTGCAAAGATTGTGCACGCAGCTTGTCTTTGCTTGTGTCTTTGTAGTTATTACAATAACAGCATTGGTCCGTATACATGCGACCTAACAGGCACCAAGGACAAACAACAGAATGCTAACTACCACCTGTTTTTATTACATACATGCGCAATACGCCCAACCTGTGGCAGAAAACGTGATGCATCATGGACGCCTGTAATAATTAATCTTGTGCCTGTAGAACATAATAAGCATGGAGTTGTTTTTTACTAGACTTGTCTTCGCTTCAAAGATATGGTGATTTTATAAGTGAGATAGGTTTGTTGTCTCATTTTTGTGTGTTTTGTCAGTGTTCTTGTAATGCACTATCAGTCTTTTAGTGCCTGCTTATGCATATTGTTACCGTGATGGGCAGAGGACATTGTCTTCTCAGGTTTACTCATCCCTGTTCACCAAATTTTGCCCTGAAAATATTGCACTAACAAATGCTTTGTTTTTCCTATTCGTTTAAACTCGTAAATAAGGTGAACGCGATTCTCGGACTAGAACTCGTGATCACTGCAGTATGGCACTATGCAAGTCATCCAAGACCATGTGTCAAGTGTTCTGCAAACATTTCTGACAACGGTGTGACGCTCTCTCGGAGGCCATGCAAGAACGTTTTGCTTGGAGTGCTTTGAGTGTCACGAAGCTGGAAAGCTTTTCGTAAAAGCCGGATGTCTGTGTGTTGCCTCCTGGTACACTGCACGGGACTGGGAGCAGCATGTAAAGTCACAGCTGATCCCACATTTGGTTTAGGATTCGATGAATTGCTGGGCTAGTTTTTTTGACAGTGAAGTGTTCAGCATTATGTAAATATGAAGAAGCAGGGAAGCTGAGTGGAGATGATGAGGTTGTTACAAGTGTACGTATTTCTGCCAGGTGAACATCAGTGAGCAGGGCAGAAAATGCTCTTTCGTGCAGGCTTAGAATGTCTCTTTAGTGTACTGGTCCTTGTGTCGAAACAGAATGTGAGTCCTACCAAACTCAGGAAAGCACCCATAGGAGCGAAGTGCAAGGCTAGGTTGCTGCTTAGATACAAGGATCTGTACACTCATGAGGTATTCGAGGCCTGCACAATACAGCTTGAAATTAAGAGACAAGTCTCCCTAGAGTGATAATGTGAGTTGTGTGGTCGGGGAATCTGGTAGATACTGAGTGGCAGTATTCAAAGACAGGTGGGGCTAATGCTGAGAAAAGTAGCTTGACAACATCAGCGCCACCTTCTCTTTTAGGCCCTGGTGATGGTCTGCAGTTGCCATGCTTTTGAGACCGCCTCAGGAATGTGGTATGGGAAATCCCGATGGTAGTCAATGATAATGCCTCGAAGACAATCGTGGGTAGTTGTGTGGACTTCTTGACCCTGAAGTGTTCATGTCTGTGGTGCCATAGGAGAATGAGAAGTTGACGCAAGCATTGTTTAGCATTTATGGACGCTAAGATACAGCTTTAGATGTACACCAGGAGTTTATGCCGTCGAGGTCTGCTTGACCCTTCCTGCAATCTGAGGATTTGACAGCTGGACAGACTTGAGTAAGGTCATCAGCATACAGTAGAAGTGATTGTTACATTGCCTTCATTATCAGCTGTATGTTCCTTGATGATGAGGCTGTTATATTTCTTGCACACATATGCAAGGGATGAGCCACAAGCCAAATAAAGAAAACAATTTTAAAAAATATCTCGCGAAACTCCCATGTTAGCCAAATAAGACAAATCTTCAGCAAATGCAGCCAGTGGATGACGAATGCAAGTACAGTTAAACCTCGATATAACAACCTTTAATGTAACCAAATTCTCGATATAACGAATTGTCTAACTTTTCATAACTTCTTGTCCATAGAACGCCAAGTATTTATAACCTCAATATAACGAAGTATGTTTGTGTGCGATTTCAATATAACGAAATTTCACTGCCGCCTCCAAAGAATGCAGAGACAGTAAACGGAAACCTTCGTGGACGCGGATGGCCAAAGAATTGAATTATAAGCGTCTGCTTGCAAACGCACATCTCAAGTCGCGCGCCGCGCGACAAGAGCGACCGCTGAAGTGGAGCCACATCATGTCTCGTATAAGTTCAAGTGTGATAAGATCCCATGGCGCCCTGCGCACTGTGTGCTTTAGGTACGAGGGAAAGTGTGTGATACACACGGGCACATTTGGAAGGCCTTCCAGTCGACGGCCTTCGAAATGCCACAACTCTATCGACTCAAGGGAGTTGTCGCGCTGCTACACGGCACTTTAGAAAGGCCGTTGAGTGGTTGAGGTGTTTCTCGTAAAATTGTGTGGCGCCGCGAATCTTTACTTTCGTAAAGATCCGTCGATGCGGCCACAGTCACGCTTTCTGAGGCACTAGGGTTCAGATATAAGTCATGTAAATAAATATGCGGTAGAAATTAGCAAAAGGCGATTGGAGGATTGGTGGCTCAAAACCAGAGAGGTGACATAATGTTAAAAGGGTAGGAAGACGTATTTAAAGAAAATCGAGAATTTTAATAACACACAGCACAGGTAAATAAAAATAGAAGGCAAAATAAAAAAGCTGAGCATGGTGGCTACTGCCATGAGCCCGTTTCAAAGGGGACGCTCCTTCCTTCCATCCATCCATCCATCCATCCATCCATCCATCCATTCGTTTTCATGTCACGAAAAGTTGAGCAACATTAAAACCACTTAAAAGCACTATGTTTTTTTGTTTATACATTTAAAGACATGTTTATACATTGCGATACATATATGTTTAGTTTTTAAGTTGTTGAGTAGCGAAACTGCGGCAACGTTTGCGTCGCTGCATGTCGCTGTTGTCGAGAGTATGTGCAGTTCGCACATATCAAGTGGCAAAAATACTTTATTGAATGATTAATAACACTCACATATAGTATTTTTAGAGAATTTTGGTTTGATTTGTTCTTTCTAACCGATAGTACGAGCACACTGTGAACGAGAGGACAGTGCGTTTCCGTTGCTCAAGGGCCATCGAGATTTCGATAGAGTTGTAAGGTTGACTCGATAGACTATTGAGTCGGCGGCCTTCGAAACCTCCCGTGTAGCAACTCGAACTGACTATGACTAAAACTGACTAAAAAAGATGGTGGCTTCACAAGTGCCGCCTTCTCGCGCGAGCAAAGACATAGAGGAGGAGGCGAGCGAGCTCGCGGTAACATGATCAAGCGTGCTCGGAAGGGAAGGGGGGGGGGGGGGGAGTAAGTTTACGCGCGTCTCGGCCGTGATTACCGCTGCGCATACGCAGCCGCGCACCCTGCGTTAGAGGTAATCTGCCGCGCTTGCAAGGAGTTGGCGCGCCGGGACGGCATGGCACCATGTAAGCTGTCTTCGCACGCGTTTAGTATTGGAGATTGCGTAATCTCGAGTTTCGGTAACCCGTTGGAATGAGAGGCAGACAAAGCAATCGCTCCTCGCGGCGGGCGCTTTTCGTGATAGCGTCGTCTCAGTGCGGGCGATGCTATCAGCCGCGGGGGCAGACTGCATGCGAAAGCATGGCTTCGTACCGCCGATGTGAAGATATCGTTGGCGTTTCACGAAACCCTGTCATTCGTCGCCGACTCCCAATTTCATCAGAATGAATTGCTTTCTCATTCAAATGTGCTTTCTTTCATTGCCCGACAAATCGGAAGATTCTGCGGTCCCTTTCCGCGTAAGAAAAGTCGATCGGCAACTGCAATTATTCGCATAAAATTCGAATTTCAGTACAAGTGAAGTGAATTTCAGTACAACGAAACTTCGATATATTGAAAGAAATTGACGATTTACTGACTTCGTTATGTCGAGGTTTAACTGTACTTCTGTTCTTCCAGATGAGGAATGCCTTGAATATTTTATTTCGTTAATCTGCTGATTATGCGATGGTGAATGATGTTTGTGTGATCGAACCAAATTGTATTCAAGTACCAATGAACCTACAGCTGCCAGTGTGTGTGTTCTGTTGCACTGCATTAGTTTTTCCTTAGTCTTTTCTGTGCACCATGGGTGCACCATGAGCTGTGAGTCTACCAGTGTGCTTTGGATACCACCCATTGAGAACAAAGGCTGCAGACTAATTAAGGTCTTCCCTGTTGTCTGGCCACATTGTTCTTTGCAGTATGCAGCTTTGTTGTGCACAAGCGGTGTCACGAGTTTGTCACCTTCAAGTGTCCTGGCAAGGACAAGGGCGTCGACTCAGACGTGAGTGTGTTTATCAAAAGTTTTTATTAGGCTGATTGCTGTTTTGTTCCCTTATTAGAGCAGACACGAAAATTGTACACTATGACAACACAAAGATAAATGCCAAAGCCAACTGAAATTTATTTAGTTCAGGAGGGAATTTCATATGTGAAGTCACCAGATGCTGAACCATCTGGTTGCTGCATGACATGAAAGTAGGTGGGAGCATGCGCAAAATTTAAGTAAGCCTGGGAGGGCTCAATTAGCCACTTATGTTATTGAGTCTGAGCTGTGATTTCGGCATGTACTAGGATGAATTGAAATAGCCGCCTCGAGAGAAACACGGGAGGGTTTTTATATTAAGGAATATGGTGAAGAATTTATGTACGGGGAAGAACTGTGTAAGCTGTACATGAGGTTTACACAATGTCTTTCAGCTCTAAGTAAATTTTAGTTAGTAATAGTCCTTGCAGGTCTGTTGCATGAGAATACTTTTGGCGCATGTTCTATTATGCATGTGCTGTCATTACTTAAGCTGCATGATGGGAGCACAGCCACATACCTCTGGCCAAAGTTGTACTGCAGAGGTTTAACAGACATTCTGAGTCATCACCCTCCCATTTAGGGCTTCTAACTTGTTGGGGAGAAAGACATGGGCCATGTCTCGATGTTCAAGCATTCAAATTTCTGACCGAATAGTGCAAACAAAATTACTGAGCATGGACATATCAATGTGTCACTACGACTGTAGTCACAACCTGTTAACATCCTATGCTAGCATGTACTGAGAACATGCACATATGTGTGATTTGTATGCTAAGTGCCAAAATTTTTATGGAGATAATAGTCTTTCTTTTTTGGGAGCACATCACTAGCGGTGGCACACATTAGTAAATATGTGATAATCAGAGATTTAGTTTACTGTTATTTGCTAGTAACATTTTCACTAATTGAGTTAGGGCTGAGGTCGACATCATGCAGTCGAAGCCAGCCAGTGCTTGAGGCCTGGTCAGCATAGCAGCAGAATGCGCATGTAGCTTTCTCCTGCATTATGTGATGGAAGGTTTCCGTGGAAAATGTCAGTTATATCACAAGTCCTGGCACACAGGATTGCAAAGCTGGGTCGAACTGCGTTAGTGATTTTTTTTTGGCACGGTTCTCGCAGGATGCACGAACCAAGCACCAGTTTGTGCTGCAGACGTACACCAGTCCAACCTTCTGCGACCACTGTGGCTCGCTCTTGTACGGTCTCATCCATCAGGGCTACAAATGCAAAGGTGAGTGTGCGCAGTGAATGGTGGGATGCGACATGGAGCTAGCTGTACTCGCTCTAGTGAACCCGTGTATGCGACTCTGAACCTTTCATTCTTAATGAAAGGTTCTGAGCGCAAAGACATAGGTTCGGTTCCCACCTGCGGCTGCCATATTTCAAATTGGGTGAAGTACAACAACGCCTATGTGCTTAGCTATGTGTGTGTTTCAGGAAACCTATAGGGTCAAAATCATTTCCCATTACAGCATCACTGGTAGACTCAGCGGCGCATTAGAACATAACTGATCAAATCATTCATTAGTTAACAAGCCAGCTTTCCATCTAATGAATTAATGAAAGGCTGAATGAATCGGACAACCTGATACGACTTGATCCATGATCAGAACAATAGGCCATTGGCACAACTTTTCGAATAAACTTTTGTACAGGACTCAATCTGCAATGCTATGATTGCCATGATTTTAGCCATGAAATTGGAGCTGTACAGAGAATCCCAGCTTGTACCCACTCCCTTGACATCTGTTCTCGGTTAAAAAAATTGCAGGGTGAAGCATACACAGACAGGATGGGTGCAGGAAGTGCAGCAAATCGATCATTATCTCCTAGTAACAGTTATGCATGTGTAGATTTTGTTCTTGCAAAGCATTATAATATTGGTTTTCTTTATTACCTCTCTGCTGTACTGCATGCGTGTAGCACATTGTAAAATCAATTTATGCACATTCTGCTTATGAAGCAATGTTATAGATCGGGCAGATGCATTCATCAAACAAAACAAATTGATAGACCAGAGAGCAACAAATAATGGGAGCCAGTGTTGTAGCAGCATAATAAGGCCATAGGGCACTTCATTAAAAAAGTATGAAACGGGCACAAAGCTTTCACCTGTGTGAATTAAAAGAAGAGAAGAATCTTCTTTGCAAGGACTTCTATCAGTGGATATAAAAGCAAAATTGTCATGATCCAAGGACCTCTGCAACATTGTAAATGCTTGTGATACTGAGGTACTAATTTCTCTGCCTCCCCAGCTGTGAGATAATGTATGCTGGATGTGGGAATCACCACAATATTTCCTTGCAAGCATTTGCCAAAACTGGTAGCATGGCTCTGTACAGTCACTGGCTACATTCATTACCGAGATCAAAGCTTCATATTATGCTTACCATAAATAAATGTGATGTTGCAATTATTTATTCACCATGGGAATTGCAGGTACCGTGTTGGCTTTTATATGGTTTGGCATGAATTTATTCATGCCAAATTTATTTATCGTGCAAGACAGGGGTAATTGGAGATCACAGGGAAAGGCCTTCATGCTGCAGTTGACATTAAAAGGGATGATGATGATGCTGATGAATTCACACAGCTCTTTCCAGCTGTCTGTCTGTTCTTTGCAGTTCAGTTGTGTTGTATGTTAGTTTCACATTTTATGCAACTGTTTTATGTTCACAAATGATTCATTTTATTGCATGCTTACCAACATATAAATTGCAGTGCAGTGGAACCGTGTTAAAGTGAACCTGCATATATAATGAACTAACAGTTATAGGGAACAGAGAGTAACCTATCCCAATTTCGCTCCCATAGGTGCCCACACATTTTTTCATTGATGTAAGAAACAGGACTATAAGGAATAAGTGAGTATATATAAAAATATGCATTTCTTAACTATATCCAGAAGGACATGAATAGTTGTGCCATCAAAAGACAGAAAACGAAAGTACTAATAAAGAAAGATATAAAAAGGAAGAAACAGAGGACTCATAGAATGGACTTCTAGATTATGACAGAGTAGGCAATGCTCCCACTCATCTTGGTTTCACCACACCGTTTCGGTAACTACAGCAGTACGCGTCTGCACTGGCTGCCCTGAATTTGGTCACCACGGCTTCCTATCACGGTGTGCTTGTCAAACAGTGGCAGCATCCATACATGTAATGATAGCAGCATGTGAAGGTTCACTTCAGTAAAGAGCAAATTCGAGCTCTTTTGAATGACAGCCAACTAACTGTGGTTAGAAAACTCTTATAATAGTTACAGAAAGGCAAAATAGCGCTGTAGAGCTCCAGTGAAGGCACTAATGTAAAGATTTTTTTCCTCTGTCCCAACGATTTCACAATAAGGAGGTTCTACTGGACATTTGATTATGTGCATCATCAAATCTAGGTAGGGATGTTTGGTAAGCAAAACTTGCCGTACTTGATTATAATTTCGAAATTTATGAAGAATTAGCTGTTTGCAATCTTCTGAAAGCCATCGAATAGCGGAAATAGGAGCTTAAAATGAGACTAAGGTAAATGAGGCCAAAGTGCACGGCTGAGTGAGCTGGTAAAGATTTCACTCACAGTGCAAGAGGTGGTGTAAACATTAGAGAAGCATGCAGGACCTTTCAACGTACTTCACTCTTGTGGGCTCACATCTCTTTGCACTTCAAGCACAATGTGACCCTGTTGTTATCCAGAAAGCTTGGGATGAAAGAAAAGAAGCTTCAAAGAGACATTGATATGAAAACTCCGTAGGTTTTTCGAAGCTAGATGGGCACAATTTAGGCAAATTTATGTGCTGCCTGTCATGCCCATGTCTGAGGAACTGCCGCATTGGTGGCATGTGCCAACTCCACTGCGAATTTTCAGAAAAATGCGTTCTTAAGAGGAAGCTCTAGCTTGGAGTTTTCTGTCTAAGCTCACGGAAATCGAGAACCATCTTTCTCGACAATGACTGCACCGAATTTGATGAAGTTTGTTGCATGTAAAAGGAAAAGTTAATATCTAGTGACTGTAGGAAGCAGATCATTTATTAGGCTGCCGATTTATTAAAATGAGAATAGTTGACAATTGCAATATCTCATAAAAACTATCAAGTTGGCAAGTGTGTAACTTGGTAATGAAAAACGATATTGCACTTTTGTAAACTGCACCTAATAATACACCTTAAGAGGACAAAACTAACGTTATACACCTCTGAAATGTACCACTAATATGTGAGGAGGATTGCGTTGCTAAGCCCAAAGGTGCCGGATCGAATCCTGACCGCCGCCGATTGCATTTCAATGGGTGCAAAATGTAAAGAAACACCCGTGTACCGTGCGTCGGGTGCACGATAAAGAACTCCGGGCGGCCGACATTAATCCGGAATCCCCCACTACGGCGTGCCTCATAATCACATTGCGTCTTTTGGCACGTAAAACCCCAGAATTTAATTTTTCATATATGAGTAGGAATTTCGCAATGCCCTTGTAAACATTCTTACAAATTCATGTAAATCGAACATTGATGTATATCACATTTAGCTGCATTAGATGCTTTAACGGATACAGTTTACCGAACTGTGATGCCTGTTTTTTGGTGCAGAGTTAAGGATTTGTACACTTTCTGCTTCTATTTTTGCTGATTTGTGGCAATTGTAAGTAAAAAATGAAAAAAAAGGACGCAATTTCAGGCCCCAAATCACAATTTGGTTTGCAAAATTCACTCCAATTTAGCCTTTTTTCTCAAATGCAACAAATTTCATGGAAATCAGTACAGGGGTTGTCTTGTAAAATACTGTGTTATTTGAATTGGAGGCACGAGAGTGAGCCCTTAGCTAAAGCTTCATCTTAATACGAAACTGTGTGACTAATGTGTGATGTGGAAAGAGAGAAAATGCCATGCATGCCTTCCATCATCTTACATAATTTCTTGCATGCTCAGCATAGGTGATCTGTTGACAAATATTTTGACAGCAGCGCTGCATTTGATGCTTTCTGTCCCCAGTTTCTGCCTTGCGCGATCTTGTGGTTCTTCTTCCAGCAGCAGTGGTGCAAAGAATCGGTATGTATGGAGGTGCACTGAATGTATATCTGTGTCCTTCTATGTGCAGCTTGCGACATGAACGTGCACAAACGGTGCCAAGAGAGTGTGCCGAACCTTTGTGGCTGCGACCACACCGAACGGCGAGGGCGTATCCACCTGAAGGTTTCGGCAACCACTACGCGGCTCACCTGTGAAGGTGCGTTGCACATCCATTATGTCGGACAACTTTACGCCTGTATTTTTCATGTGGCCTTTCAGCAGATATCAGGAATGTAACAGGTGTCATTTGCTGTACCCACGAGGAAGCTTTGCTGGCCATGAAGGTTAAATTTCTAGCTGCCCGTGCATATACAGAATGATAAACTATACTGCACGTACAGTTCTCGATATTTGGAATGGTGCCTCTGCACACAGAGTATAGGAACTCTGAAGATTATTACTACCTACAGACAGCAGTATATTCTATACCTAGTTCTGTAAGTAAAGGTAAAAATGTTTTAGACATAAAAATTATATTTTTCCTTACTACTTGTGATGGTATAGGTTTGTGGATTTTTGTTTTGTTTTGTATTAATATATGTATTATCTCACATTCCTTATTTGACATATACAGCATATGTCCGACAAAACGGCATATGTTGTATGTAAAAATGAACCTGTCTTAAGTTTTGCATAGGAACTGTTGCCTCCCTATTTGTAATAAGCCTGCGTGTCGAACTGTAGTTGGAACAAAAGCAACCATGAGGCTGTTGAGCCTTTTGCTATTGCTTAATTTTCTGTGTGTGTGCAGAAATAAAGAAAAAGAGAGCTATGGGGGAGGAGCTTCTGTGCATGTATGGCTGCACCAAGCTGCCTTTGGCTGGTCACTTTTGGTTCTGTTCTTGTCTTTCAGTGTCGTTTTGTGAAGCAAGAGGTGTTTGAGAGGGTGATAGGAGTTTGACATTCATTTCTGTTTCTATGATCTTGCATAGCTTGTTTACTTTTGCTTAGGAAGCTACAGTTTCTAAAATGTTCGAGTGCCGAGCCTTCGGTGCACGTCAACGGACCACAAATAGTCAAAGGCCTACTCTGGTGTGCCTGATAGATAAGCTGTGGCTTTCATCAGTTATAGTATTGTCGATCATCACTTTTTGTGATCGTCACTGCTGTACGTTTGCAATAGTACCACTGTCACAGTGCCAGTAAGGTGAGGCTCAGGTGGCAATATGCATCCAATTGGTGCAGTGCACCCCCAAAACTTTATAGGAACAATGAGAAATAGCATTAACCCTTACACTTCAATGCTTTAAGAGAGTGTTTACAAGGTATTGCTCAGATTTGTGCTGTAGGCAGTGTTGTCCACACAGGTCCAGTGAAAGTGCCAACGGTCACAATATTTGAATTTCATTTTCAAGTGCGTCACAATATGCGCAGTTGCATTTTTCATACATCTGATTCAATATGTCAGCAGTGCTGGTCATGTAATCTCCTGCCACCACCACCTAGTATATTTAGGTGGTTGCCACAAAAGTGCGCAAGTCTTACGAATCCTGAGTTATATGCCACAGCATGAGTGAGTGGAGTTGCTCCATGAAATTCAGGGGCAAAGATCCCAGTAGGAGCAGTGTGTTCAATGGGGCTGGTTGGTTCATTTTTAGAATAAAAACAGGAACAGCGCAACACAGGACGAACGAGTAAAGAGCACAGGACAGAGTGCTGACTAGAAACCAAATGCCTTATTTGCAGAAGCAGCATATAAGGACATCAGTGAATGTGACATAAAGAACAGAAAAAGGCGGATAAGCGTCAGCCACGGAGATAAATCTGTTCTTTTGTTGAGAGCATGAGGGATGCAGAACTGACGCACGCGTCACCTCTTTTGAATAAGCGAAATGCCTCAAAGATATCCCGCGCACACTTTTCACTATATCTGCCAATTATTTTGCACTTCTTTAAGATCGGCGTGCAATCGCACGTGTTACAGTGAACTGTTAGACGACTACTGTATAGGTTTCCCTTTAGTGAAGCAGCATGCTCGTGCAGGCGATCAATCATTAATGCACCTCCCCGTTTGCCCGATATAGCAACATTTACAATCAAGCAGGATTTTATAGATGACCTGCGTTGTACAGTCAATAAAGCCACAAACATGATTCTTATAGCAGCTTTTATGCGCGATAGTATCCTCCCTGTTGACTATTTTGCACTACCCGCAGTGGCATTAGGAGAGCCAAGCATGTCAAGGAGACATACATAGCTGACACAGCACCAGAGCCAATTTCTCTCGGTGGCAAGTATGAAAGTGCCCAGATTAGCAGCAAACGACTTCAGAGTCAAAATCACTTTATTGCAAAATTTGGCAGGAATCCAGATCCTAACCGTGGCTAGGTTGGTCCACTGGATACATGGCACATGACAGCTGGGAGACAGTATAATAACAAAAATGCACAATTGCAGTGAACTGGGAAATCAAGTTAGAAACATATAGACAGAAATGAAGTGATGTGTTACATAGTATATCCAAGTTCATAAGTTCTAATCATGGAATAAATGTTAGCACACATGTACAGTATTGAAAAGTGAACCCTTTCCTCCAAATAAAAGGCACCTGCTCACAAACAACAAGACTACTTATTATTAGTGCTTTTATATTTTACTAAACTATGTATTATCAGAACTACTACATACTGCTACAACTAGGAAAAATAGAATTTGCAGCAGCTGCAGTGTGCTGTTTGGTAAACATCATGCTTAAACATTTTTTTTAAGTTAAGCTGTGTTTAGGTGCCCTTCTTGCAAGAGATCTTAGACGTGACCCAATATCTGAAGAAAGCCATGCTTGCAGTCAACATGGCTTTCTCTTATGTGCATTTGAACTTCCTCCTTGCCTACCAGTTTCTAGAGATTTTCTATCCCTCTTCAGTGATGTGCCAAGAGTGTGGCCTTCATTAAGCTTTGCATGTGTCCTGTTAATATGTTGTTACTGGAATGAGGCAGCACATCATCCGGTTGTGGAAAGGTGCATCCTTTTGAAATGATGGCTTGGTGTGCTTGAGTATGGCAGTCTACTGCAGTGCCATCTGTTGCTGCACTCTAGAGTCACTGTTCTCGAGGAGAGCCATATAGGTGTGACACAGGGCATCTTGGATCAGCATTTGCCATATTCATGGATGCCATGTTTATCATGCCTACTCATGTGTGGAAATGGAGGATTGCTCGTTGTAGTTCTTGATGTCATGCTCACGTGTTATTATACATGTGACTACCCCCCTACCCTGTTAGCAGAAAAATGTACTTTGCTTTTTATGCACTGTGTTTTTTCCCACCAATTTGGTGCAAGTCTGCATTACGTCAGACTGCACACAGCAGGCAATTTCGGCTCTGTTCTTGCCTTTCGGTGTGCCTTTGTGAAGCAAAGCATCTGCGAGATGGTGGCAGAGCCATTGTAACATTATCATTACATATTGTTTAGTGAGACCTCGTGACTGCTATTCTGGGTGATACAGGAGAAAAGACGACACCTGTGATCTAGCTGTACAGGTGTCATCCAACCAGGATCAACACCTGTGCAGCCCACCTGGCAGAGCAGAGGTGCTGAATTTGGGCTGTTTCCTCCTTGTGTATTTATTTTGCCAAATAAAAGCTCCAAAATACTTCAATAGCAAAACATGCATGCGTAATAGAATGGGTAGATTAACGTTTGGGTACGAGCTGAATATTGTACGGTAACTATATTTGTATTTGCTTTCGAAAAGAAACTATTCAGTATTTTTGAATATTTGAAACTAACAAAATATTTCGCAACAAATGACTATTAAAGTCTAATTACTGTTCTCCGTCTGCTAAACAAGTTAGTGCAAATTATCAGAAGTGAAACAATGACAAAAAGTTTTCAAGACAATGCAGAAACTAAAGAGGTAATGCAAGCTCCATTTTCAGTATTGCGACAAAAGCCTAGATCGCAACCTGCGATTTTTGCTTATGGTCTGTCGTTTAGCGTTTGTTGCAATCTACTCATGTAGCAGTTTGATCTTTATGCTCCAGCCATTGTTTTTTTGCGGTGGGTCCTTTTACTCGTGTTTACGTCACACAAGTCCTTTGGCAGCCTTTATTTTCTTCTTCCTTTGGCAATTATGTATGTAGCGTTCTTGCAAAGTTAATCATACCGCAGCCAGTCATTCTTGGAAAGCTTGTTTGTAACCAAACTCTAAAGATCTTGAGAGGCTGTTCATGCAGTTCTTCTAATGACAATTGGTGATCCTGTCTGTAAAGCTTATCCTCTCTCCCTGGTAGTTAGCTTTCTTTTTGCACTTGTCAGTACATAATTATACCGAAATAAACATTCCAGCTGTGAATATATGCTTATGCATTTTAATTTTAGACGTTCGATTCAATATTCGATGCCTATTATTCGTATTTAAAAAAAAGTTTATGTTCGTGTATCTCTAATTTTAAAACTTAATTTCTTCGTCAAGTTGCCATGATTTCATAATGCATTGGTTCTTAGCTCCTAAGCCAGAATGCTGCATGCTTAAGAAAGCCTCATCTGGAAGGGATGTGTAGTTGTCATGTCATGTCAACAAAAACATGTCAGTGTGCCATGCTCACTCACTTAAAGAAAAAGAAATGCTTACCATGTGGAGTTTGCAACAAGGCTAAACATTTTAAGAAAATTGCGTAGCTGCATTCATTCCTATGTATAAATTGCAGTTTTCATTCTTTGCAATAGCACAAATCACTTTACAAGTGGACATTTAGATATCAGATGATATGCCGTCCAAGTCAAAAGAAGTTCAGTGAGAAAACATGCAAAAATGAAGGCATTGTTTGACAGCTATTTGTTTTTCACAAAAAGCGCACTAATTTCACCCTTGTATAGCACATGGTGGGAAATGAATTGGGGATTCTCTAACCTTGCAACATCAATATTTTTTGGGATAGTTCAAAAATTTCTGTAGAAGCATACAGAAGTTGACGAAGCGGCTAATTGAGCTAAAGATGTTTATTGTTAACAGGCCTTTGAAGCAGCCATTGAATTGTGAAATGGCCAGTCCAGACCACCCTTGTACATTGTAACGAGTGCATTTCGGCCTGGTAAGCCTCCTCCACCCCCGTCTGTGCAGTGCGGCAGGCACGCAACCTGATCCCGATGGACCCGAACGGCTTGTCGGACCCCTACGTCAAGCTCAAGCTGATTCCCGACATGGGCGACTCTGCCAAGCGGAAGACCAAGACCATCAAGGCCTGCCTCAACCCTGAGTGGAACGAGACACTCGTCTTGTGAGCAGCCCCTTTGATGCATCATTTGCAAGGGCAGCAGCAGGCATTGGCACCTTTGTCAGACTACGTTAATTGCATTGCACCTACAAAAGGCCTTTCCCAAAGATCTTCAGTTAGCATTGCCTGCGTCAGCTGAAGCCATCCACTGTCTGGAAATTTTACAATTTCATCAGTCTGCCTAACCCTCTGCCACACTTGACTGTGTTTTCCTTTCCCTGTCACCCATTCCAACACTGTACAGTATAACCCCATAGATACACTTCTTAATCAGTAGGAAAAAAGATATATGATCCTGGAGAACGCAACACCCTGTAACACTTTGACAACACCAATTACTTGAAGTTGTATAGGAAGTCAGCACACTGTTCAAAGCTTGCTCAGTAGAGCTTATCACTGCATGACAATTAAATTGAATGTTAAAAGACTCTTTTGGAGTGGTCGTGGCTGTGAATCTCACTAATTGAAGATTGTAATGTCCATCTGGCGTTTGGGTCAAGCCTTTGGTGACAGCTGGTGAAGCTTGGTGACAGCAGCCTCTACAAGCACTCGCAGTGCTGTTTCAGCTTCTGTGCAGTCTTGTATATTGATGCAACTTTGCAACATATAAAAAATTATAGGAGAGCATTACCCGACATGGTTGCATAGTGGCTTTGAGGTTGTGCTGCTAAGCACAAGGTTGCGGGATAATATCCTGGCCACGGCAGCTGCATTTTGATGGGGGCGAAATGCAAATACACCTGTGTACTTATATTTAGGTGCATGTTACAAAACTCCAGCTGATCAAAATTAATCCGGCATGCTCCACTACGGTGTGCCACATAAGCAGATCGGGGTTTTGGCGCATAAAACATCATAATTTAATTTTAGGAGAACATCTGTGAACATAGGTGTAGGGCTACACTTGTGCCTTCGTGCAGATCTTCGTGGCTTTCGATGTCGTGAACCATGTAGAGATTCTCGATCACCATCCAGATCCCAAAAAGTACTGCACAGTAAGTCATGCGGCACTTTTTGTATTTTGCAGGCTTTCTTTCAGGCTTGGGAAAAATATTTATGCAACAATTATAGAATGACAGAAAGTTGGATGGGGGATTTTTCAGAATGGTCTGCAATTTTCTCATTTATACTTTTGCTTTGAATATAATATTTGAGCAGTTTATTAATAACTAATTATGTAATTTGGCAAAATACAAAAGAATATTACAAATTCTTGCATGCAACAGCAAACAAAATTACCTTGCTTCTGTCCAGCAATGTGGTACTTGCATATCTTTAAATTTTGACTCATGTGGGACATATAGTATATCTAGAATTGGCATGAAATTATTTTTGCCGCCATAAGTTCACACAGTCATGTTAAAAGAATTAAACACATTGAAATGTGCATTCTTGATGCCCTCAACAACTGTTCCATGATGATGTATAGTGTGGAACAAGCATTTAAGTTGTACAGCTCTCGCAATGCAGTATATATGACTGTTGAGAAAAATTTAGCTTTCAATTTGGTATTTTTGTATGGTAGTGTAGGCTTAATGAAATCCTTTGTCGAGTGTTGAGGTACGTTGAGGAGGAGAGGTATGCAAAGATTGCAGTGTGTGTGCAGATAACTACCTTCAATAGTGCTTCTTGATGATGAATGTGGAGCTATGAGTGCTGATTGAAGGACTGGCAAGACTCGCTGTAGTGGCTGAGTGCATAGTACAGTTAAACTTTGATATGGTTAAACACGGTTATAACGAATTGGATATAACAAAGTAAATCTAGAATTTGGTTGCCTCATTTCAGTTTATCTCAGTGAAAATTCTACTGCTGTAATGAAACCAGGTTAGAGTCTGCAGGCAAGTGGTGCATTGATTGGTAAAGGACCTTTAATGTTGAGATAAGTATACACTACTAAGGCAATTAGAAAAAACAGAAGTCCGTCTACTAATAAACGTCTGTCTACTCTTGGTACCAGGTATTATGTCGGTGGTCACATCTTGTATGTCTTGTGTAGCATGCTTATCTGTACATATATATAACCTGTTAAGACTGCATCCCAGCATTTGACTCCTTCATACTATGCAGTAGGAGGAGTTACAGAAAGTTACAGTAGTAGAAGTTACAGAAAAACAAGATAACAGAAAACAGAAAAGAACAGAAATGATGTGAGACAAAACTTGCCATACTTTTTCCATTTTTTTCCACAAAATATTTTTAACAGTACCTTCATTCATGTTAGACTTAGGTGAGTGTGTTGGCTTTAGTCAGTCGTTTAGCATCTGCATTGCATTTGAACCACAGCTGAGAGGTGGGCACTACCATGAGTCCTCGATAGTTAGTCAGTTCTAGTGAGTTAACTCAATTAACTCAAGTGAGTACCAATTGGTACTACATAATGTAAAACTTAACAGAAGGCAAATGGAGTCATTTCGAAAACATAAAAATGCAGGCATACAAGCACTTGTATGTCTGCGTCACAAGCTTTTTTTTCCATCTTGGTTTCGACTCTCTTAAGCCTTGAAAGCCTGAGTCCTCAGCTGCGCTTGTGATCTGCTTTTGCTTCTGTGCCCCAGCTTCTGAAATAGGCATTGAGCCACAGGCACTTAGTGAAATTAGAGTTCTACTGCACACTTAAGTTTTTTGCATGGCACTTGCGGCTGGCACTAATAAAGTTGACTTCCGTTAATTCGACCCTGACAGGACCGAGAAATGTGATCAAATTATCCGGTAGGTTGAATTAAACAAGATGTTGAAAGAACGGCAAGACATGCCACTGATTCATTTGGAAGTGTTTGCCAGATTCTAACACACCCCCGAACCAAACGCACGGCTGCTTTCTGTGTATCCAAAGTTGAAAATTGGGTAGCAATGACACTAAGTTCACCATAACTCCTAAAAAAAACATGCAGAAGTCTAACAAGCTACTGAGTTTTTAGCAACGAAAATGGGCAAGGGTTGCATAAATAATGGCAGCCAGTTTTCTAAAGTCATCTTCACCGCAGAGATTTAGAAGCTAGGTAAAGCACACAACTGCCGCGAAGGCGATTTTGGTCAAAAAGCTTGGGGTCAAAAGCCCACATTATCTAGGAAAGAAAAATATGCATGTTGAATCGGGTATACACCGCAATCGGACATTGCGAGCTATGGTTATGACTTGAAAATTTTCCTAAGGTAGACCGAAAATAGGCTTTTTCTACAGGAAAAGAGGTGTGTTCAAGACATTCAGTCCCATTAACTTTGCTGCGACAAAGAATGTCACTGAAGGAGTCGTTATTGGGGTCACTATAGTGGTCAGGCACATGCATGCTGACTGGTAAAGTTCTGGCGAAGGTCAATTTTACGATCTGAATAACAAAAGTTTGGGCCCATAGAAATGCATGGGTGCTGGCTAGCACGTTTGGCTGGGTCGAATTAACCGGAGTTGAATTACATGATGTCTACTGTATTACTTTTCTTTTCAACAAAAGTGATAACATCTCAGCCAGGATTTGGTAAAGCCTGCTGTATGCACCATTGTCATTCTTGTCTTCATTGCTGCTCTTGTCCTACCGTTAACTGTTTCATGGAATTAATGACTCGCATCTTCCGAAGTTATCCAAGTCTTGTCTTCTTATGTTTCCGTTCCCCGTCCACATACTGTTTTCATTTTATATTGGTGGTTTATTACCTTATTTTTTTTGCATATTGCGCATCTGACTTCACATCTCGAGCTCAATCTCCGGGTTCTTCTGATAGTGCGTAACGTGTGGTACCTCATAAACCCGAACCTCTTCTTCTGTCATGTGTGAGGTTAGCTGCTTCAAAGAAGGGCATACTTGGAGCTGGTGCCATGATCATCAAACCTTTAATGTTACACGATCCAGGAACTCTTTACCTTGTTCTGTATTGATTTGTTGCTTTGGTTGTGAGGTATCATTGTTGTTTTTTCTTTTTCTTCCATGTGTCCCCTTTACACTGCACTGAACAAAGATTTTTGCCACCCTGCTGATGACGCCTGCACATTGGTGTGGTTGTTCTCCAAGTTGATGATGGTAATAGCCTGCCGTGGTAGCCCAGTGGCTATGGTGTTATGCGACTGAGCTTGCGGTTGCAAGTTCAATGCTGGCTGTGGCAGGTACATTTCGATAAGAGTGAAATGGAAGAGCGGTTGTGCACTTAGATTTATTTGCATGTTAAAGAACCCAAGGTGGTCAAAATTAATTAATCCCAAGTTCCTCGCTGTGGCATGCTTCATAATAGAGAGCTTTAGCATGTCTGTGAACATTTTACCGTTTACGGATTGCCGGGTTACTGCAGCTGTGGACAGCAAAGTTAGTAGTGACATGTTGTGATGGTTTGTCCAACTACAGTGATTTCGAAAAACTTGTGTTGCATGAATGTTCCTATTGAAAGAAAACTGTAAGAGGACTGCACGTTAACTATTACGTCAGTATGAGGGCTTTTCCCCAGCAGTTAAGCAGAGTATGGTAGGTCACTGCAGCATTACCTTTCTGTGCTCTGGTTTAACTCTGCGTCATGAGATGATGTTACCAGCGTCGTTGCTAGCGTGTACTTCTCCAATAACCTGGTATTTCGCAAACGCCAATATGTTTATAGACAAGCTAAATCTATCTAATCGGATAGTGGTTTTGGCACGTAAGGCACTCAAATTTAATTGAATAATTTGATAATGGTAATGTGCGGTTGTTGCTTTCTTATCTCTGCAGCGACCTGAAACCTATCGACAAAGACCGGCGACTGCTGATCGAGCTGTGGGACTGGGACCGGACGTCGCGCAACGACTTCATGGGCTCCCTCTCGTTTGGAATCTCGGAGATCCTCAAGTCGCCGGCGGAAGGCTGGTTCAAGCTTCTGACGGCCGAGGAGGGCGAATTCTACAACGTGCCCGTGCCCCCCGAGAACCCGGCCCTTGCACAGGGAGCAACGCACCACCAGCAGTCGAGGCCGCGGTCGACACCACAGGCCTCCTCGGACCTGATCCCGCACAACATGGGCAAGCAGGTGAGGGAGGCAGAGGGGCTGCACCACTATTGCATAGGGAGAGTGTGCGTGCCCTTTGTGACCACATGTCCGCTACGGTGGCTTAGTGGCCGTGGCATTCGCGCGCGAGGCACGAGGTTTCGGGTTTGATTCCCATCTACGGCAGCTGTATTCCAGTGTGGGCCGAGTGCAAAAACGCTTAGGAACATTAAGTTTACGTCCACTAAGGATGGCAAAAAAAAAGAAATAAAAGTTAAAATGCACCAAAGACAGAATTTCTTTTCGTGTGTAAACATTTCTGTTCATCATACAAAGCAAGACCACAAGAGAAAAGTTTGTCGGAAAGACGAAGTTGCTTAATAAATAATTTTTTTTACACTAACAAATTGGGATTCACTGCCCACAGATGTGCTCCAGTACATGTTCTGGCTGCATATTCACAATTTCACTCTTTAACAGGCTTTACAACAAGCACAGATCAAAGAACAAGCTGAAATGGTCTTGAGGGCTGCATGAAAGACATAACAGCGCTAGACGAGTTGGGCTTGTTGTTTGTCTTTTTTTTTTTTCAGGTGCGCAAGCGATGAGCTCAGCTCGTCTTTCACTAGGAAAGTGTTAAAGGGCCCCCGAAACGGTTCAGACAAATTTTGTAGGCACGTAGGGTTCAGCTAAAGTTAATCATTCGCACCACAACTTGTGTGAAGCATCTCATATTAAGAGAGCTACGGACGATTACAAGTTACCCTCCTCCATAGTCATGCATTTTATCTTCAACTCGTTCGCTGAGTGATCGGGGCTAAGCTCCACCTTCATTGGTTCTGCGTCATGATGGCACGTCGTGTCATCTACTTACGGTTCTCTAGGAGCGCGTGCACAATGCCTCTCCAAACTCTCCGCCAGCTGCTTGGCAGTCGACTCCAAGCGAGAGCTATAGAAGCAGCATGCGTTACGAGCATTCTATCGCAGCGCCAAACGTGTCTGGTATTCCGGTAACCACAGGCGAGCTGGGCGTTTCGACGGAACAGCGGAGGCATAAACTCAAGCTGATGAAGGAACTTTAACGTAGACATACGTGAGCTGC
The DNA here is from genome assembly GCF_038994185.2 of Dermacentor albipictus. Taxonomy (NCBI): domain Eukaryota; kingdom Metazoa; phylum Arthropoda; class Arachnida; order Ixodida; family Ixodidae; genus Dermacentor; species Dermacentor albipictus. The sequence continues at coordinate 33,140,983 of NC_091828.1, read as the reverse complement.
CTGACTGGCCTCCACGGTCCATCCACCCATTGGCGCAGAGCTTAACTAGCCAAACAAAGAGCTACTATTGCTCTAACCAAGTTTAAAACATTTTAAACATTTACAAGACAGCATGTTAACGATTACGCTCCGGCGAAAAATTTAGAACAGCAGCAAAGAAGAATACACTTAGTTACTGCTACTGTATGTGGTTGAGCTCTGTGCCACCAGGTGGCTGCACTGTGCAGATCATTCACGTTTGCACTTCTGCTCATCCCGTGAAGTGGCACGGTCAAGCGGCCAGGCCCTATCCCCTCACTGGCGTTTACCCAAATACCAGACTCGCGAAACGCTATTGTGGTAGTAATCCTCCGGCATATAGTGGCGACCACAAACGCGCAAATCTTGGCGGCGATCGGATACCAATAGTCTGATGCGCTGCAGACACTCCGCTTGTCTGCTGCCTTGCAGAGGGCACGATGTCGCAGCTTGACGTATTGCCAGTCGCTACGTTTGCAGCCCACAATGCAACAAAGGCAGTTCAAGGTGCTCACGAAAAGGCAAATCTACACTGACCACGGAACTCTCGTCAAGACGGAGCACATTGTAACACAAGCAGACGACACATGCTGTGTGCTGGAAGTGTTAAGTGTACTGAGAAATCGTGCCTGTGCATTCTCTTTTTGTTACTTTCTTTTTATAGAAACAAATTACCTAACATTCCAGCTATTATGAACAACATTCGTTCACTAATAAGTTGGAAAATTATTGATCATGCGCCTGGGCAGCCGCTCGGATAGCTCGCCCTACTGACGTCATTAGGGCAATTGGCGCCAAATGGGTAGGGGTGGCTGAAAATTCAGCGGAGCAGTGTGCTGCGTTCGGCAGCGATGTAAATTATTAAAACCTTATAATAAATTCCCCGCTTTACGTGGAGCACTTAGATGCGTCAAATAATGATCAGACGGACCTACTATAACGACTTGTTACATTTGTACAATATCGGCAAAATTGTTTCAGGGTCCCTTTAATGAACTGCAGGCGGTTGAAATTGATCCGTAACATCCACACTGCGATACTATTTCACGCAGCCTGTGTGTTACCTTGGGACATTAAACCGCACAATTTAGATTAGACAACCACATAAAGATCAACGGCAGTGCTGCCTACTTTAGGACTGTTTCCTTTTTTCATTTTCCTTCTTTTATTTTTGCTTGTATGACATTTTTTAAGGAGTTTAGGGCAGGCTTTTCTCTGTACATTAGTCCATTCCATTACGCTTGTCACACGTCACCACGCTGTGATCCCAGTATTATTTGACTATTGTAGGAAAAGGACGCCATATCCCATATTTTGTGACCAAAGTAGTTTACCTGGAAGCACATTTTTTTTCTGTCCATTCGGCATTTCCTTTATGTGGTTATGTGCATTCTTGTGCCGTTGTTTTAATACCGCTGTCATCATTGCATTAAGCAATAAGGTCTTTACAGAAGATTTATTTAAGAGTTTTACACAAAGTTGGGGGCACTGGGTGGAGATAGAGCAGTAACTTCTGACACACTTAACTGTTGCAATACCTGTATTGGACCTGCAGGAATTGGGGAAGTTAGACCAGTTTTCTTTGTCCACCTCCTCTCGTTGCTGCTCAGTGCTTCTGTGCCCTTATGTTAGGACATTAGGCAGGGAAGTGCCGTTTCATTTTATCATGGCTATAGGCCTGCTAAGGTATCCTAACATCAGTCAACGCAACTGCATCTGTGAGTCAAGATTTTGTAAAATTAGTGTGCGGGCTTACTTTATTACCTTAGTATGGGTACACTTGGATGTACCCAAATATAACAGCTGCTGTTGCAGCTTCCCAGGTGAATAACGCGAGGGAAGCATAATCTCGACAGATCTAACAGTCGCTCAAGATACTAAAGACACTCATTACCAGCTGTGTTTGGAATGTACCCTTTTATTCAGAAACAAATGCAAAAGCAACCAGCAGTGACAAGCCGAAAGTAAAGCATTGGAATGCAGCTAAGTAAAATCGAAATGTGCACTTTTATGTGGTAAAATATTATCACAGTACTGTCTCACAAGTGAGCCTTCATGCAGCCAAGAAGTCGGTGCTGTACTCGTGGACATCCATCTATTTGGCAATGAAGCAAGAGCTAGAGGGGCAGAGCTTCTGAACTGTGTTACTGGGCCAAGTGGTCCGGTAGAGTTTGACAGCGCTTTTGGCTTCATGGAGCACATATTGAATTGGCGTAGCTTCCACATGCGATGGTCTCGCATTTACCCCATGCCAAAGAGAAACGCATAAAAATAACTTGAGCTTAATATGGCGGCCGCATTTCGATGAGGGCGAAATGCGAAAACACCCGTGTGCTTAGATTTAGGTGCACGTTAAAGAACCCCAGGTGGTCAAAATTTCCGGAGTCCTCCACTACGGCGTGCCTCATAATCAGAAAGTGGTTTTGGCACGTAAAACCCCAAATATTATTATTATTATTAATTTGAGCTTAACACTCAGGCGGGTGTATTTGCGTCTTATTTTGCAGTTACAAATCGGATGTTAATGCTTTCTCTTCGCCATCTTGAACTAGCCCGGATGATAATGTGGTGTTTTTTTTCAAGAATGCTCTTACTTGCGCGTGCTTTGCCTCCCTAACTTTTGCTTCATTGTCACAGAAAGTTGCTTGTGAGTATAGTGTCCACAACTCGTTGCAGATTATTAAAGGAAAGGGGGTATCATCGTGAGCTGGCTCTAAAACCTCGCCTCTCATCCTCCAGAAGTGACTTGTGCCTCTTGCATATCTGCCAAGATGCCCCAGTGGCAGTGCTGCATTGCTGCTCAGATTGTGATAGTGAATTCATTTCTCGGCCGCAGTCGTCTTGCTTCTGTTGAGATGGAATGCAAGCAAGACTTGTATTGCTTATGTTTAGGCGCACATTAACTCCTTTCATACCTTAGACGAGCTGTGTTCGCCCACAGATTTTTGGTAAAAAAGGCCAAGGACAAGCTCAGATTGTGAGCGGTACTCGGCATTTTCTAGCGGTGCCACCAACAAGTCTGTTTTTGTCGCAGTGCTGACTCGTGCTTTTTGTAGATGGCAGCACACAATCCATAGGACAGAAGAGAGCAGAAGCAAATTTATTCTTTCTAAGAAGATGAACATGTTGGCAACTGGTGTCATTAAAAATAATTTGGCCATTTTCGGTTAGATTTCAGAATAATAGTGTAGCACGGAAGAAGTTAAAGGATCCCCGGGTGTACAAAATTAGTTTGGAACCCTCCATTATGGTGCTTCTCAGGGCCCTGGTGTTGCATTGGGATGTTAAACCCATCAATTGGTGTTTATTTTACTGAAGGAACAGGATTTGCCTAGCTTTTCCCATGTTCATGAAAAAGTGCGCAGTTGTGCTTTCATGGGCTGTCTGGTAATAGGCAGGCAGGGATGTAGGTGTGCCTTCTGCTCACTCTCCTGTACATAGATAGCTTGCATGTGATGTCGCAGACACAGCTTCTCACTATGCTGGTCCTCCAACATGGTAGCAAGGATGTCACTGTATCCTACTAACTGCCACAGGTAAGCTGATTCAATGTCATAGAGATGTGGTTGGAACGCTGCTGACGTCTGTGGCAGAACCATAGCAAATCTGGCAGAACGCCCGCACAAGACGCCAACAAGCACGGCTTCTCACCTTGTTGGTCCTACAACATGGCAACTAGCATGACGTCAATTCAAGCCATCCATATCATGTAGAGCATATCTGTGCACTGGTGTGCGTCAAGGAGTAAGGAACACACAAGGGAATGTCTGAGCTTTAAAATTCTCATCAAACCTGCACAATAAATCGCTTTGTGTGGATGAGACATGCCAGAACAATGCGGATTGGGGGGCGAGGTTTTCCTGCTTACAGCTGAACCGAAAACTGAACTTTACTATAGAGCTAATGATGTTGTGCGAAAACTGTTGAACTGGGTTGAGTCTAATTGCCTGCAAGCAAACATAGCTAAAAGTAACGATACTCTTTGCCACAGAAAACACTTGAATAATGAACACTGACTCTTTAATACTTTAAACTTTAGTAGCTGTCGCTTGCAAAGAGTTAATGAGATGAAATTTGTTAGTTTATCTTGATAGCCAACTGCAGTGACACAAACACTTCCACGAGACTGCACTGACTATATACAAGAAAATTCCGATACTTTGTAAACTACACCGCGTCTTCCCATCACTTCCACTTTGGAATCTCTACATTAACTTCATGCATTTGCATATTATGTATGGGATTACCATTTTCAAACTCGCAAACCCCGCCTCTTTATTGCATATTATTGTTGCTCAGTGTACTGTGCTTAGAGCTATGCTCTACTTGAAGAGGATGGACTTGGTTCAAATTCAATTCAGTTTATTCACCAGATAGTGCTGGATGGCTACCTGGACTAAAAGCTGTTAGATTCATGTACCCCATACTTAACATTTTACCTCTAAAAGATAGCATTCATTATCATTTTCTTCTTTTGCTTTACAAAATCCTACACAAAATGATTTTTTTCCTTCAGTAAATATTACTTATTCGAACATTGCGTACCCACTATGATCAACAACCCCCAACACGCTGGTCATCCCAGATGCCCATACTAATTGTGACTCATTTTCCTTTTTGTATATCACAGTGCAGTTATAGAACTAATTGCGAACAGATCCAACATCTCGCAACATTCATTTATCTCTTGCAAAACTAACCTTGGCTCTTTCACACTTTAAAAAATTTTCGAAGCAATGCAGAAACAAAGTAGGCAAGTTTTGTGTTGGGTTTTGCGGCATAAGCCTACACATCGACCTGTCAGTTTGACTTGCATTCTATCATTTAGTACTTTTGGCAGTCAGGCCATTGTAGCATTTATATCTTATAAGCTACGACCAGTGTTTCTTTGCAGCGAGCCCTTTTACATTTGCTTACAGCACACAAATCATTCGGCAGCTTAATTTTTTGTTCTTTTTCTACAGCACCTTGCCTAGTTTTGGCAACCATTTATTTAGCATTCTCGGAAAGCTAGTCATACAGTAGCAATTGATTCTTACAAAGCTTGTTTGCAACAAGCCTCAAAAGATATTGAAAGGCTATTTGTGCAGTATTTTAATCACAATTAGTGATGTCATCAAAGATCATAATTTGTCACAGACCTATAGCAGTGCCTAATTTTGCTAAAATAAGTATTCTTGCTCTAAATTTATGTGCGTGCACTTGACTCTTTGATATTCGATTCTGTATATAAACTTACTATTCGCATTCAAATAAGTTATTCGTTCACCTCTAGTGTATAGCATACCTAGCTAGACACCAGCTTGCCCAAGAACAAGTTCTTTTGGAGTATATAGCTGAATTTTGATATGACACAGATAAGGCAAAATATCAATCTAGCAGAGTAAATCTGAAGTGTTTCTTGCCGGTGTCAGCATGTTGAATGTAACGAAGTTATTATCATGCCTGATGTGACTTTATTACAATGTGGTTTGACTTACCTGTGTGTGTCACACGGCACGCACCAAGATGTTAGTCCCTGAAAGTAGTCGGCGAGGAGCTTGGTCAGGAATGCGTCCCCCAAGTGGAGCTGTCCTCTCTGCACAGGACGTGATCCGAGCGTCAGACTTCAACTTCCTGCTCGTGCTGGGCAAAGGCAGCTTTGGCAAGGTCCTGCTGGCCGAGCGGCGTGGCACCGACGAGCTGTACGCCGTCAAGGTGCTGAAGAAGGATGTCATCATCCAGGACGATGACGTTGAGTGTGCTATGGTTGAGAAGCGGGTGCTGGCGCTGGCAACCAAGCCCCCGTTCCTCGTGCAGCTGCACTCGTGCTTCCAGACGATGGAACGACTCTACTTTGTCATGGAGTACGTCAACGGAGGGGACCTCATGTTTCAGATCCAGCAGTGCGGCAAATTCAAGGAGCCCGTGGCTGTCTTCTATGCCGCCGAGATTGCCATCGGACTCTTCTTCCTGCACTCGCGCTCCATTGTGTACCGTGACCTGAAGCTGGACAATGTCCTGCTAGACCAGGATGGGCACATCAAGATTGCCGACTTTGGCATGTGCAAGGAGGGCATCCAGGGGGAGAAGACCACCAAGACGTTTTGCGGCACGCCTGACTACATCGCCCCCGAGGTGGGTCAAAAGAGCGAGTTGGGTGAGTTGGTATGCTAGCAATCATAGAAACCAAATAATGGGAAGGAACAGAGGACAAAAGAATCGCACAACATGGGCGTTGTACTCGCAGCTAAGAATTCGGCATGCAAGCTCAGTGGTGCGTACCCATCAAAGAAAGAAGAAAGCGAGTGAGAATCTTGCAGTGATCAATTGTTAGGTCGCTAGACAAGGTTTTATCAATTCTCGCATGTCTCGCTAGAAGGGATGCATGCGTGGGAGTATTGCTGGTTTGCGAGCTCTCGCTGGTAAACAAAAAGCGATCGCACGCATACGGTAAAGCGGTGCGAGTGAGCAAGTTGCAGTAATGCTTTGAGTGATAAGAGACAGTATAGAGATCACTTTTCCCAACGGCCATAACTCGAATCAATACGCACGAGAAGTCCGATTATATAGTGCGTGAACATGGGCGTAAATACGCAGCAGTAAACTAGGTGAAGCGGGAATTCTCCCAAACTACTGCAGTGGCAGCAACCATAGAGCAAAGCAAGAAATCGGTCTTTGTGGAAGCGCAATAAACATTTTTTTGTAACCTCGTAAGGTTGCAGCACCTCCAGAATGATACTAGGTGATGCCTTGTTCCAAAAAGGTGCATTTTCTTTAACATTCAATCGCCTCTATACATGTACAGTTGAGAACATTTCACATTTGTTTCTGCCGCCGTACACACAGTAACAGGGCAGCTCTAGTGGGTCTATTGGTCATGCCATCGGTAACCGTCGGCATCACATCGGTAACACATCGGCAACCACTCTCTTGTGAGTCAAGCAAACAAGGATGCTGTGAAAATGGATGCAAACCAGACAAGCACAAACTTGCAAGTCTTTATTGTTTTGCATTTACCATCTCCCATACCATTTTCCTTTATTCTACTGTATTTTTGCCATTCTAAATGCATAAATGATGGTGAATGTGAAAGTTCTGAACAGTGATAAGTTTTAATTTGTCTGGTTTTCATCAATTTTCATAGCTCCCCTGTTCACTTGCAAGTTTCAAGTTCCAAGCATTTCAGAGCATGAACTTTTTCATAGCGCCAAATAAAACAAGGTTCTTGAAGATTCATTGTGTCCTCTGATGAATGTCCTTCTAGGACCATCACCTTGAAATAGACAATTTCATGTCTGGATTTTTCATGCCATCTATCTGCTCAGCTTATCTTGACCACATGGTTGTAATGCACAGACTAAGCCTTACTTGCATATGTATTTGCACACAGATCATCTTGTACCAGCCATATGGGAAGTCGGTGGACTGGTGGGCATACGGGGTGCTCTTGTACGAGATGTTGGTTGGGCAGCCACCCTTTGATGGTGAGGACGAAGAAGAACTGTTCGCCTCCATTACGGACCACAACGTCTCTTACCCCAAGGCGCTCTCCAAGGAAGCCAAGGAGGCCTGCAAAGGGGTTTGGACCCATTTTTTGGACTTCTAACCTGCCAATTAGCATTTGTTTTTGTTTTGCTTCATCCTTCCTTAGTTTCTTTCTTTATTTATTCTTCTTCTTCTTCTTCTTATTATTATTATATAAATATTTATTTTAGGTCTGGAAGAAAACAATTTTCTGACTTTTTCTCCCAGGCACAATCTTAATGTACGGTCAGCAACCAAATTTTTGGACAGCTGATTTTGCGAACATGCCTGTTAATTCGGACGCCTTCGCGCCACCACCGTGTACCTCACAGAGCCAATCTGTTATTGTGGCTAAAATCTTGGACACTGCAACCCTTTAGCTGTCCGAAGGGTTATTCTTGTTGGAATGTTTGCTGTGACTGCAGGTCTGGTGCGGCATTAAAGGGAGCTACGACTGCAGCCATTTTGATTATCTTGCAGGCTCAGACCAGCGCTCTCCTATGCCAGTCTGCTGGCAGCCGTAGTAGTCGGTTTGTGCTGTCGTTAGACCTAGCTACTTGGATGCTTACTATCAAGCATCATGTTCTTTGGTGCCGTGTTCTCCATTTAAAGGATTTGCCACTATTGGCAATGGCACCGACTCCGCCTTCATCAACCTCTCTGATGGAATTGAAGCACGGAAAGCCCTACAAGTGCCTAAATCGTTGCATAGTATGGTTCCAAAAAGGGAAACTTGCTGCGGTACAGTGGTGTTACGCAGTCAAGCATATGCAGTGTATTTTGTTGAAAGCGTACCAAGAGTGAAAAAGGGCCACTGTCACGAGACATAAAATGTGTTTCTTAATGATGCACGCATGCACCCGCTATCTTCTGTCACAGTATGAGCACTGCGAGACTCCTAGTAATTGTACTGGCGAGCTTTTAAAGCTGCAGTGAACTCTTGTTGTAATGAAGTGAATGGGACAGCGAAGAAATTCTATACATGACGCAGTAATTCGATAAAAGTGACTACCCTTAAAAGCTAGGAAAGCACAACTCTGTAAAAGTCCAATACACGTGTTAAAAGGCACATTTTTGATTGAGCCAGTTTGTCCTCAGCCAGGGGTCCTCAGGCAATAATTAAAAATTTGGGTAATCAAACCTAATTATTAAGGTATGGGGAAAACAAAAAATTTCCCGAGCTACTATAGGCTATTGCAAATAGTATCCGTTCGGTTCAATTTGCTTCCGACGCACTTTTCACTTTTAAATTCTTGGCTGAAGTTATGTGGGACACTCTGTATATCAATCTCAGATCAAGCGAATTATCTGTAGCGAACACGTGAAACTTACTGATTGATACTCATGTAGTTTAACTCCCTTATAATGAACTGGACATTGGCGATATCAAACTCGAGCCGTCCGCTGCCAGTGCAATGAGGCCATGGAAGGAAGTGGACCGGCATACGTGTACACAGTCTCGCACATTAAGAACGCCATTCTCTGCCATGTTAAAACACATTGCATAAGTGCAAGCAAAAATTTGTGCCTACTATGTGTATTACTTTCTTAAATAATTTTTTCTTGCTTTCTTTCTCCACTAATGATAACGAATACCATTATAGAGTGTCCAAGGTAACCTTAGCCACGCCATTCAAACAAAGGAAAGGTTTAAAAAGTGTGATTAATTATACAATTTTAAGACCAGCGGTTGTTAGACCTCTGATGACGGAGCACCGTACATGTTATAACTGTATCTTGCACCGCACTATTTAAAGCCTTTCTTTACTTTCGACAGCTTGGCTAACATTAACACGGACATGCAGTATAACAAACTAGGGCATCGTAACAAAATGTTTTTCAATATGATTTGAGTTCCACTCGACCTGAAAAAGTTCCATTCCAGTTTTGCTCCAAAATGAAAAAAAAAGTTATTTATAATGGTTTTTGTTTGCACGCAAAAATTTTCAGAGCCGTGTAACAATAAAAAAATAGTACTTATTTTTCTCAATAATTGAATTATGGATGGTGAGATCATGCTCAGTGCCTTTAGTCAGGGCACTGACCATGATCTCGGAAGCAGCACATCATTGATTGTACTTGCCAAAATGCGAGGCCACTGTTCCAATAAAACGAACCTAAATGAATGATAAAAAGTCAACAACAAAGTGTTGTACCCGTATAAAATGATACAATAAGCTCATCAGTGTGTAAGCCCTGGGTTTTCCTACGATGCCAATCTGTTAATGCACTAACGAGCTGGCATAAATTAGTGGAGCGTTCGACCAGCTATTGCTCGTGCTATCACTGCGAGAGGCACATGCTAATGTGTAGCCCTGAGCCCCGAGATGCGTGCTAATGCTGAGGTTGCCTGGTGTTACTTGTTTCGTATTGTCTGCTTTCCCATTGAACCGAAAACCGATAAAAAATATGTTTCACTGTAATTGAAAAAAATGCTTCAGTTACGTTTTCATTCCATTAGGGCACACTGTAACAAATGCATTGCAAAAGTTTCTTAAAGTTGGTTATGGGTGAGTTTGGGTACATTGATTTACCTGACATATTGAATAAGCGAGAAGAATATGGGGAACTGACATGCTTGATTTTATTGCAATAACAATTATATGAACATTTGAGGTGAATTTTCACTGTCGGCGTTGCCGTGAGGTTCCGTATAGTCAAAATTCGATAAGATCGCGGGTTCACATTGTGCGCTCTAGGTGTGAGGGGAAGCATGCAAAGGTGAGCAGAGAAGAATGGTCGCTTGGTGCGGTGCAGTCTTCTCATGCGTGTAAAGGAGGAAGGTGAGCAGGGTGTGCTGTCTTTCATGCATGCAATGAGGTGGGGGGGGGAGGGGGTGGAGCAGGGTAGCGTGCCTCCACTTCTACTCCAGCTGTGGCAGCACGTGGCGTGGCTGAATGCTGCCCACACATCTTAGCTTGGATATAATTTGCAGTGGGTTCGAAGGCTTGCCGACGCGAGATAGCTGATGGCTTAGTGTTTGCGTTGAAGCGAGAGGAACGATGTGAGCGCCATGTTTTGCCTATGGCATTGTGTCCCGGCGTCAACCTCCAGCTCGGTTTTGTTTCTCGTCACCATCTCAAAGCACTACACAATAGGAAAACAAGATAGCTCATCCCCAACAGCTTGATGTGCATTGACGTCTTAAAGGGATACGGACACAAAATTTGGTGGGTGGTTTTTTGCGTCAGAACAAAAGTTGAACTGTTGAAAATGACGAATACAACAAGCTGCTTAGAAAAAAAGAACGAGAAACACCTTTATTTTGCGATTTTCTGTTGCGCCTTGCCTCCAAGCAGCCGCCGGGAGAAGCTGAAATTTGACTTCATGACACCCCCGCGTGCGCGGCCAAGGTCAGCTACAGCCGGCGCAGTCTTTCCAGAGTGTCGGTCCCTTGCAGGGTTTGTTTATCGCCGTCGGCTATGTTCGCACGTGGTCCGTCTGAAACATTATCCCCGTCAGCGCTCCATGCAGGTGGTGTGTCTTACATGCGTGCTCGCACGATCGTCGATCGGTATTGACGCATGCGTCGCGGCGGAAGAAAATGCCCAAACATTACTGCGCCCACGGCTATTATAACAGCATTATCGGTCGTGACACGCCGTCGCGCACGTTTCCCAGAGACGAGAAGATGCGTAAACTTTGCATACGTGCCTGTCAGCTACACCACACCCAGCATGAGACTTCTAAAAAATGGCGTCATTTGCGCGGACCACTTCATCGACGATGATTCGACCAGCCCGGCTGTGCTCAAAAGCCTTGGCATGCCGCTCAAGAGGCTCGTGTTGAGGCAATACAATTCAAAGAGCGGGTGCTTAGTGATGCATCCGTAACTCTCAGCGGTCTTCGCCACCTTTTGTTGTCCTGGCAACAGACCCTCTCTCTTTCTGTATGCATGTAGCCGCAGCGGTGACCGCAGGAGCGTTTTTTGAAAGAAGGGAAATTACCCTTTCACTGGCTGTGCAAAAACAGATATTCTCGGGTTGTGACAGAAATTGTTTACCCTGCGGATGCATGTTTTTGTCACAAAACAAAATAGTCATGTTGTATGCACTTTCGCTGCGTCTAATATTGAACGACTACATACGAGCGCTCTTTTAATTGATCGAATATACAAAACACAGCCAGTGAATGAACGCCAGACAACAGTATACATGTGTAGTAACCTAAAAGGTGCAGCACATTTACCTACATTGCCTTTTCACACGTTGCTTTTCAACCTCAAGCAAAAAATTACGGATTTTAATAGGTCTCTGCATGATCATGCGTCGGGTTTCATGACTTGGTTGTTCCCGCATCATTTCCCTAGTAAATGTCACAGCCAAAGACTTTCCTTTCTCTATGGCCACAGAATTGATGTAGCTAAGTGATCTGGTTGACGGGTCCCTAGCGCAGCCGCCCATCTCAGCGAGTTCAACCAGTAAATGGCTTCTGATGGCGTGAATGGGACGGTAGCCGTAAATACAGGGCTATGAAACGGTTGGAAAATTCTACAAATGCCGTGCCTCGTCGCGTAAAAACGAAGTGTGCAGCGGTCGAAAGCCGACAGCGTAGGTAAGCACAAAGCGATGAGCTACGCTACCAACGATTCAGCCGTAATAGCTGGCTTTCTGCCTCAACGCGGGTCACGAAACTAGGCATTTTGCATCCTACGTAACATAACTTTATGAACTGCTGCCGCTGCACTTCAAGTTTACTAGAAAAAAAAATTACCATGTTGCTGGCCCAGACTGCCTGTTCAAGCCTGCCTGCTCTTCGCCACTTGACGTGGAAGGCTCGTAAGCGTAAGCGGTTATATTTCCTGCTAAGTTGGAACGGTCCTCATCTACAGACATGTACTCATCGCTGGTAGAGGCACCAGAACCTGAATCCATGCTCGCGATAGTGGCAGCGGCGCGCCTCGAATGACCGCGGCGGCCGGCTGGCTATCTGTTGAGGGTGTCATGACGTCACGCCTTCCAACTCGCTTGGGCCGGGCGGCGTTGCGCGCGCTCACAAAAACGCCAAAAATAAAGCCATCCACTGAAAAATGAACGAAGTGACTACTTGTTTTCGGTGTACTCACACACTGAGGACCCATTTTCTGTATTATCGTAAAATGTTCAGATTTTGTGTCCGTATCCCTTTAAGCTGTAAAGATTCTCGCCTTGCGGCCACGTTAAAACTTCCCACCAAAATGTCCCACCTTATCAAGCTGCGGACTCTGGCCAAATTCGAGGAGTGCAAACTTAAGCTTGCCGAAGCCGCAGAGACAGTGTACGGGTTGGGCTGCTTAGACGACACCAGCTTGCCGTGTGTCAGGGTCTCGTGTTGCAGCAATTTGTGCCCCGCTTTGTATTCCGTAGATGTCAAGTACCATTGAGTCTGCCAGATATTTCAGTGACTTTAGGTTGTAAATTTTCCGGCTAGTACGTATTATCTTTTTTTCCCCAGAACTTATGAAAGAGTTTCTACTGTCCATGCAATCCATGAAGCAAACAGAACATATCATATAACAATGCCTATTGTACTAAAATATGAAAAAAAATAAGCAGGAGCATAAAGGTGGTAATACAAAACTAGAAAATTGATGCGATCTGATTAGAAATAACCGGTGCATACAATTTAAATGCACTGAGCCGTCTCTTGTTTATAAGCCACTCACCTCGCCTTGCTTCGGTGTGCCTGCTGCGCAGTTTCTGACCAAGAACCCAGCACGGCGTCTGGGCTGCGGCTCATCGGGTGAGGAGGACGTGCGGACACACCCGTTTTTCCGTCGCATCGACTGGGACAAGATCGAGAACCGCGAGGTGCAGCCACCATTCAAGCCCCGCATTGTGAGTACTGCTTGCATCTGCCCGTCTCGGCCATTCTTTCCCAACACAGAGCAGCTTGGCCGGTATTCTCAATCGATCGCTTTTGGGGATGCATTAACTTTTTGCTCGATGTGGCATCCAGTGCAATGCCTTGCTGGAGCGATGCGCATTCTGCACCCTGGCTTGCCAATCAGTGTTCACTGAAAGGGATGAGTTAAGAATACTGACCAGGCAAAAGCACCAGTCACCCACTGTTTCTCCATATTACACCACCCGCAGCACGCCGAGAAGAGTGCGGGCAAGGCTTGCATCTTTGTCGTCTGGCACATGTCACTGTTAGGGGAAACAGCCGACTAACGTTCACATTTTCTTATGTCACAGATGAAGTCTTTAAGAGTAAAGTGACTTGTATTACATATATATGATAAATAAGGGCTGAAATTTGTACTAGGTCCCTTACATGTGACATGCACCATGCTTGCACCACCCTTGAAAGTACAGCCTCAATCACATCTGCCTAGAGCATGCCTTGGTTATGCCCACTGGGACATGCTGGGCAACTAGCTTGTTCATGCAGACATATGACTTGTTCGGTTCACTCTACGTGCAAGCCCTGTGAGAAGCTGTGTCAAACTTAGCCACTCGTCAACCTGTGAAACTCTCCACTGTGAGCAGAAACACTGTGGTAGCCAGAGTGACAAGATGAATACAGGGAAACAAGTGAAACATGTTCTCAAAACAGGCCCAGATAAGTAGCATGAGCCATGCTAAAGCAGCTATAAATAAGCAGAACGTCTTCAACAAGAAATCTTTTCAATCTAGTTTCTTATGGCAAAAATACATTTGATACATCTTTCAGAATCTGTTTAGTAGGTGGCTAAATATCTGAAAAAGCATAGACAAAAATTGATCAAGAATTTGTGATCTCTGACTTCAATGTTAGCCTGGCTAAGCAATGATGACAGCTTCAGGGTTGCTCTGCTATTTTTGGATGAAAATTGCACATCTGAACGAATGCCCTTGTCTAGGCAGATTGGCAATTAGACCTAAGACTGGAAGAATGAAACTCAGACTTGCAATAAAAATGGACTTAAAAATGAAAGAATAATAATCATTACAATCTTTTTTAAACAAAAAAAGCTTGAATTCCAACAATTACGGAAAAGTAGAGACATGACTGAAGCATTTCGCCTGCGACTTGGCGAACTCGACGAGCCCCAAATTTTCTTAATTCTGCTTTTATTTATGTGGCACTAGTCATCCTGTCAATACAAATATGTGTGTGAAGAACCATGAATGGGGCTGCGTAGTTGCTCGCAGAGGCCATCTGACTCAAGGGAGCCTCTGTGCTCCTGCAGCTTGATGTTGCCGTCTCGATGTCATCACTGCGTGTTTTCACCTCAAATGGGGAGTGAAGGGGAAAGCACATTGCATATTTGTGCGTGTCGGGCACCCGGGAGCACTCGTCTGCATGGCAATGCGTTTACGAGAAAAGGCACCGTGGGGACGGAGGTGTCAGCGTTCTTTGGAGTTGTCCTCCGAGCTGTTAATGCTGAGCTGGACGTGCTCTCATTCCGTTTCAGCTCGTAGTAAAACTGTGGCGCACACAAAGAACGAAGGATGCAGGTAGGTTATGAACAAGCTCTTTAGACAAGCGCTTATTTGTAAACTACCTGTGTCCTTTGTTCTTTGTGCGCGCCAATGTTTTACCATGAACAATTAACAACGCGCCCAGCTTTCGGTTCTTCTGCTGTTTCAGCTCAGCTGATCGTTCTCCAAGATTGAATCTGCATGCACGCTCTAGATGGTACAACCATATGTGCTTGGAGCCCCAGCTAAGATAAAGGTGCTTTATGGGTGTGCATTATGTCACGCAAAACTGGCCTAGCTTAGTGCTTCGAAATGTTTATATATGGTGTTTGCTTCACATTGAGTGGCGCTCTTGGAAAAGAGCAGTGTTTGAGTGGGACGACAGCAACAACGATGGGTTGTCGTGTCGTCCTTGCTCTCATTCTGCTTCAGATCTGTTTCCTACCATTTGCTACGCAGAAACCAACCCAAGTATGCAGCATCTTGAATAGAGCTTTTGTGATCAAGAAAGCGATGCAAATGTGAAACAAATTGGTCCTGTTTCATGTTTCTGTAAAAGCATGATAGGTCACTTCACAGTGCAGGATTCTTGTGCTGGTACTGATGAAGCACACGTGACAGCTTTGGGAGGTCTTTTAGATTTTATGAGTGATTAACACATTTCCGAGTGAAAAGCAGATGCTGAGAGACGTTAAGGGTGGTAATGTTTTTCTTCAGCCAGACTTAGTGCTTGCTTTCAGTGGACCTTTAACCTTCAACAGTGAACTGAACTAGTAGTTTTAGGCAAGATCATTGCAACGTCATGCATCATTGTCATCTCCTAAATGTTAAAGTAGATTGTTGAGGGTACAGGGCTGTGTTGCTGCCTTTCTTGGGAAGGAAATATGTGCTTACTATTCTGCCTTCGGCGGCTTGTGGCTCATGGCTTTCCATGCAGGGACATGGCTTACAGTTTGTATTCGTTCTTATCAGTGAAAACTATCGAGAGCTTTTATTCCTCTTGATACCACAAACTTCACAATGTGAAATGCTATACTGTTTACATTGAGGGCCCCATAGTACGTACAGATCTGTTGATTGCAACATGTGAGTTTGTCAGTGGCAGTACCATCTGCGCCATCTGTCTATAACCAGTAGCCATGCTGGTGATTGCAAGTCTAAGCTCTGAAAACTGAAAGCCTCTGTCTAGGCTTTGTCGTTATTGTGAAGGTACATGACTCTCGGTTTTCGTGTGTACTGGCGTGATCCTGGGGTGGGCATGGGCAAATGCCGATGATTGGGCCTAGGATTGTTATTGCTGTTTGCCCACACCACCATGGGACTAAGACATCACATGTGAGAACTAAGATGCATGCCCTTCACGATGCAAATGTATTTCAAACATGAATGCCTGATTTCTGCAGGGCTCATACTCTTGCTGATAGTGCCAGTGGTCATGAGCAGATCTCAATAGCACAATCAGTCACATGCTCATATGTTGTCTTCACTATGGTACAGAGCTCATCTGAGCTTGGTATTATAATGATGTTGGACATAACAAGTTTCAGCACTTCTCCAAGCATTAACCCCAAGACGTTCTGTGTACTTTTGCTCTCAGTATGAGCCACAATGTGCGACCGCTTTGGCACTCAGTTTTGTATCGCAGTTTATACTGAGCGCAATAGTAGATCCACTAGGATTTGTAAAGATGATCAGCTCTGCCTGACATGTCAATGAGCAAACTAGAATTGCTGTCCATGGATATGGCATTCCTTGAAGGTGTACACCACTGCAACCCGCAATCCGATCTTGTCTATGAGCTCTGTGGTAATTTGGGGTCAAACAGTGCTGTTAGCAATTCATTCTTCAACATGCTGTCATGGGCTTATTGTGGCTTAGCAAGACTCAAACATTTTACCTCACCCTCCTGTGTCCTAACATATCTGTGATACTCTGCAGACGCTTGTCATGAATCTGCCTTCAACATACTCTGAACTTTTCTACTCACAGCAAGGGTGAAGGGTGGGCACTACAAATAGCAACATTTGCAGTGACACATATATTGTGTGTTCATTACACACCTGTACATATTTCTAAGAAATTTCGATGTGAATTTCTTGTAAATGTTTGTTCTTCAGACAATTAATCAGATGCCCCATGTTATTGCAAGTCGTTCAGGTTCTAATCATAATTGTTATGAATGATAGAAATGGGTTAGTATACATTTTTCAAATATGAATATATCGAATAGTCAAACGGAGATGCATATTTTTACAGCAGGAATAACTATATTAGTATAATTAGGTACCACACCAGTACTGACTAGTGAAAGAAAGAAAGCTATCAGTGACAAATAGGATCATTTTTAAACACAAATCATTCATTGTCATTAAAAAACAGCCTTGAATTTCCTTTCAACATTAGAGCCTGGTTGCAAACAAGCCTTCCAAGAATAAATGGCTGCTGCATGACTAGCTTTCCAAAAATTCCAAATAAGCGATTGCTGCAAAAGGATCAGAAGTTGTGGGGAAAAGAAAAAAACAAACAGCTGAAGGACTTGCGTGCCACAGCCACATGTGAAAGGACATGTTGCAGCGAAACATCACTCCTTGTAGGGTAAAAAAGTAATAATAAAAATTAAACTGTTGCATGGCTAGACTGACAAAAACACTAAATGACAAACTACAAGCAAAAATATGAGACTGTCATGCAGGCTTCCACCATGAAACCAGAAACAAGGATTGCATTACCTATTTTATTTCTGTATTGATTTTGTCACTTCTGTAGAAAACTTTTGCCGCTGTTTCATTTCTGATAACTTGTGATACTTGGTTTAGCAGACTGAGCACAGTAACCAGACTTTAACAGTCGGTTGTTGCGAAATATTTGGTTAGTGTTGAACGTTTGAAAATACTGAACAGTTAATTTTCGAATACAAATCGTAAATGTTTACTGTAGCAAGGCAGAAAGTAGGGTGAATTTGTTCAGATTCATGGTGCCCGTGTCCTTGTCGTTTCTTCTGTCCGTATTTGTTAAAGTTGCGCTTTTCCCACCATGTAAGCGTTTAATATTTGATCTCTATTAAAAAGTTTGAATATTCGCCCACCTGTAATAAATAAACTAAAATTTATCTTTAACAAATTTAACGAGAACCAAAAATAAGTTAATTTTAATGTAAAATTAGGTAGAGTAAATGCATAACAGCCTCGTGAAGAACCAAAGCATGTGTACGGTATTCATGCGAGACCTGAAGCATTTATTAAACATTTTACAACTTCAAGGAATTCTAGGCAGATTTTAGTTGCTTCAACAATTACCTGAAAGAAAATGTTTTATTTTTCTGCATTCATGCTTTCAAGAAGATACTATTTGCAAATTGACCCTATAGTAATTCAAGGCTTCAGAAAGCACGACAGTGTAAGAGATAGTGTTGTTGAACAGTAAGACCCAGTAGTCGTAATAAATTTCGGAAAACTGAAAGTTACATAATTGTGAGTTTTTACAGATTAACATCTTTTTGCATAGGAAACTGTATTGCTAATGGGGTATCTGAAGCAACATTGTTTAACTGAAATCTTTGTTTAGGCAAAGTCCCTTGTAGTGGTTTTGCTGTATTCTTCTGTTCTTTTGTGTACAGTGTACACAACCTTTTGCAATGAATGTAGAAGGGATCCTAGGAGTGTTGCCCTGTCTTATACAGAGTTCTGCTTAGTATACTTGCTCTGAATTGATGCGAGGCAACAGGTATGGGAACTAGTTGTCCAGCTACGGGAAAATTCAACTTGCCAGAGTCTGTCTTCAGAGCAATCTCCTTCACATTGTGCTGTGTCTTGTTGTGACCAGACAGCTTTCCAGCGAAGAAGTGTGTTTTCTTGCATGCGGTTTGCAGCCCACAATAAGTCGAGGTGAAAAGAATGTTGTTTAGTTACCAAGTAATTGGTGAAGCCAGTGCAGGCCACTTCAAGAGACCAGTTCCCATGGGAATGTGTGTAGATGTGTGTGCTTAAGGAGAATAGCATATAATGTTGCAGTAGTAAATTATGCTGTTGCTGTAGCTGTATGGCTACGTTTACTGCGGTAAGAGAACGGGTAAAGCCAGAAATGCCGCGAAAACATAAAAGGTGAGTAGCGTCACTACGTCGGAGTTCCCGCACCAGCCCGCTGTGAAAGTTTGCTTATTTCCACAGCATCTGCTCAGGGTCTAGTGGGTTGTTTAGTAGTGAAAATGGACTACATTGTATTTCCTAGGAGTCGAAGACCCAATCTTGCATGTTTCAAGAACATTTCATGTGCCAAAATGACCCATGCATGAGATAACACATAGAAATTTGCAGAATCCACTGACGAACTGGCCGGTTCTATGGCATTTTAAGAAATTAAGGGACAAAATTTTAAATTTGGGCATGATTTTTTCAAGTGATAATTAACTTGGCAATCTGTAATTCACAGCCTTGAAAAAATACTGAGACAATATTTTAGTGTGGCTGGTTAGTCTCCCTTTAACAAATGCTTGCATTACTTTTGCTGAAGCCTCTAAACTATTGCAGTAACAAATTCTCTTAAAGTTTGATGTTTGGGCCCGCTTTGTATGGCTACCACAATGACAGCTGATTCATAGCTGTGCAAGTAAAACTCTTGCTTGGGCTAGTTGGTTCATGCTTGAAGTAGGTAAAGGCAAGGCGCAGAAGACCAGGACTTAGGAAGAACACAAACGACAAGACGGGCGCCACTCACAACTGAGTTGTGAGTGGCGCCCGTCTTGTCGTTTGTGTTCTTCTTCTTCCTAAGTCCTGGTCTTCTGCGCCTTGCCTTTACCTACTTCATAGCTGTGCCCATGTCTGTCCGCACGTGCGACTGCTGTGTAGCCGTGCCAGAGATAATCACCTGCCGTCCGCCTTGGGAAGCTTGCGCAGGGATGTCTTCCAGTTTCTTCCATGCCTTTGTGTTCCTGTGCAGCACCACACGAAGGGTGCAGTGCCTAGGGGTGTATGAATACTAGTAATTTTTGTGGTTGAATCGAATACGAATCAAATAGTACATCCAGAAGCGAGTCGAATGGAATACCGTATTTACTTGCATAATGAACGCACTTTTTTTCCCGAAAAAATATGCGCAAAGTTGGGGGGGGTGCGTTCATTGTGTGGAGTAGCATTCCTAGCGTTTTTTTTCCGCGGCCACCTCTAAAAAAGTCAGTTTCACCCGAAATGAGGACCATTGATTGCGATAGCAAATGTGTATGTGTAGAGAGCTACACGAAGTAAGGATAGTAGTTTTATTGGTCGTGTAAACTTGCAAACATTTGCTTCGACACAATCTGAGCAGCGAAAGCACGGCACGCACAAATGTACGAGCCGCCATCAACCGAGCCCCCGCCGCAGACCGCTTTGAAGATGGGCGCGTCGCGGCCGCACAATGCGCAGTCGATGGCTGCCGGAGTAAAACGCCCCCTCCCCCCTCCGGCCCCTCCTCTCCCCAGCGCCATGCGCGCGACGGAATACGGCGTGTTTCTTTTCCACTTGCCTCCGTTGTACGCTGGAGATAGAGCCGCGATCGTCGGCACCCCTCGGGCGCCGTTGTACAGTACACAGTTGCGACCACAGTACAACGCCGCCGTCCCTCCCCCCAGAACCTGTTGCGCGACGAAAGACGGCGGGTGAGATTGAGCCACGATCGTCGGCTTCCCTCGCATGCTTTCACTCGTACCTACACCATGCAGCGCTCGGCAACGGCGATGGGGACGACGGCAAAAATACGCCTGGAGCGCCCTTATAATTGCTATATCGCAATAAATGTAAGAGACACGGTCATATTCGGGGTCCGACAATGCATTGGACACAATCGCACCCGCCGAACGCCATATCGGACGCGGAATCATACCGTGTGTCTCCTATTTCACGACAGCAAGTTCAGGGTGCGATCATTATGCAAGGAAAAGAAAAAAAATAAATAAAACCTCACTTCTTGACCGGAAAAGTAGAGGCTGCGTTCAGTACGCGAGTGCATTCACTATATTCGAGTAAATACGGTACTTAAGAGTTTCCTAATAAGGAAGAGCCGGTTTCTCAATTAACTTTTTTAAATGTTACTCACTTCTAGTATATTAATTATGTTAGCAAATCTGTGTCATTACATTGCATGTTATAGAGCGTTTTGTATTAACAGCACAAAGGCACAAATGGAACACCATGAACAAATGAATAGTTTGTTCATGTGCATATGATTGCTGTATAATTGTAGCAGGTAAAGTCTGGCTCCCAGCACTACAAAGCCTGCTCTATTACGCGCGTCCTATACTATGCCTACGAGGATGAAATTTATCATACTTTTGCTCCAGTTTTATGTTCAATTTTACACAGTTGGTGTTCTGAAATATTTGAAAACTGTTACAAAAATATTTGTGTTTACGAATAGTGACTAAACCAATTCGAAGACCAAATTGAACCAAGTTGAATCGGACATGGTTTTATTCCTTATTCGAAAGTTTTGAATATTTGCACTCTTAGCAATGTCCATGCTGCTACCTCTGGTGCACTAATCATGAAATAAAGAAATGCAAGTATGTTGACAAAGATGTTTGTCATGGCGTTGTTCACAGAAAATGAGGGAATCATTTGGTTTCTGTTCTTCCTGTATGGTATTCACTTTGTGTCGAAGATCATCACAACATAATAGCTCTTTACAGACGAAGCCTTGCAGCAAACTGTTTCATACAAGACAAAGGGTTCACATGAACATGGGCTCTTGATGTAGCCAACAATGGTCAAACAAGTGTTGTCGGGCTGGAGCCGTTGTTTTGACAAGCATAATTTGTCAGAACAGGAATTGAGCCTGATGCTTCCCTTGTTCACACACGCTGTTGGTCAAGTCTGTTTCAGGCTGTCTGGATGGGTGTTGAGAAGGACAGTGTAGCGTGTCTTCAGTGTCTTGCTATTTAGCCGCATGCATAATTTCGTAGCTCCTTAATGTTTGCAGGAATTTGACAAATGTTGCAGTTTTTGTTGACTATGTACCTGACCACTGGGGCCACATAGGTACATACCTACTACTGCAAACGTGTAGGCCTCTGCCCTCGCAACTTGACGTAAGGTGCTACCACAAGGAAATGTATCAGCTTGTCGGTGCCATTATCCGGTGGGAACATGCCTGTGGCTGTCCATCGCATCGCACGTTGTTGTTCTGTGTTGCATGTTCTGTCTACACATGGTAACAGCGCACGCAGCAAATGCATGGGCACGAGAACTTGTTCAGAGCTGTATGCAACCTTTCTGGCGCTCTAAGGCCAGCAAAAAAGCATCAGGTGGGGCCAGGAAAGATACGGCTATAAGGCTTCATTGTAGCCCTATGTTTAATGTGCAAAGTGAGTGGGATTTGAGAAGAGACATATGAGAGTGCTGAGAGATTGGCAGGTGGTCAATACGGCACTCTTGCCTGCTCTTCATTAGTTCTTCTTCTTTTTTACTCTGTTAACTCAAGATGGCCTGCCAACTAGGCCCAATTATTAGTTTGATTTAATTCATTTATGAAAAGGCAGTGCAGAAACAAGGGGCAACATGGGTCTTGTATTTCAGCACTGTCTTAGTCGAAGTGCTGAAGCATTTCAGTGGGATAGTGGATCATTTCTATGGGTGCTTCTACAAGGCAGGAGGGCTCCAATAGTCATAGTAACCCTATATATTTATCCTGCAATTGGGCATTAAAGTTTGAAATACTTGCATATCCTTTCAAACTAGTTCCAGCTTGCTTCAGTGGCTAAGCTGTTCTTCCATAGGGGTTTTGGGAGCAAGAAGTACTAAAAAATGGCTGTGGCTTAGGTAAGGTTAAGCCCAGGATGCGAAGCATACTAGCCTTTATTTTAGTTGTTGAACCACTGTTTAGCCTGGTGAACTGCTGTTGCTTGGCTATATTTGGTTCGGCTAGACGAAGAAACAACTCATGCATTACTTCTTCGCCTTCAAGAGTGGAACGCGACAGCGTTCCCGTCGACCCGCCAAGGGGTGTAAGACAATGGGCTACAGGGCAGCGACTACGCGCCCCGCATTGGACGCGGTGAGCGTCGAGCAAAGCAGCGTTCGGCGCGGCAACGAAATGTGCGCCTGAGCAAGAGACGCACGCCTTAGAAACAGCGCGTTTCTAAGGCAACACCGCATTCACTAGAGGCGCTTTTGTACCGCTTTGAAGCGTTGTACTCGTGGCTCAGTGGTAGCGTCTCCGTCCCACACTCCGGAGACCCTGGTTCGATTCCCACCCAGCCCGTCTTGCAAGAGTTGAGCCAAAGCCACTTCTCCTCTGTCGTGACGTCACGGTGTCACGTGATTTCATGGTCACCGCCGCGCCTGAGGAGCTGGGTTGAGCCCTCGTAATATGCTTCGCATAAAACATGACACAGAACAAGTAGGCACAGGATGCTGTGCTGACTACCAACTGGAGGGTTTACTGCTTAGCGGTGGGCAGTAAACCCTTGGAAAGGTGAAGAAAACTGAATAAAAATTTTATCACTCAAACTTCAAGGCACATACTGCACTAATCGCTAAGGTAAGCAATTTCTCTATAGGTAAGCCCAGTAGAAGCTTGGCTCTGATACATGACAGCAAGAAAGATGGGCACTGGTCTAATGAGTTGCACAAGGGTGACCAGTCTCATAATATCAGCTTCGCCAGAATACAGCCATGTTTTGTGGCCAAGGATGCAAATGCAGTTTCCGGTCCAATTTTTTCATGAAAAAGGCGCATATTAGAATCGGGCTAGAAACGTAATCAGACGTGAGCTACCGATATTTCTTGAAAATCTTCCTAGGGCAGGCCGAAAATAGGCTTTTTTTAGACAGGCTTTTTTAATAGGCTTTTTTTAGAAAATAGACGATATTTTTAAAATGCCGTCTTTGAGCACTGGCAAAGTGCTGCCATCTATGTAATAGAAAACAGACCACAATAAATTCAGTCCTCGAACGCTCGAAATATGCTGCCATTTATGTGGTAGAACATGAACGCTGAATAACCGCAGCCTTCAAGTGCTGAAAAAGTGCTGCCATTTGTGTAGTAAAGTGCAAAGTGGGCAATAAACGTGCCTTTCCAGTAGTGACACTGTGCAGCCATCTATGTAGTAGAAGAAAAAGCAAACATGCTGCATTGATGCAAATTGCTTTGAAAATGGCAATATTGCCATGGACGAGTTGAGCTTGTCCAAAATGCCTAAAGGGTTAATAGTGAGGCCATTCTCTGATTAGTTAAAAATGTGTGAGGGCCATCTTAAGATCCACACACCTTTCCCTAGGATTGCGCCATAAAACACCACACATCAACCTTTCCCTAGATGGCTTAGAATGTTCTTGCTGCAGGGTTGACGAGTGCACTGACTAGGCTGGGCACTTGGAGTGCTTTTAGGTAGTGGTCAGTGCATTGCATGTCACAGTGGTGAAGTGAAGCATGGTGAAGTGACTGCTGGTGGGTATGCCGTTGTTACATGCTGAATGTTGCGCCACGTAGGATGACATATTTGGACCGAAGGAGTTACATATCTTGTGCTAAGCTCATAACAGTAAATCTCTGCTGGGCAGAATTTGAGCCTCATTGGCCTAGTGGTTTAGTAAGAGCATCTACGTGCATGACATGTAGCACACCAAAATATAATTTAATTTTTGCATGCATGCCTGAGTGGCACAACAGTTGGTAAGAGAGACTGTTGACAGTCGCAGTCTGTTACATGGTGACGTTCGGTATAGTGAAGTGATGTTGGAATCTGTGCTTTTTTCTGTGTCGCGCACTGACCCGAGCCAAATGCGAGGCGTTCGCGTGCCTGTCAGTATAGTGGCTTGACTACACTCCAGCTTGCATCTAGTGTATGGCTTGCGCTTATGTTTCTGGCTGCAGCAGCTTTCTACTATGGTTTGTTTCCTTTTTTGGTTTCACATTTTTGCCTGCCTCCCCTCCCCCCGCCTCCTACGTTTCTTCCTGTACCCTCAACCCCCTTACAGAAGAACCCCCGGTCCGGCGAGAACTTTGATCCGGCGTTCACCCAGGCCAAGCTGAGCTTGAGCCCCGGTGACCCTCTCGTCATGCGCAGCCTGACTGGAAACGAGTTTGAGGGCTTTACCTTCGTCAACAGTCGATTCTGCGGCTCCTGCAGCTTCTAACCTTGTTTACCTCCTCGCACACATGCCACCTGCGCCCTCTGGGTTTAAACCTTTTTTTTTTCCTGCACTGCTGGCTGACGGCGGCACTTGCTGCTTTCGCAGCAGTCTTTTGTTCTTTTTTTGCTATTTAGTTTTGTTTTCTGTTTTTGTTTTTTTGCTGCTGGTGTTACTGTGGCCTGCACTGGCATGCACCATGCTGCCAAACTAAAACCTGGCTGGCAATTTTGCACTCGATTAACCCTCACAGGAAATGGAATAAACCGTGGTTTTGTGGGGTCTGACTTGTGCGAGAGTCAGCAAAGCATTCAAGTTTACAGACAGAATATGCGAGCTGTGTACCACAGGAGGGTGGTTTTTGGAAACATGTAAAGGGTGAGCATAATGACCAGAGGTAGGTGGCTTGCACATGAAATCACAATGTCACGGACACCATGTTTCAGCACAATTCAGAGCTTTTGCGGTAATACTGGAGGCAAACTAGAAATAACTGGACCTGCCTAAGTCACTGACTTTCACTGTGTGATTGCTCTTCAAGCGTGTGATCTGAACGGAGATGTCATTGAAAGCAATCTATAGGTAGGAGAGCTGTCTATTTTCTTTTTAGCTTTGATCGTTTTTGTTGCACTATACATGTGTGCTGTGAGCCAATTAGCTTTCCCAGCAGCTTGAGTAAGGATGACAAGGTTCAATGTCATTGTTGGCTCTTCACAAAGAGCAGGAGCACATTCGGCAAAACTGATGTCTCGGTGTTTCACTACATACTCCCTTAATTGCCAAAAGTGATATGATGATCTCGTGGTGTTGGTAATGCGAGTTCAAGAGATTAATGTATATAGCTGTACACATAGATTTTACTGAGTGTTGTGCAAGAGGCATATTTGGAATGGAAAGTAATGTTAGACTTGTTTTCATATCGTGCTGCTAATGTCGGATGACTTGTCCATCTTTGCTTTCGGCAGGAAAGGCAACATGGAGGCAAAATGTAATCAGACACTGTTCACATGGAGGGTTAGTAGGTGTGCAGTTGGAATAACAATTGGTCCGAATCACACTTTAACAAGTATTTATTGATTTGCTCAATTGCTTTGTCTGCCGTGGGATACTTGCTGCCAAAGCTGCAATGATGGACAGGGCCAGAAGTGCCAAGACGACCCTTCATTGCTTGGATGCCTTATATCACCTTATTTAAGTATACGTTATGGCCACCAGCAGGAGTTGTAACAGCATTCTGTGGTATGTACCATTGCCAAAAACATTGTACTCATGGGATAACAGCACATTAAGATGGTGCTAAAGGGTCAGCCACTGGAATAGTATTTCTCAGGCCTCTTGCACGTGGATAGAAGCACAGGCTTGTTTTGGCTGCAAACGGTTGGCCAGTGAGAGCTGTAAAAAAAAAAAAAACACATGTGCCCTTGAGAAGCTACTACAGTGAACACCGTTGTATTAACAATGTTGCTGGTGTTGTTTGCCTTAGCGGATTCCTTCTACGGATATGTACTACTGTAATTTTCGACAGGTGACTGAGTTTAAGAGTGCCTGTGCAGCGGTGTTCAGGATCAGTACTCTCGCGTGTTCATTTTCGCAAGACCCGGCACCATGTGTGTCGAAGTATATGGCTCACCGTTCTTGACACTGTGTGAGGATAGCGAGCTTGGCATAATGCAGAAAATGATCAGTCTGCCCAGTCATATGATATCCACGAGAGTGGTTGTATTCCCAAAAGTGATCACTCTAAAGTATTGTTGAAGCTTGCCCGTAAAAGGCAGCTGCTTCATCAGTAGTATCGGAGCACTCCTTGAATGAAGCACCTGTCCTGTGTTCACAGCTCTGTTAATATGGTATGTCTTCTTTTTTGTGATTGAAACAATCTTTACGAACAGATGGAAATCATTGTTCGAAGCCTGCATATGGTTTGAAACTTATTTGTATCTCACCGAATTATATTTGCACACTTTGGTTTTAAAAAATGTCTATCAATCTGCATATTAAGGGCAGTGTTGTATCGGTATGGAACATCACTATGATGATTTGCATAATGAATGTGCACCATCTGTCTTGGTAGGCTACAGTCACCTCTTTACTGCTGCATTTTCACTGTGGGCTGCTGTAACTTTACAAAATGTATTCATTGTTTTAAGTAGCGCCGCCCTGTGAGCTATCGACTGCAGTTCATTGGAATGTAGTTACACTGAGCTATATGTGGTGCATTGCGCTGCAAGATATGTGTTCACTTGTTACTGGATATAGTCAGAAGCCATATTGGAATGCTTTTGTTGTGTGTCATGCGTGTGTTATTAGTTCCCACTACACGAATTAGTCGACTGAAGCCTAATAAGCAGCGTTCAAACAATTGGCGTGATGAAAGCAGCACTGCACCACCCATCCCACGACGGCTGTCGCAGGTCATGAAAAATATGAAATGTTCGACAGAATGGTAATGTGTACTGGCCAAGCTTCATAGGAGCAATGGACATGAGAATTTGTGCAAATATGGTCAAACTGAATATTCACAATATTTTGCCAATTAACTTTTAATTTACGAATTTCTTGGAGATGTTGTAATTGCAGAATTAAACTCGGCAAGGACTCGAAGCGTAACTTTTTGTTGGAACTTGAAAGAAATGGCATGAAAGGAGCCGATACATAAAAGTAATTAAACATAAAGATTAACATTAAACTAGGCACATGTGGTACCTAGTCCAATGTCTCATCTTCTTTTGTGCCTTATTTTCTTGCAAGGTGAACCCGCACCAATAGAGCAACAATTCAGTTTTCCTAGAATCTGTGTGCCTTGCCTTAGTTTCAGAAAATTAGTGCTCAATATTTACAGTGGAATGCTTTGTCATTCCACATGTAATGTTTTTAACAGGAGAAATGCAGTGCAATAGATTAACTGGATTAGCAATGCATTTTCACGGCACATGTGTATTTCACGGCACACGTGTGTATTTCTTGGAACTGGTGTCGTAGGCAGTACCTAACATAAAATGGTGCTAAATTTGGGCAGTAGTGGACTTCAGTTCTGCAGTTTCAGCATGCCCCATAAAATAAATTGTTAAAAGTTAATTAGTGAAATGTCTCCGCTATAATGCATGTTACCTTCCATCATTTTTTGAACTCTGGAGTGATTACGTAAAGTAATCGTTACAGAGGTAAGAGTAAGATGCATTCAGAACTGTACAGAAGTGACTTAACCATAATCTTGACGTCGGCTTCTGGGAGAATTGTCATTAATATGATCTAGATCATTCTATCATAGACTGAAAAGCACTGTCAAAGTTGCGTTTTGAATAGCCTAACTTGTCTTTAAAATCTAGAATTGAGCATTGATGAACATGCCATTCTTTTAATGTTTGTCATCTCTGTATAAGCAAATAAAAAACATTTTTTTACGAAAAGAACAAAAAGCTTTTCACATTTGTAACCTTGCACACTGTTGTATAAGCCAACCGTAAGAGCGAATGTCTCCGAGCTGTCTTCAGGTATGGTCATGATATAAATTAACTATTGCCTATTGTCACTCTAATTCTAATGTCCGGCACTTGTATGAAGCCTGGTCAGAATGAGTTTTATTTTGAATCTCTCATTTTTAATTCAGGTCACAAAAACTCGTGTATTCTGTACGTGCGTCACTAGTAGTCTAGTGGGCCATTGGTGGTGCAGCTGAAATGCAGCCACTTGGATTTGGGAGCTTGCCTGGTGACAGCGTTTTCCAGAAACCTTAAGCCTAATTCCCCAGCATACTACTCCCGGAACCCTACCAAGCCTTGAAAGTTTATGCAGGTGGTGGCGTTGGCGTGAACGTAGATCTGCGTTTTTTTTTCTCTACACAATACTCTGCCCAAGCCCCCTGTGGGTTTTTGGCTGGGAATGCCTATTACTTCCCAGTCAGATATATGTACTATTCAGAATCAAGGGCACAATTTTTTTCCCCAATTGCACTCCTAGAGAAGATATTCATTCCTTTCTTGAAGTGTTCGTGTCGCTCATTCTATCACATGCGTTTGTCTACTGTTTTTTCCCTTAATGATTCCACCGGCAAATTTATTGTACTGTCAGCATAAATTGAAACACACAGGAAGTAACTGACGAGAATGTCTGTTGCTCGTAATTACGTGCAAGTGCGACTAGTGATTTATCTGCAGTCGCTTCATAAACGTGGAGTAGTCTAAAGTGTACGTTTTGGGTTATGAATCACACTGTTAAAAATTCAGGTGAACCCATGGAGATGGAGGAACACATCAAGAATATAGTTACAGAATTGTTTGCATTTTAATTTATGCTGAAGTGCACGCGGTTTAAGAATCACGGGATGGCAGAGCTCATTTTCTGTTCTCATGTGTGCATGATGAGAGGAACTGCCGCCATTCATTTCATTTTAATGGCGGTACATACCTCGGAGATATTGTACCAAATGTTGTTGTTCAAGGGAAGGGTGTTAAAGCACTTTCAGTTGTCTAAGGGCTGGAGGATTGGTGCAAAAATTTCGCTCAGAGGTATGGTTTGATGGTGTGTCTCGTTTAATTCTACACTGTGGTGTAGCCGCATTTCCCGGTGCACCTAAGCAAAAATTGTATATGTGTTCTTCGCTGCATTCTTATGTTGTCACTGACATGTAGTATGTATCGTCTGTAGTGTTTGCGGGTCAGATCTTTAATATGAAGGAACGTGGTGATGCCATGTGTCCTTATGACTTGGAACTCATTTCGCATGTACGACCAAATTCATAGTGGTTTGGTCTTGCAAGTGATAGATGGCACCACCGTTTCGTTAACTCTGATTAATATTTGTGACTCTAACTTAACTAGGCATTTAATTGAGGTTTATGCTTTTCTTTCCTTTTTAGCTTAACATTACTGCAAACTAGGCATGCAGTTTTGGTCGATGGCGAATGAAACGCAGAAGTACTGCCGCCAAACGTGGTTTATAACAGAAACAGGCCATCAAATGCTGCCTGTGCGCGAATTTTTGCACGAACGAGAAAGCAGATTTGTGGGAAAAGCAATTGAAAGCTGTCTCTGCGAACTAGTACTGCCAGGACCAGACTGAAGATTAGTGCCGTTCAAGTTTTGACGTCATCACCGCTCAAGTAAACTGTTACGGCGCATATTAGCGTACCGTTACGCGGGCATCGTAGCAGGCATTACGAAGTGTGCAGGCATGCATCTGTGCGACACTTTCCACAACTTGCTAAGATGGTTGTTATTACCTTTGTGTTTACATGATGGTTTTACCAGATGAAATATATACAGTTTTGTTGCGTTCAACGATTCTGTTTGCTTCCTTTTTTGCCGTCTTGACTTCACGCAGGCAGGTAAGGGTGGAACGACACAGAGCTAAGTAAGTTTCATGGTTTGTGGGAGGGCAGGCTTACAAAACACCGGATGCAAGAAGACCAAGAAGGACAGCACAAATACAGAGTATTTCTATTCATGGGTCATGCAGTGGCGAAAAGACACTAAAAAAAAATGACGAGAATTGTCAGTGCAAGGAAATAGCTGAAAGGCATCTGAAAGCTGTTCTTTTTGACAAAAGAATAATGTGCTTGAAGGCGCATACTTGCTGCCTTTAGGATATTTTGGTAAGGTTTGCTGTTCCGTTGTGTAATTCCATAGACCCTTTCACTGTTTACAAGCATAGGCCCTGGACGATTTCTGGTTTTGCTCACCGACGTAGCCCGCTAAATCTAGCAAGCAAGAAAAGCATTGGCCACTCTATCGAGTTGAAGCAGTGCGTTAAAATCTAAGCATGCAGATTTTCAACAGTTTTCCTCTTTACATAACGACAATTTTACAAGTGAACGTTACTGCAAGTTATACGAGAAATTTTATGTCTTAATATTATGGCGTAATGCTCATGTGTTTTATCACAAAACTTAAATATAGACTTTCCACACAGTGGAAGAACTTGAAAACACGCTTTGTGTTCCGGTGCAGCAGACTGATGAGGCCCATGACCGGAAGTTCCTTCGGGCTGCTCTCTCGCTGCTGTTATCGCCCTAGTGAAACAGTCTATAAAGAACAGAGTCGTTAACCAGTACATCTGTAGCAGGAGCATAAATTGTTTTATAGAGGGTACCGCCATTTTGCAATCACAGCGCCATCTATCGTCCGGCACCATGCTGGTATGTGAGATCGCGCTGGTGTGTGCACAGCGAACGAGCTGTTGATGACCAGTGGCAAGTGTCCGTGTTTTCCTGAGAGTTGTCACGTTTTTGCGATTGGGACACTTTTTAGCATATTGGTATCTTGATAGTAGCCGCTGCGGTTACTTAGCGGTGGCCAGTATGATGCTGATCTGCTAAGCACGAGGTTGCGGGCCCCATGCGGCCGCGGTGGCCGCATTTTGATAGGGGGCGAAATGCAAAAACATACGTGGTCACGTGCATCGGGGACACGTTGAAGATACGCTGGTGGCCAAAATTAATCCGGGGTCCCCCACTGCGGTGCGCCTCATAATCAAGTCGTGGTAATCCAGTGTTCCCCACTACGACGTGCCTCATAATCGAATCGTGGTTTTGGCATGTAATACCCTAGAATTGAAATCAGCGCTTGTAGTGGCATCTTGGAATGCATTGTCTCATTATAATGCGTTTGAAACTTTTAAAGTGTGGCGTTAGTGTTTTCGTCGAAAAGGACTGCACGTTAACGATTATGTCGTTATACCGATGCTTTACCCCAGCAGTTCTGAATAAGTCACGGCAGTGTTAGCTTTATGTGCTCCCTGGTTAAACTCGGCAACACAAGCTGTCGTTTCAAGCGTTGTTACTGCAAGGAGCCCTTACATGCTCAAGTGGGCTCTGAAGGCTCCTTATGTTGCTGCCATGCAGTGAAGACGCCGATCCACGGTGCAGGAGAGGTTGGGCATTATGAACTGCATAGCAAGTTTGACGAGTCGGCGCTCGTGTGGTGTGTTAGCTCTTTTGTGTGGTCTCTTACAATACGTGTTTTAGTTAGGCTTGGGCATGTTGGAGCCTCTCTCTCTACGCGCCACCGCGGAAACATGTTGGAGGCACATGAAATCACGCGCAGGAAATGTCTTCGGCAGATGGCTTTAGATGTTGGGTTTGTTGGCTTGTCAAATTTTTACAGTGCCAAGAAAAAGGAAGACAGTGCACTGGCTACATTGTTTCGAGATCAGTACGCACTTATACAGACCTGCCAACTTTAGAGTGTAAAGAATACTGCAGGCGAAAATACAAATTTTTTGTTACAAATACTGAAAATTGTTTAACTCTTTAATAAATAACACATAGATCGTAAGGATGCCATTAACCGGCAATAGTAATCTGTGCCACAAACGGAAATATTCAAGTTCATTCACGAAATATTCACGTAACGGTGGCTGAAGTTTCTCTTGGCGTTAATCTGTTTTTCACTAGTGCTGCGCGCGTCCAAATAACCGAGCGGGTCCGAAAAGTTCAGATCAGAAAATCGTTCAGTAACTGCATTTGTGTGTTGTGAAATAAGTTTCCGCCTTAACCTTGACACGCACACACAAAACAAATCGTAGCAAAATTATTGTTGTCTATACAACAAACATGACCAAACTGTAAATATCAGGAATTAAAATCCTAAAGTGAATGCGGGGATAAAAAAATAAAGACCAATTCGTGACTATTATGTCTTCGGCATTACCCAAGAAAGAGGGGGGACGTGCGCAGCATAACAGGTTGGGAGTTTCTTTTTTCTAGTTGTGTTTTCTTTATTCAACGTTTATATGCAAATATATACACCTATTTTAATAACTATTTCGAAATAGTTATTAGACGCCTGCAGTGGAGAGTGTGCCTTCTGTTTGCCCTTGTTATATCAATTGGCACTGTTCAAATTGTTATAGACAGAAACATGAGAGGGGGCTAAGTAGACGACTTGGTTTGAGGTCGGAGCACTAGGCTTGTCAGTGTGTTATTCCCGATTTCAGTTATGAGGCAAGTATAATAAATGATTTGCTGATTTTGCCGAAGAGGCGCTGAATTTGCCACTGGTAACAGCGCCTGAATTTCAATTCTTAAGATCCTCGTATACTAAAGCTATGCCGTATAAAGGCAGTCAGAACTGAAACATCACAGATAAAATAATCGCTGTCAGTTCAATCCCTCCAATGCAGCGATATGATCAGTTAGTGGCCTGCAAAGATCGCGTTGGTGTTCGTGACATGGAGTCGGATTATGTCTTTGTTTACCAGTGTGAAACATACACGCGTATGACCATGTTCTAAATCCAAAGTGGACCTCCTTCCTAGGCTCTAAGGTAAGTTTTGTCAGTGTTTAGCAAGCCTTGTGTAACGTCACCTCCGAAAGCCGACGGCAATTGACCATGACGACGACGATGATTTATTGGCACCCTCTTTGAAACGGGGCCATGACAAATAGGCTCCTAGCCTGCTTGATTTAATCGGGTATGCCATACGTGCTTTTCATTCTAGCATTTTTGTATACATCTCCTTAATCCTTTTTTTCCTCAAACCTTCTCTATCTACCTTGTGTAACAGGTCCGGTTGTATCAACCTTGTCCCTGCTTTTCCTCCGCCAATACTCTGAACGTCTCTTGCTTGTCTCGACTGCCAACCGGTTGATGTCTTCGTCCACTTTAAATCCAAGTGCTTCCGGAAGGATGTGCTGAGTGGTTCCTGAATTTTTCGCTGCAGCATACACATGCCTTATCTTGTTGCGAATATTTGCTCCGGTATGTTTTTGTACCTAGGCAACCAGCTCGAGCCTCAAATAGTAAGGCACTGGGCTTTGTGTTATCATACAGATTCTCCCTTCTAATTTCTCTCTTCCCATTCTTTTAATTCTCCATGGTCTTTTTTGTTTTCATTCTTTGCATTCAATTCGCTGTCTCTTTTTCATTTTTCTGGCGATTCCTGGCTGTACTTGGTAGCCAACTTTCTTGACCTCTTCCTCCATTCTGTGTCCACCATGGATGGATGGAAGGTAGGAGCGTCCCCTTTGAAACGGGGTGATGGCAGCTGCCACCATGCTCAGCTTTTTATTTTTGTTTAACTGCGTTGTAAGTTATTAAAATTCGCCATTTTCTTTAAATACGTCTTCCTACACTTTTAACCTTATGTCGCCTCTCTGCTTTTGAACCACCAATCCTCCGATCGCGTTTTGCTAATTTCCACCGCATATTTATTTGCATGACTGTTATCTCTGAACCCGAAGGCCTCAGGAAGCGTGACTATACCCTCATCGACAGCAAGATGGATACCATCACATTTTAGTAGGAGGTGTTCTATTGTTTTTTCAGATTTACACACACAGTACATGTGTCTTCTTCTTCGTTAAATTTCTTTTTATAGCTCCGCGTTCTAAGACATCCTGACCTAGCTTCAAAGAGTAGTGCACTGCCTCTTTCTGATCTGCTGTTTCGAGTATCGATATAGTTCAACGCTATGCTTCTTTTTTATTGAATTTAATTTTTGCCTTCCGCGTTTTTAACCTGCCGTTTAATGTTCTTTCTCCGTCCTCGTGTCTGGCATACTTACTGGTTAGCTTCCTAATTCTTTTCCGCCATTGTGAGTCAACGTTCTTTCTGTATAGGTATTTAAATACCTTAGCTGCCCACCTGTTATCGTCCAATTTCTCGGGCATTTTTCTTATAGGATTTTACTCTGAGCTTCCCGTGCTTCGAACTGTCCAGCCCATATCCGCCTGTACTGCTTCGTTTGTGGTTTTCCCGTGGGCACGTAGTACTAATCTTCCAACAGCTCTCTGATTTACTTCTAGTCTCTACTGATCTTCTGCCTTTAAGCACAGGACCGCATTCCCGAAAGTAAGCCCCGGCACCATTACTCCCTTCCAAATACCTCTCAGTACTGCATCCCTGTTGTACCCCCACAATGCCCTATGTTTCATTATCCCGGCATCTCCTCGCCCTTTTGCTGTGAGAGACTGTTCGTGCTTTTCCGTGTACATCTGCCCATTGTTTACCCATACCCCGAGATATTTGTATTCGGCCACTCGGAGTATTTCATGGCCTTGTATTTTAAGCCCCTGATCAGTTGTATCGTTGAAAAACATCCCACCGGACTTAGCTACAGTAAAACTGAAGCCTAAGCTGTCTCCTTCGTCTCCACAGTAATTAACCAGAGTTTGCAAATCTTCCTGGATATCTGCTAACAGTGCACTATCGCCCGCATACATTAAACCCGGCAGTCGTTGCTCAACAACCTTTCCGCCTAATCTGTACGACGAATTATACCCTAGATTGCTTCCTTGTAGCCTTCTTTCCATACTTATCATATAAAACATGTACAGCAGCGGCGATAGAGGACAACCTTGCCTTAATCCATTGTGTGCCACGACAGTTGTCGTACTCTTAATTCCTTCCCGTGTTATTTCAACATTATTTTATGGATATATTTCCTGTAGAAAATCAATTACCTCATGACCGATACCTTCATCTTTTAATGTATTCCACAGGAGTTCCCTGTTCACGTTGTCGTATGCACCGCTTATGTCCAGGAAGGCTAAATACAGAGGTCTATTTCCCGCCTTAGCTATTTCAATGCACTTGGTAAGCACGAACAGGCTATCATTTAACCGCCTACCACTTCTGAATCCGTTCTGAAGTTCTCCGAGTATTCTATTACTTTCTACCCATGACTGCATCTTTAATTTCACCGCCTGCATCGCCAGCCTATATATAACTGATGTTATCGTAATTGGGCGGAATAATTTTATGTTCGTCTTATCGCTTTTCCCTTTATAAATCAAATTCATTTTACTCGGCTTCCAGCTGTGCGGAATTTGCTTATTTGTTATGGCTGCCTTCAATGTTTTTATCAGCGTTTCCTTGCTTCTTGGGCCAAGTTCATTAATTAACTTGATTGGGATTTAGTCTATCCCTGCTGACGTGCATTTTGGAACATTTGCTTCCTCCTTTTCCCAGTTGAGATTGGTCAGGTCTAAGCTGTTTTCTATTGTGCTATCCTGTGTTGCTCCCTCATTTGGGGCGATTACCCTATCACCTTTCCTAAATGACTCAGCTATAAACTGAACCAATGTAGTTCACAGCGTCATCTCCCTCTAAACAATTTCCCTCGGCATCGCGAATCTGTTCCTGCTTTCTGTGATTCGCTTTACCCAGCCAGCTTATATGGTTCCAGAATTTTCTTGACCCCCCTTTAGTTGCATCGCGAACTTCAGCCAGCCAGCTATCAGAGGACCGATTTATTTTAGCCTGGACGAGGACCTGCACTTGTTGTTTCTTTTGTCGATAAGATTCCCATTTTTGGCATATTTCCTCTTCAGATAACTGCGCCCTCTTTGCTTCTCTGTGTTACCGTGATGCCAACCGTCGTTGTTCGATGGCCTCCCTAATTTCCTTATTCCACCAACTTCGTGGCTTCCTCTTTCCTCTCCAGCGGTTTACTCCTTTTACTTTTATTTTTGTACTAATGAGTAGTTCTAACTGATTATAATCCCACTTTTACATGGGATGTTTTTCCATTGCTTCCTCTGTGCTGGCCACTATTTGCGCCGTTTGTTCTTCATTTAATTTTGCGTACTCCTTTTGACTTCCCTGCATTTCTCTTTTGAGCAAGGCTTCCAACTGTAGACTAGTACACTTATGATCACTTTCGGGGCTCTACTTCCCCTCTTCGTCTATTTCCATTATTGCGAGCTTGCTATGCATCCCCTGCGACATTAAGTAGTAGTCAATGGCTATTTGTCTGTTACGCGATTCCCACGTGATTTGTCCCTCACTTACTTTCTCTATTTGCTATAACAAGGTTGTGTCGCTCACAGAAGTCTAGCAACTTCCCATTTGCGGAACTTGGAGCGACCTCTTGTGCCAGGATAAGGAATCTGGTGCCTCGCATTGACGTGACTTCAGTAGTGCATGCTTGAAGACGCTATCCCCATTCTGCTTGAGTTTGCATAGTGCCGCATATTGAGGGAAATGAATTTGTGAAAATCTGCAAGTCGATCACCATGTAAGATGCTTTCTCAACGAAAAACTCTTGTCTACAGGTTACATTTCTACCTTAATGAATTTCTGCCTAACCAGTGACCCAAATTAACGTGAAAGGAAAGGGGTTAGATCCGGAAAGTGCTTGAAGTATCTTAAGAAAGGCAATCGCGATAAAACGATCCTGTTCTGTACACTGGCTGCTTGTTCAAGAAACCGAGAACGACAAAAGTAAGTCTCTATTTCGAGACATAGCAGAAGTGGGTACAGATTTTAGTAAATACAAAAGAAATCACACTAGAAAAGAACAAATCAACAGGTAATATGATAGTCGTATAGCAAGAGTGGATACAGATTTTAGTGTATACAAAAGAAATGACACTAGTAAAGAAGAAATCAACAGGTGATATGATTAGGCAATTGCTCAACAAACTCTTCAAATGGCAGTGCGCGAAATGAACCATCCAAACTGTTCCAGACTTCAGTCGTAAGGGGAAAGAAGTAAAATTAAAAAGTAGTCAATATGTGGCCTACAAAGAACGATGTTTAGCGGATGGCTTTGTCTGGTTGAACGTGCGCTCGAAGATGCAAAAGGGAAAGCTGCCTGAATGCTGGATGACTTGTGGACAATCTTATGCAGCTTATGCAGATGATAGGTTCATGTGTGCGTCTGTTTGGGAGTCTGCAACGATATATGTGCGCGTGTGATGAAGGTGAAAAGCTGCGATCATAACGAGCATAGATGAATCTGACTGTTTTTTTCTGAATTGATTCCAAGTGGTCAGTGTCACGCGCGCAATGAGGGGACCCAACAGTTGAGGTGTGTTATAGTATCGGGCGAACTAGTGATTTGTAAGCAGCTAGCTTACGTTCTTTTGTTGCATTTTTCAAAAGACGTTTAAGGTCACCAAGTTTCAAAAGCGCTTTTCCAGATATGTGGTGAATGTGACTATGCCATTTTAAGTTATGTGAAAGAATAAAACCCAGGTATTTGAAGTCGCTAATACGAGACAAGTGGTTGCCATTGGCTTTGTAAGAAAAATGCAATGACTTCTTTTTGTTACCAAAGGACATTGCGATTGTTTCATTAGAGAGTTTTAGAATAGGAGCCCCAAAGGTTTTGGGGCCCCAAAGAAATAGCATCGAAGCCACTGCGCATGCGCCAGACGCATAATGCGTATGGGTTTTGCGTTGGGAACGCTATTTCACCGATTTAGCGGGAGCTCAAATAGCGTTCCCAAAAGCTTTGCGTCAACAAACATGGCGGCATCCATCGAAGCGACGGCTCTGACCTAGCACCAAACTGGGTTCGATTCGCGGTAACGCGTGAAGTTCGCAAGCTAGGAGAAGTGACTGCAGTTATCGCTTTCTCTCAACTAGCGTATGTTATGAAGATTGATTGATTAGACGCCGCTGATTCCGAATTCGAGTGTGGATTTTATGGCTCGTAGGCCTAGCACGGCTAAGCTTGGCTGGTGAAGGCACGTAAAGTTGGTTTTGTTGCTCAAAACTAAGCACAACTAATTGTTTGCTGCTTGAAGAATAACCTCTAAATTGTAATTAAACGCAAATACACGCAAGTCAAAATTACTATTCATATCATAAAATGGAATATTTTATTTAATTATTTTTAATCATTTTTTTAGACGCCGTAGCGGCGCTGTCAGCGCAAGACGCTATCCGCAAACGCAAAGCCCTATTCTAAAGCTCTTCACTCCTACGTGCCCCAACGCTAACACCCGCAAAGCTGTTTGGGGCCCCAAAATATTGGGGCCCCTATTCTAAAACTTCCTATTAAAGGTAATTTGTGAAATTTGCGAAGTTATTTCTGTGAAGGCCCATTCAGTGTCACGAGGTGCATCTAGACCGTGGAGCGCATCGACACTTCAAGGGGGGGGGGGGGGGGGGGCAGAGGGTTTGGCGAGGAGTTGCGTAATTTTGCGCAAGTTCAGTGAAAAAATTTGTAGGACTGCTAAGCTTTGCTTTTAAGAGTGGAACGCGATAGCATTAAAAGATTCCTGACTGCTTCTCACGCTTCCCGGTAAATGGAGCGCATGTAACCGTAATGTTTACCAGGAAGCGCTGGCCGCGAACGCTATGCACGAAGGCGGGCTTTGTGCTAGAAACGCAGCCTCTTGTGTGAGCCGCAATGCGGCAGAGGCGAGCGCCCACTGGAGGTATTGCAAGGAAGGGGGCAAGCCGCTCCGTGGCCCCCAAGACGCGCACAGGCGAGCGCAAATCGCAGACACCGCGGCCGGTCTGTGAATTATAGAAACGCTGGAAAAGGTGTTTCTTTGAGTTTTCTCGTATCAGATTTATGTTTTCTCGTATAGTCAAATTACAACCGAGAGCGATGATACCTGTTGGTTGTTTGTATGTCGTAGTTTACGATTTTTCAATGTATTCTAGCCTGAGAAATTCAATTCTGTAAATTCTTTGCGTCACAAGGATCGCCTGGGTATGGCTGATTCGAAAAACTTTTTGCCTAAAAGACGCCGGTGCCGGATTTTCTGCGACATGGGCTCCTTGAAGGGGCACCAAAGGCAAATACTAAGTTCACGTGGACTGCCTAAGTACCATTCCAGAAACCTTGGCATGCTTGTTTCGTGCCAGGAAAAAACAGTTTACGAGAAAATTGCATCTGGAGAGTCCGCATACCTTTTTCGAATTTCAAATCTCCCGCCACCCAACCGGGGCAGTAGTGTCGCTAATACGGCTTCACCAGCCTTTGCTGCAGTCGATGAGTAAAACGGCGACCGACAGGCGGCGCTGTTGCTACGCTCGAGCGGTGTAGCAACGCCACCTAGACTTTTCCTCTAGGTGGCGGTGGGTGTAGAGGGCGTAGCGTTGAGGAGGGAGCGTGAAAGAGCGGAGAAACGACGCGCAAAGGTGGAGAAGGAGAGTGTCGTTATTTTACGAAGTTTAAATGGTTTTAAAGGGTCACTAAAGGGTTAATATTAAGTCAACGTGGACTGTTGAAATACCGTCCCAGGAACCTCGAAACGCTTGTTTCATGCGAAGAAGAGACTTATTTTAAGAGAAAATGCGTTCTGAAGCGTCCGCGTACCTCTAGCGGAGTTCAAAGCGCCCGCCCTCCGATCGAGGAGTGGCGACGTCATGGTATCATAGTGACGTTGCGCCGTCGGTGAGTAAAACGGCGCCCGCAGACGGCGCTACGGCTTTTCTGCGCAAAACGCAAACGCGCGTTCAGAGACAGAGCCAAGATGGAGCCGACAGCAGCGCGAAAGCGGAACTATGGTGGCTAGCGGAAGGGAAAGCGCGCGGCGATAAGCTGGTTCTTTTTTTATGACGCCAACTTTGACGCTCGTTGCAATGGACGACCCTGACAGCGACACATTGGCTCGCGATGCTGGGCTCGACTTCAGCGATTTAAGCACTGATGAACGTGACCTGCTGCTGAGGGCTCGCGCTGCCGGCGCCATTGCGTACTACTACGACGGCAACTGTATGTCATGGCTGTACATATTCGCACATTTGCAGCTTTTCCTTCGTAAAAACCAAATGCTGCACTGCCTTCGACCTGCAGTTGTTCTTGCGCTTCGGAGAATGCAGGCGAGACCGACGGAGCAGCGCTACGGGAAAGTATTGCTTTGAAAGGCACTCCACAGGACTTCAGTAAGTCGGCGTTGAACTCTTAATCCTCTGGACGAAAGTGCAGCGAGCACAGTGTGCCATTTCTCGGCTCTTTGCCAACGCGCTGTGGCAGAGGTACGGCACTTACCCACTTCGAACGGAGAGGTTCCCTCTTTGGCACACAGTGATAAGTAACGTTGGATTCGTCGCTGCAACCGCCCTTGGCCAAGTTGCGCGGACCGTTCACGCATCCCACGACATCACAAGGACGTGGCATTCTCCCTGCTTGTTCCAAGTGCAAGTTTCGCGAGCCAACAGAACCAGCGCAGCACGACGCGATAACGAAACGGCTGAAACTCCAAAGCGGGGGCGGCGCAGAGTCGAGCGTGCAGAGTCCAGCGAAAACGAAACCGTTCGACCACCCATACTAGACACCATACCCATACTACTGAAGGGTAACGTAAAAATGTTATTTCTTCTTAGAATCGAACAGAAATAGACAAGTAGCATTGTCTTCTGTCTTATAACCTAATGAAATGATCCTTTTAATACGAGTAGTTGAGTTCTAGTGACATAAATTATGATGAGGAGTGCCTTCGTCATCGGGCTAGTACCGGAATGTCGCTAGGGGGTCTCAAATCGTGTCATGCGTTTACCTCAATTTCTCGGTTACTAAAGCTCTGTTCGCCATTATATCGACGCCTTAGATGTTCTAGAGCGTTGCTTTATCACTATAACTTGACTTCATAGCAACCTTTAGTGTCCCTTTTTAAGAACAGTGGTGGACTCGGCGATGCAGCTGATTTTTGGTCAAGTGGCGCAGACCGTTCGGGCATCCCGCGACATCACATGGAAGTTGAATTCTCTGCTACTTGCAGTTTGCGCGAGTGTTGCAAGCCACCAAAAGCAGCGTGGCACTACGCGATAACGAAGCTACTGAAACGCGAAAGCGTGGGCGGCGCAGAGTCGAGCGAAAACGAAACCCTTCGACCGCCCGCGTCGTTGCCAGCGGTAATTTCCAATGAGTTCTTTTTTTTTGAAAATGAAGTAGAACTGGACACGTTGCATTTTATTTTGTCTCATAATGCAATGAAATAGTTTTTTGCGACAAGTGGTTGAATAATAGTGCCAGAATTTAACTGAGGAGTGCTTTCGTCATCGGCCAAGTGTTTGAATGCCTTGGGGGAGTCTTAATCATGTCGTGTATTTATCTCAATTTATCGATTATTAAGGCTCTGTTCGCCATAATATTGATGCCTTAGAGATTCTCGAGCACTTATCATTTTAGCCTGACTTAGTATTTGCCTTTAGTGTCCCTTTAACGCTATCGCGTTTCCGTTTCCATTCCCGTTCCAAGAGACCCCTTTGCGCAGCTCTTCTTCGTTCTCATACTAGCAGATTTTCGCCGTTTCGTGCGGTGTCACGGCCTGCTATAATTGTTGCCGAGCAGCTGATGCTGCTCTTGGCGCCTGTCGCCAGAGGCGTAGCCAGGGGGGGGGGGGGCTTATGGGGCTTCAGCCCCCCCCCCCCCGAAATTTTTTCGTGCTGTCCGTGCACCGCCGACCAACGCGACCCCCGGTGCCGGAAATCACTCTGGATTTTGTCTAGAATGTCTTTTTGACGCTCGAAAAGACATTTAACCGCGAAGATTGCGAACTCGGGCTGGATTTCGTGGCAACGCCCATACACCGGCAGTCACATAACGCCAAGCAGTCCCATCCGAGCACAATGTTTCAAGGGCGCTTTGATGGTGAGCGGGCTCGCCGCGGCATCTCACTGAGGCCACGGAATCTATGGAGCGCATAGATATCAATTGCGAAACTTTATGGGTATAAATCTCATAAGCTCTTGATGTGAAACGTGCATTGACATTTCCAAAGTTGTGCTTTAAATTTTCAATCGTGGAACTTTGTGGGTTTAATGTTGTTATAAACATTTGACGCCAAAGGTCCATTGACTTTTCTAAAGTCTTACATCGGAACATACAACGAGACAAGCCAAATCAACACACTAGCAGACGAGTTGACAAAGCACGCAGCGAGGTCCAATGAGACGATGTGTTGGGGTGGTTCATTTGTGCCGTCATGTCACATAAAAAAAATATCAACACTTTCTTAACCTACGCCAGAACAACCACGTCAAGACACTAAAGCCAGCCAAAGTAACTACGTTCTTATTTATTTTTTCTACTTTGACTTTTATTCGCCGAGAACACATTGAGCCTCTTCAATTTTTGTTGTTCTCGCTACCCTACCCACGGGCTGCCAGAGCGAGCCAGAGCGCATATGTTTTTCTCGTATGGCCCCGACCACCGCGCGGTGCACTTCGGTGGGCGTTCGGTTTGCTCTGGCCGAGTGGATTTTCACCTGACAGAGTTTTGGAAGCTTTCTGGCTAGCAGAAGAGAAAAAAAAAACAATGATCGCTCGCCGCCATCACTGTGGGGACTCGAAGGATTGCACCGCGTTCATTGAGCGGAACCTTTCCGGAAAGTCTTGTTTCGCCGGTGTAGGATACTGAGCAATATGCGTATGGTTCTCAGTGGGCCAATCGTCTCATGTTTTCTTTGGTATTAATTCTGTAGCCCCATTAGGTGCCCGATGTAGGCATTCGATTCTGGCCAACATACTTTCCTGTGCGTTCTTTTTTCATTTGGGTTCCTCCGCCCCTACAGAAAAAAAATATATTGTTGCGGCGCAGCGAATTGTCGCATGGTGAACGTTCGATTTTGATACTTCTTTTGCGGAAAGTAATGGGTGACGGGACGCTTCAGTTGCCGGATAAGTTTATTGTATTATTGCGAAAGCAATTATATGGACACTCCAGGCGCATTCCTGCCATCGCCCTCATGTTTCGTATAAAGTCCAAGGGTGATAACATCGTGACTACGCGCTGCATGCTGTATGTGCGAGTGAAAGTGTAGGAGGGGCGGTGGAATGGGGGAGCCGACGATGGTGGCTCAGTCTTGTGTGCGCAAAGGAGAAAAGCGGGGAGCAAGCGCACCGCCTTTCGTCGCGCGCAATACATCGGGGGGAGTGGATGGAATGGGAGTGGAAACTAGGATTCTGTGAATCTATGATTGTGCAACATGTTTATTTGCCTTGTTTGACGCATTACATACAGTTACTTTTTCGTACATACATAGACTCATTGGAGACTTATACGTATACTTGAATGTCTTGTTGCGATGTTTTGTGTATACATGCAGTGAACTATGTTTCCAGTGACACTTTCTTGTCCTTTATCAAGCCGTATTTTCACATTTGTATATCCCATTGTATCTTTGCATTTCTAATGTACGAGGGCGAGTCAAATGAAAGTGCGCCTACCCTAACCGCGCAATAATGGTTCGGTTCATTATCTGCGAGGCATGCGCGTAGGAGAACGGCATGTCTCATTTACAAAAGTGACACGCAGGTGTGAAGATAAATGTTCTTTAATGCTCTCATACACTGGGTTGAATATGGTTGCGTCACATAATGGACACTTCAAAAGTTGAACAGCTCGGTGTCGCGAAGTTTTTGACAGCTAAAGGTGTTTCCGAAACAGAAATTAATCGCCGTATGGCTGCCGTTTACGTTGAACACGGCATTTCATTGACC
The DNA here is from genome assembly GCF_038994185.2 of Dermacentor albipictus. Classification (NCBI taxonomy): domain Eukaryota; kingdom Metazoa; phylum Arthropoda; class Arachnida; order Ixodida; family Ixodidae; genus Dermacentor; species Dermacentor albipictus. The sequence goes on along the minus strand of NC_091828.1, from coordinate 33,096,848 downwards.
ACTGTGAAGCGTTGGAGCAAACGGTTTAAAGGACGTTGTAAAGACATTCCAAGACCGGGCCAAAACCATCGTGCAATCACCCCCCACACAATTTCAAAGGTTCATGAGCTGATGAAACAAGAACGGAGGATAAGCATCGATGAACTGGCAGACCGTCTCAACATCAGTCACGGTTCGGTTCACGCCTTAATTCATGAGCTTCTCGGTTATCGGCTCTTTGGTGCGCAATGGATCCCCAAGATTTTGATCCATAGCGAGAAGACGGAGAAGTTTCGCGCTGCCTTGACTCATCTGATCGGATATCACAATGAGGATGACGACTTCATGTTTGCAATTGTGATCGAAGACGAACCTTGGTGCCACTACTACGAGCCTGAAACACGACGGCAAAGCTTACAGTGGAAACGTTCGAATTTACCACGCCAAAGAACGCAAAGGCCATCATTTCCGCTGGAAAGGTGTTGTTGACTTTTCTTTCGGTCGTCAGGGTCCATTACTGATAGAATTTGCTAAATCTTGAGAGGCTATCAATTCTTTCCGATATTGTGAAACGCCAGAACGGCAGTGTGTCGCAATCAAGAACGAACAACGTGGAAAATTGACGAATGGGGTCATCTTGTTCCACGACAATGCCTGTCCCCACGTCGCTTATGTGGTTAATACAAAACTGGCAAAGTTCAAGTGGGAAACGCTGCAGCATCCGCCATACAGCTCAGACCTGTCCCCTTGCGACTTCTACATTTTGGGGCAACCGAAAAAACAGCTCAAGGGAACCAGATACAGACTTTATGAAGCAGCAACCCAAGGAGTTTTATAAGACGGGAATCACGCGACTCGTTAGTCAATGGGACAAATGTCTAAATTCTCATGAAGACTACTTTTATAAGAAGTACCCCATTGTTGGCTCACGTTCATTTGACTTGCCCTCGTATATCTTGCAGAATTCCTGCTTTTTATACGTGCCCTCTGTTGCGACTGATTTCGGTGCAATTACTCACGATATACGACCGGTGACAGCTGCTTCTGCGTAATACATTAAAACAAATTACAGCGTCATTGAGATTTTTCACTGGCCCTTGCATATATACAAGAATGTAAGCACGGTTCTTGAATGACAAAGTTTCATTAACATATTTGTCCTCAACTTGTTCATTTCATTGCCTTTTAATTTTTCATATCAGTAGCATGCACTGCTCTCCTGGTTTGGAACTGATATAGTTCTAAAGTTCGTGTGATATTTTCTTTACTAAAATAGACCAAAATATGGAAGTATTGATATCAGTTATTTTGGGCAATATTTTTGGCACATACGAGTATATTCTTTTATGAAAAAATACATATTTTATTGTTTTGACTGTGCGTAGCGTTCAAGAATTCGTTTGCAGCATCTTTGGCAATGACAATGCAGTTATTATTCATGGATTTGATCCCTTGACAAATTGTTTAAGAGGAAGCTTTAGCTCGGGCCCAATCCGACGCGGCCTATTCAAATACTTGTAAAACGCAGAAACCCTTTTCTTAGATAATCCTGCTAATCGCTTTTATTGAAATTTGTTGCATTTGAGAGAGAAAGTTAAATCCTAGTTCTGTTGGAAACACAACTTCGATTTGGGGCCTGAATGTTGTTTAAAATATTTTGAAAAATTCGAAAGTTTGAAAATATAGAAGTACGACGTTTACAAACTAATAGCTATGCATGAATAACAGACATTGTGGTTCTGTAAACGGCATCTATTATAACAGTCAAAGCGGACAAGTTTCCTATGTCAATTTGTATCTTACGTGAATTGGTTACGTTGTGTACAAGGGTTCTGCACAAACCGTATTTCCACAATACTAAATTTTTTTGAGATTCATGTATAACATATCCATTTTGTCCGCTGTAGATGTACTATTAGATGCAATTCACAGAATTGTGATATCACTTTTCATTGTTGAGTCACGGAGTTTTAAACTTGATAGTTTCGTTGTCTGAAAATTTTCGATTTGGCCAATTTTTAATAAATAATTGACCACCTAAATAAAATATTTGAAACCAGTAGGCACTAGAATTAAACTTTTATTTTAAATGCAACAACAAAATTTCTGGCTACGCCACTGCTGTCGCATATTCAAGAAACTACTTTAAATGTGCAAAGGGTTAAATGGCGGGCGCATTATGCATTTCTGGAAGATGCCTCTCCTGCGTTCTTGAATTGTCACTGATTATAGCTTCCGTTGACAGCGTTATGATTTGTGCGTGTTTGTTGAACATTTGCAAAACGAGCGCGAAAGGAAGACTCACTGCGCTGCCTGTCACCACCTTGAGAAATACCAATTTGTCGCATGCGATGTTGCTTGTGCCATCCCATCATAATCTCTGCTAGAAGTGCCGCTGACGTCACTAGCGCACGACATGCCAACGCAACGAGGAACGCTTTATTGGTTTCTCGCTGCCACCAGTATGATCGCGCCGAAACTTTCCGCGGACTCCTGATGAGTTGAAAAGATCAATTTCGGAAGCCAATGATGTATGTCACTTGGATCCATCCGCGAGACGTCGTGGGTTGGTGCAAATTCACTGACCCTTTGCGGCAAAGAGCTGATGTATATCTACGGGCGTTGTGCCAAAGGTGTTCGTTAGACGGTCTCGGCAAGGATGAAGGTGCTGACGTAACTAACCATGGCGTACCTTTCTTCTCTATTGTCCACGCACCTGGCCCAGCGATATTGCCGTGTTTCCGCTCTAAGGAAAAGGATAAAAAATTCTGGGGTTTTACGTGCCAAGGACACGACACGACATGATAATGAGTCACGCCGAAGTGCGGAACTCTGGATTAATTTCAAACACCTGGGGTGTAACGTGCATGCAGTGGACGGTATGCGGGCGTTTTTCTTATTTCTCCCCCGTTGAAATGCGGCCGCCGTGGCTGGGATCCGATCCCGTGCCCTGTGCGTAGCAGCGCAACGTCAAAGCCACTAAGCAACCACGGCGGGCCAGGAAAAAAATTCAAAGGATTGGTCGTCTAAAAAAGAGCCACGGTTTGAATGAACGGTGGCTTGAAAGACTGCGTGAATGACATTGCCGTCATTGGGAAAGTAGATTACGATGAGTTCATTCTTCAGTTTTGAGAAAAAGGTGAATGGGTGTGACGGTGTAAGATATGGCTAGTGCGGCGGGTGTTTAAGCAAAGAAAAGCAGCAAAAGTGTATGGCAACGATTGCCACAGAAGAGCCGCGTGATGGGTGCGTCGTCTTGCTGGCGGTTGGAGGATCGCTCCTGTAAAAGTGCCACATCACTCAGCGTTGATAGCGCCCTCCAGGTGACGAATAAAGGCAGCGTATACAGTGCACCCATTCATTCGTAGTGCACCAGTCCATTCGGTAATCTTCTTCTTCCGCAGAAAAATTCGCCAGCAACGAGTCCTCAGTCCCAGAAGACGGCAGCTGACACTTTGCCTGCTGTCAGAACAGGCCGGGCTTTTCGGACAATGTAGAGGAAGGACGTTACCATAGCTATTTTCGCGTTTTTCATTGGTTCATAGAAAGCACCTATGAGGTACTCGGTGAACTAAACGAGTTACCTGGTTTATATCTCGTAAAACAGGGGTTAGGCCATGTGTGATGTGCGGGCAAAGTTCAAAGTGTGCAAATTAATTACGGCCTTCTCAGTAAGTTGCTTCTGCAAGCACTCTAGAGCTTTAAAAGTGCATGTTAAGGACGGCGTATAGTTTATCTAGCTATACCGGAAGAGATCAAAAGAGATCAGTCACTGAAATCAAAATTCGATGAAAATGGGGGACACATTATGCCTGAAGTGTGTACGAAGTTAAACGTGTGTGGAGAACTACGGTCTTCGCTAAATATCCATTAAGCAAGGGTTCGAAAGCGTGTATGTGTACAGCGTTTCAAATGGATGAGTGATGTGCTGACAGTGTTTTAAGGTCTATAGGTTAACTATACGGACAACTGAAACAGGGAGAGAAATGATCCATAGAAAGGCAGGGAGGTTAACTAGAGGTAGTTCCAGTTGGCTTCCCTGCACGGGGGAAGAGTGGGGGTATACAAAGAGGTAGAAAGCGGAAGAGGTAGAGAGAGACAGAAAGCGGCAGCTCAAATTCCTAATGTAACTATACTCGATAGAAACCGCTTCACTGCAAATTGGGTTGTGTTTCTCCACGGTAGCATAAGTGCTCTCTTCTTACAAACGCATTTGAATGAGCATTTCGCCAGCTATATACGTACGTCATGCGAAAAAATAGTAAAGCTTTCCACACAACATGGTTATTGTACTTACTTCTGCAGCTTTAAGGAAAACGTCAAGTTTGATGAGAGCGTTTTCAAGATCCAAAAGTGATGTGACAGGTGCTCATTTAGGATCAGCACTTGCAGCCATAATTATTTGTTAAATACAGAAGCGAAAAGTGTTAGCATCGAAGGTCGGTGTCTACAGGAAGGTGAGAAAAATAGTTTATAGCCTCGCACGATCTCATAGGGAACTTTGTATGAATACTAGGTGGAGAGGTACCCGCCGTGGTTGCTCAGTGGCTGTGGTGTTGGGCTGCTGAGCACGAAGTCGCGGGATAGAATCCCGGCCACGGCGGCCGCATTTTGATGGGGGCGAAATGCGAAAACACCCGTGTGCTTAGATTTAGGTGCACGTTAAAGAACGCCAGGTGGTCGAAATTTTCGGAGTCCTCCGCTGCGTAGTGCCTCATAATTAGGGTTGTTCGCTTTCGGGTAAAACCCGATTTTACCCGATTTTTGCACCCCGAACGTGTTCCTAAAATATCGGGTAAAACCCTATTTTCCCCGATTTCTGAAACAACTGTGCGCGCGGAATTACTGTGCCTCCAGTTGGCGCGCAGGCGAGAGGAATTCGCAGAACTTGTTGAATGCTCGCATGATAGCACCAAAGCGGAAGCTATTCGAGCGATACTTTCTGAAAAAGAGGTTCTTTATGCAAAGGCAGTCTTAATGAGAGATGCACTCGAGCCTCTTTTAGTTGTCCAGAAAACGCTTGAAAGCGGAGAACTCCTCATGCCAAGCTTCGATCACCTCGTAAACGTCAAGCTACAGCAGACTGCCAACGAGCTTTCCACGATGATCTGTAAAAGTGATCGGGCGAAAGGTGTTTTGTCTATGTTGCCTAAGAGCAGTGCCATATTAGTAAAAACTTGTTGTGAAGAGTTCTGCGGCAAAATCTCCACAAAATGGGACTGCACTTTGAAATGGAACGTCTCAGACAAAGAAGAAAACCAGTTGACATTGTGGAAACTGGGAGCCGTACTCGATCCGTTCCAGAAGCAGCTGCTGAGCCAGTCGTTTGATGACTACCGACCTCTCTTTAATTCCGTGATGGACGATGTAGGCTCGCTTCGCGAGGAGTTCAACCAGTACTTGCTGGAAGCAAGCCCCACAAATGAAGGTGTTGAAGTGAAGGACGTTTGGAACGACGCAACTGTGCGTTACCCAAGGCTAGCAAATGCAGCGTTATCATTGTTGTGCCTAGCTAATGGCAGCTGTGACGTTGAGCGAACGTTCTCTCAGCTAAGGTACCTGCGGAGACCAGACAGGTCTCGTATGGAAACCGAGATGTTGCGCATGCAGATCATTATGTATGTTAATAAGGATGTGTAGAACGTCGATGACTAGCCCTCGTGAATAAAATGTTTCTTTTCTCAAAACTGACCGTTGCCTCTCACTTCGAGTAATAATTAATTACCAAAGAAACGCCAAGTTTTGCAATCTTTTCTTGAAAGCAGCCCAAAATCTACCCCTAATTGTTACGCACCGGTTAGAGCAAATCGAATAAATAATTAGTTTGCAAATTTAACCCGATAAAACCCGAATTGCGTCATTTTTCCACAAAAAACCCGATTTCTCCCCTATTATCAAGCCGAAAAATAACGCCAGATTTATACCCCGCGAATTTGAAAAAATATAAAACCCGAAAACGAATAACCCCACTCATAATCAGAAAGTGGTTTTGGCACGTAAAACCCCATAACTTAATTTTTTTTTAGTTGGAGATGTGATGTGTGACTCAAGACCATAACAGCAAGAACAACCAGTGCACGATGTATGTAAAAGTCTAATAACTTCATTCGTGCATCGTCGATTACGACGAGTTTATTCTCAGAACTATTTGAAATTAATGAACGGTACGTACAAATTCCGAAAGGAGAGTGAATAAGTGGAAATGAACCATTCTGAACATATTTGAGATAAGACTAATTTAATTTATTTCGCCCTGATTCTGTATACGCAACGTTAGAAAATATGGTTGAACTTTGCGAGTGTACACTAAATCTGAGGCGACGAAAATGGTAGAACCGCCACACATTTGTTTTTGCTTGATAACACCGAAATCCCAAAATGTTATGAGATTCGTTTGACCACAATTCAGAGGTGCAAACCAAAGAAAAGTTAGTCATGTTAGCGAATGTCATACACGGTTCGTCTAAGGCGCCGTGCAGTAAAACTGATTAGAGAGGAATTGGCCCTTCCAAGCAGTGATTGAGAGCGTGGTGTAGAAACCGCAAGGCCCTTTCTATATAATTTATTATACCGTTATTAAAATGTGCGCATCGGTCAGCATACCGAAAACCTTGCTATCGCCAGTAGCATGGCAATTGGGGTTTATGGGCGAGCGTCATAGTAAAGAACTTTTTACGGTTGGAGGCCTGCGCACCTTATGCATGCTATGATGCGATGAAAGCCGCTTGATTAGCCAATCTGAGCAGTGTCTGGGCGAGCCTCATACGCTTTCCACAGTAAATCGTTTTTTATTCACCCGGCAGCAAGACCCGAGAAGTACGCCCTTTTCCGTGAGTCGTGCGTGCGCGTGACGAATTGGATCAAAATCGCCGAGCGAACCAAATCGCTGATTCACCTCACGCACATGTCTTCTCCCTTGCGTGTTTGACATGCCTTTTATTCGAGCGCGACAGGACCTCTAACACTGCGCACATTCCTGGTTCCTTGAGTGCCGTTTCATTTTGAGGTGTCATTTGAGGTGAGGGATTCTAGGTGCAGGGTATATCCAGCCGGAACTGCCTCTGGTTAACCTCCCTGCCTTTCGGTGCATCCTTTTCTCTCTCTCTCTCTTGAGGTGCCAGAGCCTCGTTTCCTGCAGCCATGTTACTCTCACCCTGAAAAAAGTTCAAACTTGTCAAACAGGAACTGTTTCGCTTAACGTCATGTACCCTTGGACACCCTTAGCAAGCACCTGCTGCTTTGTTTTAGCCGCAAGCTGGTACATACACAAGGCTTCGCGCTAAGCTTGACTGAACCATATATTCAAGCGCTTCAAGTTTATTAGCAAGTGTTTCGTTCAAAGCAATCGCGCGATATGAGACGCAGGGCGGTCGCCGCGCCAAGTCCGCAGCGGTAAAACTAGGGAGGGGAAAATCAAATTGAGGAAACCGGCGAGAAAAGTCACCCCGTGCCTTCGCTGCTGCTACTACTGGCACAAATTGAAGCGAGCGTCACGGTAGAGCTGCCTCTCGCCTCCGCTAAAGCAGACTGACGTCAGGGACGCAGGCATTGCGTCGCTTTATAAGCAAGTGGCGAAACGCACACGTGTAGATCGCAGAGCGCGTGCAGACCCGAGTGTCGTCACCAGGCTCGACGATCGGGCCAAGGAACGCTGGAAAAGCAGCTGGTGCACCCTCACTGGTTGCGCGTGCAGAAGAAGCGAGCAGGAAAAGTGATCCGGAGCCTTCGTTGCAGCAACTGTTGCTAGAAAGATGCAAAACATCTTTCCGCTTCGAAGGTCACATGCTACGTAGGAATGAGTGGCGCCGCTATGCAAGTTGTTGTATAAGAATTGTTGATAAACTCCTGAAAATATACTCTCGGGGAAATCTTCTTGGAATTTATGTTCCCATATGCTTATCGGCAACACCGCTCACGGACATGTGATCAGTCGTGCTGACTATGCTTATAGCTCAGTTTAAATTTTAAATTAAATGGTGGGGTTTTACGGGCCAAAATCAATCTATCGTTATAGGGCACACAATGAGTCAATTTTTGAGTACAAGGAATACTGAAGATACCTGCCGCACTTAAATACATACCACATATCGCGACTATGTGAACTCAGCCAACATAAGTAAAGTGAGAACTTGTACATTTTTACGTTGCTGGCGCTTTGGTGTGTGTAAAATAGCTGTTACATGCGCGCTAATTTTGTTGTTCATGTTTCTTTCGGTGGCGTATAATTCAGGGTACTATCTACAGTAGTTACCAGTTCGTACTTGTGGTGTTGAAAGGTGTCTACGCTTGGCGCACAAGTTACCTGAACATTGCCCGCGCTTGAGCATCGCTAACACGTTGCCTTCAGACTTTTCGGAGAAAGCAAACACGCCCAAACGCACGCTGCTATTGCCATTATTTGTGGGCAAGTAACGACGACTGCCTTGAAATGTGAAAAGAAGAAATGCGTCATTTCGGAAACACAGGTTAATGTCAGCAAATTTGTTTCTTTTTAGCAGTTGCATAAACAGATCTCTGCAGTTTCCTGCATACTTAAACGACGCGCTATGAAACATTGGCTGCATATGAATAACCAGTTGACCCACTTGTTTAGAACTTACTCGCTTTTATAGAACGCTGTCGATCACTTGATAAAGCAACTTAGCAGGGACCCTGCTTGACCCACGCACATTTAACTTTGCATGCACATCAGTCATGGCGTTTCTTCCACTTTGCCCAAATTCGATCCCAGTGGCTCGTATACTTCTCGCAGTAAATCCAGCTAAATTTTACACCGTTCGTAAGACCCCCCGACCCCCTACCCTAGCCCCCGGCCCCTCTTTCTTTTTTGAAAAGCAGTAATTAAATTACACATTCAGCTTTACTTACACGTCACCCATATTAAGCCTCTACTTCCACGAAATATAAACGCGGTATCTCGTTTAGTTCATGTTCATCGAGGACATCGCGTACGCTTCGTATTATGCGCGAAAATAGAGAAAAGCAAGCACCGAGTAAAGATTTTGAACGCTGATAAATAATCCAAAAACACTTTCTCCACAAATCACATTTAACATGGCCTCTATTTAATAGAATGCAAGCTCGGTCCGTCGTAAAATAATCTCTGGATACTAGGTAAGGTTTCAGAGGTCAACCGCAAGATGCTTTCGAGCATCATACTGCGTTGCAATACATCAGTTAACGCTGTGGAGGCTAGAGAGACTTCTTGCAGTGGCTTCGTTCGTACTTGTGATAGCGCCGACAGGCGTCGTTCAGTGTTTGTTATCAGAAGCGGATAAGCAACCGCCAGCGCGTATAAGAAGCACGCGCTGTTCCGAATAAAGCATTCTCTGTTCCGGAGCCCGCTGGTCTTCTTGCTCGTCACGCTGCGCGCCTGGGCGCGTCCCCGCCCGCACGTAGTACACAACAGTACTTAGATCTAGTTTGGTGTTTTTTTTTATTTGACGGCATATGTGCGCAACTGTTTTTCTATGTAGGCTCAGTATTGAATGAAACAAGTTTTAACCCTTAGAAACAAACACGTTGTGGTGTACGGCTGCTAATGCGTTGCTTTCGATAATTTTTATTTTTTTTGTTTTTTTTCGTTTTTTTTTTCGTTTTTTTCTTTTAACTTCGGAACCGCTCGCGAGAAGCCTCGCGTGCATGCTACCGCGAGCGAACGCTGTTGGCGCGCAGCGAAGCATGGACAGAATGCCCAGTGAACCATAGGCGGAACGCGTGGAGTGTTAACTTTTCTTGACCGAATTTCTGGAGTAGCTTCCACAGCGTTGACTGCTATGTATGCAACGGAGCATAGTGCTTAAAGACTTTTACGCAAAGCCTGTATTTAACCAATGGTCGTGAAACTTTTCGCAATCACCGATAACATACCCTATATTCCTTTCAATTGACAACTTTCTGCCGCATTATTAGAGCGCTTACATGGTCACATTCGGCGAGCCAGTCTTCCACGTCGTGGTCGTCTGTGCCGCTCAATATAGCCGGATCGCGCTGCCGGATGACGCCAGAGCACACGATGGCCGGGTGCACGCGAGCAGCAGCCTGGGACGGACCCTGTTCATCCATTGCAATAGCTGGTGGTAGCGTCCGACTGCGGAGTTACAGGATGTCGGAGATACCCCGCACCTCCACCAAATAAAACGGGGGTGTTTGCCTAGCAGCACTAGTTCTAGGTTAGTAGCGGTAGGCTGAAACAGGTCGGTGCTAAAGCGAAATGGGGAAGCAAGCGCTTCTCGTTGTCGTCTTCTCTTTAACCAGCACCATGTCTCTGCCCAGTGCCTTCAGTACAGAACATTATTCGATGCACGATCAAAGGCTGGTAGCCTTATGGGGCACTATAAACGGCAGTGAATATTCGCTTACGAAATAAACACGCCTGCTGTCAAAGAAGCCATGCGGAAGCATGTCGTCACGCAACCAGCTTTCGCAAATGAACTTGCCGGGCTCCCGTTTCACAGGGCCTGTACCTCCAAAACTGGGGGAGGGGTGCGCGGGAAGACGTGGCTTAACAAGGCGCCAGCCTTCTCAGTGCTGCTTGCTACTGGATGCTTCATCGCGAAAGTGATATGATTATATCAGATTGGGGGGGACTGGCGGCGCCGGCATCTCCCCAGTATTTGCATCTGTGGCCGGATGCAGTGGGTAAAGGTTTGTGTGACTTTACACCGAAAAAGAAAATGACCGTGCTAATTTAGATCGCCATTCGGGATCTCAAATCTGTCTACGAGATCTCAATGGCCCCGTTATGCGTCCTTTAGTGTACTGGTCTGCCGTATAGGGCGCCTTTTGTCTGTCGTCAGCTGCCTCCGCGAGATTGAACATTGTGATCGAGTATGCTCGTCTTTGCGGGAGGACCAGTAAGGCGTACCTGTAACCTCCGTCTCTCTCTCTCTCTCTCTGCGCAGAAACACCGCAAGGACGTGAGCAACTTTGACAAGCAGTTCACCAGCGAGAAGATCGAGCTGACGCCCACCGACAAGCTGTTCATGATGAACCTGGACCAGACCGAGTTCATGGGCTTCTCCTTCCTCAATCCGGAGTTTGTGCAGCACGTCTAGCCAGACTCTTCCGCCGCCTATTTATTGTTTAATTATTATTACTACACCGCACCCGACGTCAACGATGCGTGCCTCCCCGCGAGGGGGTCCCACCACCATCTCTCTCCTCAGGACTCGGAACCTTCATGCCCGTCAACACACACTGCATTGTACTCGGGGACAAGTTTGCGTGGCCGTCGGGCTAGGGCGGTGGGCCCGAGTCTTGTTCCTACATACTCAACGCGCTGTCGCCGAGCGGCACATGTACGCGACGTGACTGAGTGCTTTCCCCCGTAGGCTGCAATGGCGTTTGTCTGAGGGCTCGCATCCTTGGGCAGTTTGAGCTTTGTTCAGCAGAGGGGTACAGTCTCTTCAGGCGGGATTACAGGTTTCCTGGCCACGAGCGGCAAGATGTATTTGAGACTGCCTGGAATGACTGGTGGCGTACCCGTTACGAAGGCATATCAGACGTTGGAGTCTTCTCGCGCATAAAGCTAATGTCAGCCGAGTATTTAAGAGGGCGTGGCGTGGCTACTAGCTGAGACAACGACGCGATATTCTTCACTGCCATTCGGAAGTTGTCCCCGAGAGCGTCAGTGGTATTTTCACGTTGTTTTCACATTCGGCAGGACGTGTGCTTGAGAGAGTTAATCTCGGAGTGCCAGACAGGCTGGAAGCGCGCCGCGTACGTGCAAGTCTTCAACTTGGGCCGCAGGGCATGACCCCAGCTTATGAACCTTGAGCTTCGCAGAGCACTATCCAATGAGCACTTCGACTGTTCCTTGCTTCGCAATTTTTTGCCTAAATTTTCCATACAGCAGTGTCACAGGAGACGTTGGTTTCCATGGAACTTCCGTACGTTAATGATGTGCGAACGTTGTAAAATCTCGATGGACCTCTTGTTACACCCGTGTTACACATGTGTTAGTCTCGAGCTTTTGGTGATACATTATAAGCGTCGTTATCGAAACAACTCTTTACTCTATCGAATGACGTCCTCAAGGGACGTTTTCTGTCCTCGACGTCCTATGGAAGCTGTGTCTATACGTGGTCCTTACTTCCGGCACTGTCACAGTACGGGGAGACTCGCGTCCCACGAATGCGATTCTGTTTTCTCTTCACTTTTAAGCAGCATGCCACCGCGTTTTCTTTTGGTGATGGTTGAGCCCATGCATCATTATCATGTTGATGGGTCTTTCCCCCCCGTAATTCTGTTACTAGTGCAGCGACCGAGAACGTGGATGCAGGTTGTAGTAATGGCCCGCGGACACTTCCAGACCAACTTGGAAAATGACCACCGGAAGTTGTCTATGGAAGGCCAATTTTTGACACGACCATTCCTGTTGGCATAGTCTTCCCATCGTTGTGAAGCAAATCTCGACCTCGTAATGTTGTACTGTCGTACCGAACAATCGACCCACTCAGGAAAGTTCGTCAAAGTTTCAGGCAAGTGTCGGAGATGAAGTGGAAAGATTACGCTCTTGTAAAATTTGATTTCACCCTGCGATTCCCGGTTTTGGCGGAAATGCGATCGTTGCGACAAAACTTGTGGCTCCCTCTATCGACGGCTGCCTGCCAGGCGCTTGAAAATGACTAAGCTCCTTCTTGTACGCGGGGATATTTCAGAACTAGGCCAGCATATTTAAGTCGCAAGGCTTTCTAGAGGCCGTTCAGTAATTTCATGGTACAGATGATGCGTTTTGGTATTCTAGTCTGCTCTTTTTTTTATTCGTGTAGCATCAAAGAAGTTATCACGATCCGCTAACTGCCGTAAACAGTTTGCCAGAGGTTTATTCGTTGAAAGGCGTGACTGGTCATTCGGGGAGGGAAGGAGGGGGACTCGGCTAACAAGGAGATTCAAAGGGAAGCTAAGGACGGTAGATTTAACGACAGAAAATAGTTTGACAGTAGTAATGACAAGAGATGAGAATGCGCAATTAGACGGAGGCAGTAGTGTTACACAGGTCATATAACTGGTAATCTAGAGAATATAGCCGATGGTACACCGAGAAATTCACAACGCAGCCTATGAAGGCGAATAAGTGTGTGCACGATGTGAAGAGATTCTTAAGTTCCCCATGTATTGAGTGGCTGCGGTTGATGCCGGGCAGGGTCGACAGGAAAGCTGTGGTAGAAGTCACCGACCTGGCAGTTGGCCTCTGCCGGGTGAGGACTACTAGGAACTGAAAACAGTTCTCAAATTGCCCAGCTTGGAGCGGCAGAGGCGTCAAATACATATGTTCTTTTGTCAGAGCGCGCCGGTGGAACTACCATATTCGCAACGTGAAACGCCCTTTGCCGCCGCGCAGTTGACAGGTCGGGCTGTTTCTTTTTTCCTTGATCGACCTCGTGTCAAGTGACTTGGGTCGACTAGAAGGTCAGTGCAAGAAGGCACGGTCACGTTTGTTCAAGTCGAGTCATGGATAGTGATTCGCCATTAGCATCGAACGCGACACCTTGTGCAGATTACGCGGTTTAGCGAACTTGTAGCCTCCAGTATACAAAACATGTGAGATAATATGTCCCCGCGTATAACAGCGGAGTCCGCGTCGGTGTGCGTTGTGCACAAGAAAAATGGAATAGGGCTAAACACCGGGCCACAGAATGAACCTCTGTGTCACTTTGGTGAAATTTCTCTTACTGCGATCGCAGGTTTCCTGTTTTTCACGGCAGTGCTGGCTAACGACCGGCCCCGCTCAATTATCTTCATACCAATTCAGTTAGAATCACGTATTTCGCATGTTTGTCTTGGTGTATTTATGACTTAGTTTGACCCGCTTCCTCCTTGTAACGATGCTGGCTTGTAATTCCATGAACATCCTCGAGACAGCGAAGATCGCTCCGTCGAATTAGCATGTTTTGGCGCAACACAGTCTAATTGAAGTTTGTCTCCTATTTATGACGAAGGCACCGTGGACGTTTCATTTCCGCCACTGTCTGATGTGGCCTTTGTTTAGGCCCTGTCACCCAAAAGTGAGTGATGAGGTCTGTCTAAAAGATGCGTGAGTTTCGGTGAGCCACCAGAGGGAAAGGGCTTGCATTTGCCCCCACAAAGAAGTATAGTGCCAAAGAAACCATGTACCATCGAATGCGAGCATCCGTTCTCGATACTCTGTCCTCGCGTCTTGTAGTTTTCCGCTGGCGACTTTCAAAGTCGTCGCCACGACCTGTTTATCGGCCTTGAAGTGCGCGTCGAACCGAGGCGGTGAGCAGGCTTTCGGCTCCGCTGTTTGAGCACATTCTTATTTGTAGTTTGTTTGAGGCATCGTTCACATCTCCTTTAGTTGTTGGCTCAAATCAGAGACCAGCTGCTTTTAATATGTGGTCCTGAACGCTGGAATTTCATTGAAGATCGTCCGAAGCCAGCGTGCATCTAAAAGCTCAGCGCAGCACTTTATTTTCCAACAAAGGTCATTACGAGCCTTAGAAAGATTTTGACAGTATGAAGTTGACGTCCCCCATAAAGTTGTTAACGAATTGCCCTACAACGACCCTTATTCATCGCTCACAACCTCAAAGCAGACCTTATCGAGCCAATTTTATGAAATTCCTTGGTTATTCTCTGACCATTTGAACGTCGCTAAAAACGTTTTGCACCTCTAGGTGCTCTTCGCTGGTTTGAGTTGAACGGCATGCATTAAAAAAAATATTCCAGTTTTAATAAATGCCGCGTTCCGTCTCACAGCTTCGCTTTTGCGTGGCCAAATTCTCCAGCCGCCGCTGTGAAAGCAGAAACGGAAAGAAAGTTTTGGAATCTGGCAGGCAGTGGAACTACAGCCGCTGACTTGGTGGTCTACAAATGCATATGTACCGGACATCGACAAACACACTGTATCACTGCTGAAGTAGTCATTCAACGTGTTTCAGGTGCGCTGTCATTAAATGCGAATAGAATTTGTAGTACTTGCGCATCTAGTCAAATGATGTCCTAGATGTTTGTTGCATTTAGTTTTGTCTTCCTTAGCTTGGGAAGTAGCCTAGCTTGGGAAGGCAGTACGAAACTTGATGAAATTATATTGCTGGATAGGCTAAGTCCGCGAGCCTTTGTATTGTGCCATAGGCTTTCTTGATGTGTATGTTCTTGCCGTTCGGCGTCTGCTCAGGAACGTACACGTCAGAGCGTCGTTTGTCCTAGTTACGATATGATCGTTTTTGCAGGGGCATCGAGAATCTCGTTGCGTTGTGAATCTTGAGGAGGCCCCGTTCAGTATTAAGGCACATGCTTAAAGGCAATTGCCGCTAAACCCGGGTTTGTTGCGACTTGGAGCTATACCAGTCGTTAATGGACTGTTTATCCCTACAACCTCGCCGCTTGGCTGATCATTGTCAGCCACTGGAGGTGTCATTTTTTTGCAAAGGCGTGATGGGGACATGTTTTTACGTATTGAGAAATTCTGCTTTGGAAGGTTTGGCTCATGAAATTTGTCGATCAAATGTGAGGAAGGCGAATTACAGTGCCGCTATTTATTCATAAAGCTGAGAGGTGTTTCTACTGGCTTATGTTTCATTCCACGAAGTAAAACTGCTTGTCGGCAAAAATCTTGCCGGAGGAAATTCTCCTAGGAATCAAACTCCTTTTAAAGTTGGCAAACTCACTAATTTCCTTGGTAGTTTTGTCGATTGAATTCGTCAATTGAAATTGTGTATGAAAGTGTATGAAGTAGAAACTTGAGTTTCCGCTTCATGCAGAACGTAAACTGGTCTTTGATGAAGCAAGGTTACCAACGACTAGTTTGGCGGCGCATTGCTAGTCGACTCGAAACTCTGACGCTAGCGATGAAATGCCGAACGAGCGCATGTCTGGTGAAATTTCGATTTGCAGCTCAGTGAGACTGCTTTAACATTTCATATTTAGTGGTCCAAAGTCGCGGTCATTAGATACCAGCAGACGTCGGCAAGACCATTTTGCAGAAAGTTTGAAATAATTTACTTCGGCTTTCCTCTTATGTGTGGTTTGTGAAAAGTCAGCAAGGTCTTTCGGAATAGACTGATTTCCTTTTCATAAGTGTACTGACCGTCAACGTTCTTGAGTTACGCTGTGGCGAATGCCTTTCCTCAAGCTTTTGAGAGAGCTCAATGTAAGTTTTCCTGCTCGAAAATATCGCATTTAGATTTTTGCCGGGATGCTTCAGCAGCTTGCTTGAGAATACTTGAGATGTCCATGGAACGTTTGAAAGCTAAACAGTCGTGCGAGCGAGCCCCAGGTTGCATCGCGTTCTTGCTATCCTATTCTGCGTAGTATGCGGCTCATCTTTGTTACATTTCCCTGTCTACGTCACCACGCACTTCGGCCACTTTTTATATGCGGGGCGAAGTAGTTCTACAACTAGTGGACTCACTTTTATTAACGGTGCTCTACGAACGTTGCAGGTCGCCCTTTAAAGCCAGCTTCACAACTTGCAAATTGTGCGTGTTTTCAACCGCAGCGACTGCAGAAACGGGTCCTGTGCGGCGGTGCGTTGAGGCGGTGAGTCTAGACTGGGTGAAAATTTTTGCCGTGGCGCTGCGGCTGACCAATAGTGGCGCCGCACCACTCTGACGTATGTGCTGACGCTTCAGTGGCAGTGCATGATTGGAGAGTGACAGTCGCCGAGTCGGCGGACGCTCAAAGTTGCAAGATGTGAAATAAAGATCGTGGCTGCGTTGGTCTCTCGACAGATCATAGCCGACGGTGAGGCACAGAGAATGTGTCGAGAGGTCTGCCGACAGGGAGTCCGAGAACATCTCGACCTGCCACGTCAACGGTGCGAGTCCAGCGAAGACGCAAAGAATAGAATCGGGAGACAAATCCCGGAATTGTGCACATTCTTCCATTATTCTTTCTTCGGTGTCTTTGTGGAATGCGGGGTTTGCATGACGAAGCACTATCAACTAGCTCGATTCTCTGCTCTTCTCAGCTCCGGCGCTTCTGAGCATGTTTTCCCAACTTTTGAACTTGTCTTGAGTAGCCTGCTCAAGACGTGCTTGCCCACCTTACCGATCCACGGCACAAGTACGCAGCTCCGGCTGTGCCAGCGCCAAGAACTCTGGGATAGTATGCATTCTTTTGTCAGTGTGCATCGAACAAGCGCTCTCGTAATTCTCTAGAACCATTAATTTCTTGTGTCTAACGTGTGTCTGCAATAAGCTTTACCGTGCAATAATACCGTGGACCACATATTTTTCTTGCCTATCGATGGTTTACGCTGAACAGCTTGACGAAACTTTTGTTACCTCTGTTCCAAGGCCTTTTCTTGAGGCTAATTGATGGTGTGCAACCTTGGTAAAATCTCTGTGTTTTCGCGCTTCAAGACGCGTGATGAATTTCTCTCCGCATTTCTCGCCGCCCTTCACAAGGTAGTACTTGTGTAATCTTTGTTTCCTCCAGCAAGAAAGTTCACCTGCAGTTTCATCTCTTTCGAAACCAGTTCTGCTTGGAACAGATCACAACCGTGGCAAGGCGGTGTTTTCTTTTTTCCCCGCTCAGTGCTCCAGATTGAAACGTTTGTGTTTGCAGCCAGATAACGCTGCTCTTTGAGGTTGTAGCTGGCTGAAGCAATTCCGTGCTTAGTTGGGGATATGTACTGAAACATGTTCTCTATTGCGATGGCAGTGTAACTTTCGTGCATGAAGAACGGCTGTTTCATTTAGACGGTATTCCCCAGGAATTGCAGTGGCATCTCACCTTATTCCCAGAAGACGTGAGGCCTTCCGCTGCGGTCTCCGTATTTCTCGGGGCGCAATGACGACTTCTCGAGCAACTGAGCTTCGTTTTCCTTGTCCTTCGAGTCGTTATAGTCGCTGCCGCCGGCGCCTAATAACCAACAGCGATGTGTGCTGACGGATATGCTGTGTAATTGTGATGCCAGTGTTTTACGACGAGCGAATGCTCTCGCGACGCACCACAGTGTACAGCTCTGCTCGCTTTGTGTCGGCAGCAAGCCACGAAAAAAAAAGGTCTACTGTGAATTCCAGCTATTTGCCTTACCACATACCTTATCGCCTTACCGTGTACAACTCGAAACCTACCACCCATTCAATTGCTTCGAACGAGCTGTGAACTTGGGATCTTGTGGCGGAACCCTCTTTTTATGCTCGCGTCTACAACCCTTCCCTCGTCGTGAAAGCTTCGAGTTCACCCCCACAAGGATCGTTCGCTCCCGAACCTCTGGTGTCTGCTATATTGTAGTTCGTTAAAAACCCGGATATGTGCCGTCCTAGCATAAGCAAGAACAAAACAAGGGCAGTGGACGGCGCATATTTGCAAGCATTTGTACTGTGTATGCTCGTTGCTTTTAGCCAACAAAAAGCATTCAACGATGGTTTAAATTATATGCTAAGCCCTGTTTTGTCTGAGCTACGCATGCCTCGTGACGGTCTCTACTGAAGGTCGCACCTCATCGAGTTGTTCGAAGACGCTCAACTTACCGACTCTGGTCATTTCACTAAGGTGTTGAAGAACGCGGGTATCTTTTCCCCCCTTTGTTTCCTCGTAAATATCGCAACGCCTAATCAATATAACATGTTGTACGAATATTTCTTAGCCACTGTATCGTAGCCGCCTCTCTCCCTGCTCGAACATTACTGGCCTGCTCCTTTGGCCTGGCTAGAGCGTGCGATGGAATCTTATCCCCACCACCAGGTATCTATGCCCGAGCTACGCGAACCGACGTGACGTGCACTATGCATTTTAGCGATGACTCCGTATGCGGCGGAGAGAGTGCCAAAATGGCGGCGCTTGAATGTGATCGGCGCCGATGCAGTAACGCTGTGACGACAAAGCACTAGCTATGGTATGAAGCGTGCTCGTTCCACCCTCTGAGAGGATGGCCCTTGTCCGGGTCTCGAAGAGCCAACTTTTACGCATGCTCGGTTCAGGAACAGTAGTCGGTTTAACATGCCTATCTGTTGTACCAGATTAGTCCGCCCTACGATCTTGGTGAGCACCGAATCTTGGAGTTTATGTTAACTCGAGAGTTTCGGCACGGCGTGCTCGTACGTGTCCCAGCTGCCGTATAATGACAAGCGCTAACCTAATGCGGCGGCCAGCGATAACGCTAGTAGCTGCACTTCCTGAAGCTGTGTTTGAACATTGTCTCTGATTTCTTTATTGCATTGCGTGACCGTGGACCACATGTCGCCTGGGAGTTGGGCTCGGCCGAGAGATTGAAGCACCCATTTATGTACTTTCGGAAGATGGGCTTGGATGGCATATTGTGTGACATGTTCAGCTGGGCGCAATTTGAAGGGTTGTCGCTATAGCGCCGAGGTCTCCGCATACGTCATGGCATTTCTGTAATACTGCAACCACAGTGTGTGCATGTTCGTCCTGAAAC
Source organism: Dermacentor albipictus (assembly GCF_038994185.2). Taxonomy (NCBI): domain Eukaryota; kingdom Metazoa; phylum Arthropoda; class Arachnida; order Ixodida; family Ixodidae; genus Dermacentor; species Dermacentor albipictus. The sequence continues at coordinate 33,077,518 of NC_091828.1, read as the reverse complement.
TCTGCAGTCTGTGGTTGTTTCAAGATGTGAAAACCGCTGCTGTGGCTTGAATGGTAGCGAATAAGAAAACGTACCCAGAGTGTATCGTGACACTTAGGTATATCAGTTACGAGTGCTCACGTTCCGCACATCTCTTGAGAACGCGTCACACGAGCGGCGGTATTTTTTTTTTCTACTTTGGCAAGCCTATAAGTGGCAATATTTTGCGCATGAGTTCAAGCCGTGCATGTAAAGGTCCCCTAAATACACGAACCACGCTTCTGTTCTTTGCGAGAGGCGGCTTCTGTGGCGCCTCGAACTTCCTGTCTATAGGGTCAATTAAAGGGCTAGTATCCGCTTTCGCCAGCTGCGTACTACACCCGCAAGCATTAAAAATGGGTCGAAGTGAATGTCTGCACGAGAAAACGGGATTGCACGACAGGATGGTTGCGTCTGTCGTGTTTTCAGCCTCCAGCGCGGATCCTCTGTCGCTAAACCGATGCGAAGCGCGTCTGTTCTGAGGCGAAGTGTAAGAATATTTTGCGATATCTGCGCACTTTTCCCCGTGCCAAGGTTTCCCTGATATCTCTTCTGCGACTTCAACTTTGGCCGCCGTTCACGCAGTCGCTTGTGTGCCGTTGCGGAATCGTCGAGCACAAGATAACGGAAAATATTAAGTACGCGGCAATGTTATACCTTGTGGTGCGACGTCCGCAGTGAGAAAGACATTGAGAGAGTGAACAACTGCACCTTTCGATGTGTAATGTGGAAGTGAGAGTAACTAGCTACAGCTCCGATGTCCTTACTGCGGAAGGGCGTGGTCTATGGAGAGTGGTAAAAAGCGCGAAGGTACGAGATGCAGGGGCCTCGTCGATCGACTGCACGCATGCGCTCAGTTCGCTTTTTCTATAGGAAGAACAGTGTGCCGCCATATAGTTGTGCTGCTAATTAAGCAAAATTGTAAACCTGGAACAAGCCAAATTAACCACATTCAGAATCGCAAGAGTAAACTCTCTCGATTCTTGGTTTTGGTAATTGCATTATCCTGTTGAGGTTTCATTCGCGCACGATTGCCCGCGTACCCCAGAGCTTCCACGCGTTTCTTGAAACTCCACTGCGCACGCCAGCGAGTAAAACTCTGCACATTTGTGCAGTGTTTCTAAACTTAATGTAGGTCGTAAATGTAATTGTCAAACACCGTCACTCTAAAATTTTGAGCCACTAAAAAAAAAAAAAGAACGAACATCTGGAATGGTGCAGATGTGCGAACAGTTTCGGGAGTTCAGGCGCTCGCTCACGCGCTCCATGGTTCCTCTGAGGGCGTCAGTTGCCGCACCTTCTAGCAATCTGCCGGCGGTGCTTCAAGGAACCAGCAAAATGTGAATACGCGCTACTTCCTTTGTTTTTTCTTGGGTGCTGGTCCTTATTTCGCAGGATCATGAGTGCTTCCTAGCAAAGAAAGCGCGCATTCATTTCTCTCTTTTTTATTACTAGCAATGACATCTGCGCTTTCTTTCTTCCTTTGGGTGGGGGGGGGGGGGGACGCGGGTGCAGCAACTTGTCTCCAACGGAAACCGTTGCTATAGTGACGCCGCAACGGATCGCAATGCTACTGTGTGAACGTTGGCTTCAGTGTCGCGGGGACCGTGGAAGGACAACGTAGTGATGCTTGCCGCGCAACACCTTCATGCAGTGTTGCTTCTTTAGGTGGGAGGATCTGCTAGGTGTGGCTTAATTTAAAAAGCTCACACAGCAGCACACATACGATTGTTTCCGACAGGATTTTAAAACAGTGCCTGCTTCGATCGATTTGTTTTATGGCGAATGTTTTGCATATCCATGCAAGAAATTCAGACGACTGTATCGGATTGCCAAGGTCGCTTTATTAGAGTGACGCTCTGCAATGTTGGATTGCGTATACGCTCTAAAGAGGACTATCTGTTCACGCAGCTCGTTCTGCCCGCTTTCTCTCGCTACAGATGGAGCATTTTCAAAAGGCATATATGCATCTCGGCGCAGGTGTGACATGATAAAAAATTTTGATGCCTTAGCACTGTTTTCTAGCATGGAATTGCAATGACAGTGCCTATATGACGCACGGTACGCCATCCGAACGTGTGCGTTTACGCTCATTCTTTCTCTTTCCTTTTTTTTTGGTAGGCTCACAAAAGCATCAAGTGAATTCTAGGGGATTATGTATGCGCACGGCTATAGCGGAATGCCCGCACGAAGAATGCGGTGGATACGGTGGTTTGCGTAGCCCGATAACACCAGCATTTATTTATTTATTCCTCAAATGCCCCTGGGGAGGGGTTTTACATGATGGGTGGGTAGCTTCAAAGATCAAACTGTTCAATAGCAGTCTTCAACTCAGTCGCACTGGAGTGGTGCGCCGCTTCTTCAGGCAGGTCATTCCAGTTTCTCCCTGTACGTGGGAAAAAACGAATGCAGATGGGACGATGTGCGCGCATGCGGGGGGTACACCGACTTTGAATGATTAGTCCGGGATGTATGCTGGTGAGTGGGTGATATGACGCTGTTACCAATCGGGGCATGATAAAATTTGTGATATGGAATGAGCCTGGACACTTGACGTCTTGTTCCTAGACTGGAAAGATTCGCATTAGATTGTAGTGCCGTGACACTAGTATATGAAGAATAGTCATGGAAGATAAATGGGGCTGCGCGGTTTTGGACAGATTCAAGCATGTTAGAAAGCTTAGTATGATGAAGGTCCCAAACTGAGCATGCGCATTCAAGTTTGGGCTTTACCACAGATTTGTATGCAAGTGTTTTTACCGGAGGGGCAAATTCCAGATTTCGCTGGAGAAAGCCTAAGGTGCGGTTAGCCTCGCTGGTTATTTTAGCTATGTGAGAGGACCTTGAACGATCATGCGTTCAAATAAGCCCTAGCTATTTATAAAATGTCACAGATAATATTGCTGAGTTTTCTAAGAGATATGAGGGTGCTACACAAGAATGCCGATGATGGAAAGATATCAATAAGGTTTTATTTACATTTGAAGAGATTAACTATGTTTTACACCATTTTTCATCTGTCTGTAAATCAAGCTGTACAACAAGGATATCTGCGCTATCTTTTATGGGTCGGTAAATAAGTCATCCGCACATAGGCGTATGTTAGAGATATATCATTAGAAAGATCATTAATGCAGATTAACAAGAGAAGGGGGCCAAGGATAGAACCTTGAAGAACCCCAGAAAGCACAGAAGACAGAGAAGATGAAAAGTTATTTGCAAGAACGAAGTGCTACCGGTCGGTGAGAAAACTGCGCAACCAGTCATAAATTAGGGGAATGAGATTAAGGACTGAAATTTTCTACAAAAGACGATTGTGGGGAACCTTTTCAAAAGCTTTCTCGAAGTCTAAAAACAATGATTCTGCAGGTATATTAAGGTCTAATTTGAAAGGGCTTTCGGCCGCCTAGTCTGTACCGGCTGATTCTCTTCCAATATATCACTTGGGGAGGATGCTGTTGTCGCTTTTTATGAGTCAATAGCCGAAGGAATGGCTGAAGTCTCTTCTTTTGCGAACTTTCACCCTGCGGCTAAAGACACGACAATTTCTGTTCCCACTACGGTTTTTCTTCTTCTTTTTTCTTTGTGGTAGATAGAGGGCAAACGTATGTTCAAGGCTTGCAGGCTGTTCTATCTCACAGATGACTTCAGCACAGTTACAGCTTCATCGGATAATCTAAGCGTTGCAGTTGTGTGTACGGCTCAGTGGAGGGGACAAAAGATAAACAAATACTGCGAGCTTTATTGTTGTGCCCGAATGATATTTTGCTTGAAAACGTGGCGTACGAAAAAAAAATATATATTTGCTGTTGAAATGGTGGCGTTGCGTTACAAGCTTTTAGCAGTGTACGACTCTAATCTGCAGCGAGTGTCCTAGAAACTCGAAGGGAAAAAAAAAAAGACAGAAACTCCCTGTGCTTGCAGAGACGCTAGCACGCTTTGTTTAATAAGGGACCACTACAACAGCAATTGTTTCGCTGTTTCGGAGTGTGTATTTTATGTAGCGGGCATGTCGAGCGTGCCTGGCCACGAAGCTTCTACGTGTCGGTAAGCCTTGCTGCCAAGAAAGAAAGTCCGGCTAGCTGTCGCTGTTCTCTTCAGCTGATGTACACTGCGCCCAGCACAAAACGAACGTTTGTCGCGCGTTCGTTCCTTCCAGTAGAACGTTACTTGAAGTTTAACGCTCTGTCTGTTTACTCCCCTCTTTCGCTTGTGGTTCGCGTTGCGTTAGGCACAATGCATAAGTTAAACCCTTTCGTACCTTACGGTGACTCACTGAAGCGTGTGTGCGTCAGGAGACCCAGAGACTGAGCCTTGCGTTGCGCCGTCGAACAAGGTACTTAATAAAGCAGAGACAAATGCTTATCCACGACTAACTCTGCAAGCAGTTGCACCTCGCATTGAAGGACACGCTCTTCGCGGCTGCAAATTCGTACGCTCCGTTCCATACACAGCAGTCAACGCTGTGGAGGCTAGATAGACTTCTTGCAGTGGCTTCGTTCGCACTGGGATATAAGTTCGGTGTTTTTCGACCGCCATTGTGCGCAAGTGTTTTATATAGGCTCAGTATAATCGAATGAAATAAGTTTTCATGCTTAATAACTCGCACATCCACTGTGGTGTACGGCTGCTAACGCGTTGTTTTAGGTCATATTTATTTTTGTTGTTCTTCTGGTGTTTCCTTTTCTTTTTCAACTTGTCGCGAGGACCCTCACGTACATGTTCGCTCGAGCGAACGCTGGTGGGCGCGCAGTGAAGCATGGACGGAACGCGCGGAGGGGCATCTTTTCTTGACCGGACTTCTAGCGTAGCTTCCAGAGCGTTGACTGCTGTGTATGGAACGGAGTGTAGGCAGCGTTGTTTTCCATCGCACTAATTCTCACTAATTCGTTCTTACCGAGCAATACATCTACTTAATATATGGGCAGTCAGTAAGACCAGTGTCCTAGAAGCAGTGAAATTCTACTAAGGCTGCTGGATACTGCATACTTATTCGGCATGCGGCAACAATGCAGAATGTTCAGGATATCGTGGTTAAGGAGCATTCACCATCGGAGTTCAGTGGGCAGAGCAGCGTTTCAAAAGAAAAAAAAATATTTGCAGGCTGCGTTCTAGTTTTCATTCCCCATAGCAGAAAGTGGCCGAACTTGCCGGAGACGTTTAACGTATGCCTCAGGTTGCAGGCGACTACGGAGTTGTCAATTACAGGATTCACCGCGAATGTAGCAGAAAAGTGCTGTGACGCTGATGTGGTTGCTCACGCCATACAGTGTCATTCTGAAAATACTAAAAAGATGTGTCTGGGTTCGTCACCTTGTCAATTGTGTATTTGCAGTTTAGTTTTTATTGGTATCAATATCTTCTATCACAACTATACTGGCGTAACTATTATGGTTAAGGACTTGATAACTTCACCCTTTTCGCTTCATACAACATTTTTGTATAATTTTTCATCGCAAGTTCTTTTTTGTATGAAAAGTATTTCCATCTATACCCTTTAATTTATGTTATTCTGTTGGATGCAAAACGTTATAGAACGTGAGAAGGATTCAGAAGGGAAAGAAATAATGACTCGTGATGTGAGCTGCTTCCTAGATTTCGCCTTGATTCAGCAGCACGACCACGCGCGGAAATGTCGAGATTTATTTTTGTGCTGTAAACTGCGTGGTCGAGTCTGTTCAGGACGTGATGCGCTTAACTTCTCTGACGAAATTTTGAGAGACTAGCGCACAGCACGGACTGAACCACAAGATGTAGTAATACAGAAGGTTAATGTCCTTTCTTAACATAAGACTTGCTAAGTAGAAAAGTTAATGTAGCGAATACAACGGCTCCTGTCAGCCAAGAAGGAACTAGAATTCGAAGAAAACGTTCACCATTTCCTCTTCGAGCGACAGCGAATCTATGGGAGCATCATGTAGATAGCCTAGCGGCTCACAATCGACGAGCTTTCCTTCTTCCCAGAAGCAAGGAGCCTACACTCGTTCCTGTTTGCCTGACAAAAACTGGCAGCATTCGCTGGAGTGCACGGAACTGTTCATACGGAGGAAGGAGCCGCGTTATACCACGTGACCGCTTAAGCTTAGCCTTTCGCGCCTGTAACCTTTGCAAAATTGAAAAAAAGGAGATCCGAAAGTCTATACTGAACGGTATATGAAGTGTCACGTTAAATAAAAGAGAGAGAAAGAAAAAGAGCGCCGACGATAAGTCGAGGAGAGTCACACGAAATAGTTTTGAACGGAGTGGCCACGCACGTTCGACGCGTGCCGCGTAATTGTTTCGAGTGCGCGTGGAAAGCGTTCCGTTTCAGCCCCCTCGTTGTGTTTCATCCTGCTTTCCTCCACGTAGCGGCGAGTGCCAGTTCGACCCCGCCTTCTGCTCGCGTGCCACGCGCACGAGGCCTGTCTCCCATGGAGGTGTCTTTCGCTCTCTCTCTCCGGTCCTCCGCAATCGCCAACGCTTCCTCTCAATGTTCAACGAACAAATAAAGAAAAAAGTCTGGTTTCTGACTGCCGCGTCTCTTACTCGGCCCGAGAGCCTTCTGCGGCTGTCACCAAAGTTGTCACCAGCCGAGGGAGGAAAGTGGCTTCGCTGACATCGCCGACCTACAGCAGCGGCTGACGTGGCCACGCTTCTGGCGATGCGCCAAGCTAGAGTCACAAGACCGCCCGGCCTCGGTGGACACGCCCGCCTGCCGCTCGCAGCGACCCTACCGGAGGCGCGGCGGGCCATAGCTACCACGACCCTTTGTTGAAGCTACTTTTAACGACTAAAGCACAGGGTCCAAGGGGACTGCGATAATAAGAAACTATAGAAAAATAAAAGAAATGGATTGAGACGCCCACAGTAGAAATTAACAAGCTATGACCACCAGCCTGCCACTGGTGTAATAAGTAGTTAAACCTCCCCCCCCCCCCCCAACCAAAAAAAAAAAAGAAAACTGGCTTTGCCATTGCAGCTTGCCGCTATCCTTGAATAAAATGTACAACCTTTGCATGCTACTGGTACCGGACAAACGTGGACGTTAACAAAGAAACCTAAGAACTTGTTTCTACATCTAAAAAAGTAGAGCTAGCGAGAAAAATCAAGCGTATATATATCGATGTTTTTATTGCCAATGAGTTGTTTGAGCTGAATTTTCTTTTAAGATAATGTTTTAAGATGGTTTACTCAAAACTATCAGTACCTTTGTGTGTACCAATTGTTTGCGTTGACATCACTTGCAGGAAAGTGTTCGTAGCGTTCGTATTCTTAGTTCACAATATTTCGCATTGTTAGTAACAGAAACTGCTAACCCTGTTCGAAATCACTGACACAGTTGTATTTGTGCCCCAACCCTGCTACAGCCTTTAATATTTAATTTTTTTATTTACAGATACAGCCGTCTCAGGTTTGAGGCATTGCAGGAGTGGTTACATAAAAAAAAGGAAATATCGAAACACAGAATTAGGCACTTCCTTTACAAGCTGTGCACGTGGAAGTAATAGCAAAGAACTATCAAGTTTTTTTTAGTTTCTTTTAATGCGAGGGTAAGTGCCTCAGGGCAACTATCAAGTTTATTCCAAGTGTCCACTGTGCACGGGAGAAAAGAATATGACAATCAAGAAAATACTGGAATGTCACGATGTTCAAAGGATCGGACAGGCGCGTCAAAGGTGCAGAATGACCAGTGAAAAAAATAGGGCCAGCAATGCAAACGGACTTATGTGCAATATGATGTATCATGATAAGCCGATTGCACGTTCGTCGATGCTCTAAGCAATCAAGTGACAAGACGTGGTAATGCTCTAAAGAGGAAAAGTTGTGGTCTTGACGGTTAAAAATGAATCTGATAGCTTTCCGATGGACAGACTCGAGTTCATCTTTGTCATATACACGGTCGTCCACTTCCAATTTGAACACGGCTCCGGGCGGCCGGTGAGGCCGGCGCTCCGCGGAGCGCCACTCGTGGGCGCCCGGAGCCGTGTTCAAATTGGTAGTGGACGACCGTGTACAAGATGAGGTGCCCACACAACTGGCGCATATTCAAGATGAGGCTTGACCAGCGGTTTATAGGCTCTTAGCTGGTATACTTTAATCGCGCCGTTCAAAATTCTTCTTAAGCAACCTATTATAGGATTTTGCGCAAACAAGGTCAATATGTTGGTGCATCTTTAAGCTAGAAGAAAATACAATACCAAGGTATTTAAATTCGTGGACTCTTTCTAGGGTGTGTTCCGCATTGACATACTTAAATTGCAAGGGTTGTTACTTATTACTGAATGCCATTATCACCGTTTTCTTAGAGTTATTCTCCATTTGCAAAGTTCTGCTCCAGTCGTGAAAAGAAGAAAACGCATCATTTAGTAAAACCTGATCAGTGACGCTACATACATTAGTAGACTAGCAGTACGTAATAAATAAAATCAATAAATAATAGTTGAGGACCACACAAGCACCTATTGAGCGCAAAATTAAACGCGTGACGTTAACAAACAGAAAAAGAACGGTGTAGATTGAGAGAAAACGTGATAAATGATATTTAAGTTGACATCAGGGAAAAAAAATGAGGTTGTGTCAGACAAGTAATGCCCAGGGTAGATTATCAGTGGTCTCTTAGGGTTACAAAATGGGTGTCTAGGTAAGAAAATTGTTGTCGGGGACGGCAGAGAACTAGGTGCTGCGATGAAATGAGGAAATTCGCGGTCATAAGGTGGCTTCAGCTGGCACACAAAAAAAAGGAGTAATTCAACAATTGCCGGAACAGGCCTTCGTCCTTTAGGGGCATAGATAAGCTGATGATGATAATAGCCGAAAACCCTTGAGAGAGAGAGAAAATAATGCAAAGAAAGGCAGGGAGGTTAACCAGAGGTAGTTCCGGTTGGCTACCCTGCGCAGGGGGAAGGATTAAAGGGGAGAAAAAAAGGAACAGAGTGGAAGGGGGAGATAGAAAGAAAGGGAGACAAGCACGAACAAAGCGCGTACACTACAGAGCGGTAGGGGGCGGCATTCTTAGAGTCTGTCGTGAAGCCCCGTGGACCGCAAGAACCTTAATAGCGCGAGTAAGGCCTTCAACGCGGATGTTCTTTCGGAGCATTGGCCTAAAGCTTTTAGTTCTGAAAGTGGACGATTGTCCGACTGGTCCAGTACTCTGCACATCACTTGTCTCTCAGCACTGTACCGCGGGCAGACACAGATAATGTGTGCTAGCGTCTCGTCGATGTTACATGTGTCGCACGTGAGGCTGTTGGCCATTCCCATGAGGAAAGCATATGAGTTTGTAAAGGCAACGCCTATCCACAGACGGTAGAGCACGGTCTGTTCACGTCGTGGTAATCCAGGCGGGAGGTGCACCCGTATGTCCGGAGACAACGAACGCAACCGACACATGGTGAAAACATTCGAGTCCCACAGGGCAAGGTACACTCACGGGACATCAATCGCAGCTCAGCCGCAGCGTCTGTTCGCGAAAGCGGAATGAGGACTCGTTGACGGCTTTCATGTGCAGATCGGGCGGCTTCGTCGGCGTGGTCATTCCCGCTGATGTTACAATGTCCTGGAAGCCACTGAAAGATTATGTTGTGTCCCTTGTCATGGCTTTGATGATATATGTGCCGAATTTCTGAGGCCATTTGTTCATTGCGTCCGTGGCGCATTGGGCTTCGTATGTACTGAAGGGCTGCCTTGGAGTCACTAAAGACTGTCCATTGTTGCGGGGGCTTCTGCTTAATGAAATCAAGTGCAGCACGGAGTGCCGCGAGTTCTGCACCCGTCGATGTGGTCACACATGAAGTTCTTAATTTGATTTCCTCAAATTGTGCCGAGATGATGACTGCAGCAGCAGAGCTGTTGAGTTTTACTGAACCATCTGTGTATACATGTTGCCGCAATCTGTGCACGTTGTGAATGTGCTCCAAAGTTGCTTGTTTCAAAGCTTGCAATGGCGCTCCAGCTTTCTTTCTGATTCCTGGAATTGTGAGTTGAACTTGCGGCTGGTGCAGACACCACAATGGATCTGACAATCGTGTAGCAGCCGTAAATTCTGATGGCAAGTACGATTGATGTCTTGTAATAGTTTTAGCAAAAGTTGAAAGTGGCCTTTTTGCTTGCAAGCAAGCAAGATGGTGTGAGGGGATCCGAGTCAGGTGTCGGATGTGCGCTCTCAGGACATCTGTATCAATGTATACTGTCAAAGGAGCGTCTCTGGCTATGGCCACTGTCGCAATCGATGACGTTGTTTTGGGAAGACCGAGACAAGTCCTGAGTGCTTGGGCTTGCACGCTCTGGAGTTTGCGAATATTCGTAGTGCAAGTATTTCCTAGTACGGGTAAGCTGTACCGCAGGAAGCCCAAAAACAATGCTTTATATAGTTGCAACATTCACGGTACTGTTGCACCCCAGGACTTCCCGCCGAGAAACGCAAGAAGGTCCACTATGGCCGCCAAACGCTTTGTCGTGTACGAGATGTGAGGGCTCCAAGACAAGTCTCTACCAATGATGACGCCAAGAAATCGGTGCGTTCGCCTATATCGTATAATTTGGTCATTAATCCGCAAAGCATACGGGGCCATCGCTTTGCGAGTAAAAGCAACGAGTGCACATTTCTCAGCGGAAAGCTCCAAGCCTTCTCTTCTTAGGTATGTTGACACAGCCGCTGAGGCTTTCTGAAGTCATGCGCAGACTTGTACACGTGTCACGCCTGAAGCCCATATGCAAATGCCGTCTGCATATACGGAGAGCTGAACGGTTTGCGGTAACGAATCAGCGAGACCAACGAGCACCAGGTTGAAAAGGGTAGGGTTGAGTACTCCGCCTTGCGGTACACCACTACTAGTATAGCAAGATGGCGTTGGTCCGTCTTCAGTCAAAATAAAGAAAGATCTTCCATTGAAATAGTTGCATATCCAGCGAAAGGTGCGTCCACCGATCCCTACAGCTTCTATGGCGTCCAGAATTGCATGATGGTCTACATTGTCGTACGCACCTTTAACATCAAGCAATAGAGCCGCAGTAATTCGTTTCAGATATTTCTGGTGTTGTACGTATGTTACCAGGTCGATGAAGCCATCTATTGACGAGCGGCCTCGTCGAAAACCAGCCATTACCTCTGGATAGACGTAAAATTCCACGTACCATTCTAACCGTGTAAGGATCGTTCTCTCCATTACCTTGCCGACACATCTGGCCAGTGCTATTGGACGGTAAGATGACATTTCTAACGGGGATTTGCCAGCCTTGAGGAGTGGAATCCGACTGGATTTCCTCGTTGTAGGGACCAGGCAGTCACGCCATGGTGTGTTGTATAGGCCAAGAAGGGCATCTCTGGCCTCTGGACCAAGGCTTGCAAGCGCAGAGTATTGATGCCATCGTGTCCTGCTGACGAAGATCGCCTGCACCCAGCAAGCGCGGCCTCCAGTTCTTCGATGGAGAAAGCAGCGTCTATACGAGGATCTCGGCAGCAAGGGGGCACAATAAGAATAGGTGCGCAAGGTGAATACGTGAGCGCCGGATCCGCGATCATTGCGCAGTAATCTTTGGCTACCTCGACTTCTCGGCGTCCTTGATGTAGGGCTAGAGACTTGAATGGACGACGCTGTTGAGGAGCTGTTCGAAGTCCGCGGATTGTTCTCCAAACAACCGACAGAGGTTTACGCGGGCAGAGAGACTCACAAAACGATTTCCAGCGTTGATTTTGCTGTACATCAAGGCGACGCTGAATTTTCTTTTGAATGCGTCTGGCCTCTCTAAGTTCGTAGAATGATTTAGTCCGTCTGTACCGTCGCTCCGCTCGCCGGCGGATTGCACGGAGGCTCTGTATTTCCGAATCACAATCTGTGTATTTTTCTAATGGCCGAAATGAGCGCATAGCACCCTGCATAGCCTTGGCGATCCCAAATTCTAGTGTGGACAAAATGCCTTCGTGGCATGCGTCTTCCATAAGTGATATAAACACGGGCCAATCGATTGTTTGTGTAAAATTTGATGGAACGGATTTGGTGAAGTCTTTTATCTTCAGGTAGGTAGGAATGTGGTCGCTTCCGTGGGTTTCTATATCTGCGAACCAATGGACGCAGTGAGTGAGGCATCGCGAAGCTAAACAACTACTGTACGTCCGGCCGCGCAGAAACGTGGGACTGCCATCATTTAGACAACAAAGTTCGTGGTCGCAAGCAAAGGACACGAGGTTTCTTCCTTTGGAATTTATCTTGTTGCTTCCCCAAAGTGAATGATGCGCATTGAAGTCCCCAACAACAATCCATGGACCAGGTGTCGCATCTATAATGTCACTCAGTCTCTGCCTATCGAAACGACTTGATCGAGAAAGGTAAGCGCCCACTAAAGTAAACGCAAGTTTTTGTTTTTTCACGGTCAACCACACATACTGATTAGTGTCATGTGGCCGCACTGGATAAACAACGTAAGTCAGTTCACACCGTATGTAGATGATCACTTTGCTAATGTCAGTACAAGTCGATGACACATGAGTTTCATAGCCTGAGATCCGGACGGGTTTCTGTAGCTTCGGTTCACAGACGACAACAATGGGGAATCGATTGGTGAAAACGTAATGGCAAAAATCACTGCGGGATTTCAGGCCACCGGCATTCCATTGCATATTAGATGCTTCCTTGACTTGTCTGAAGAACGGCTGACGCGGTAGAGCTATTGTGCTTGATACTCGAGGATCGCAAGAACCGGATCCAGGCCGTCCAGCACTTGTAGTGCACCTCGAGCAGATGGCGTCTCCACGTCATTTATCAACACGCGAATGACTTTCGTTAGAGATTTTATTATGGCGATTACTTGCTTGTCTTGGGGACCTCGCACGTGATCTGTGCCCTCATTGGTTCGTCGGTAGTCCACCGTCGACCTTTGTTGGGCTGGAGGACTTAATGCCGGAAGTGCAGGCCAGTCGTTTGCAGTAGAGGTATTCACTGCGTCATCAGACACCGTGTTGTTACTGTGGGTGAGCGCCTTGGGAGCACCAGCCTCAGGAAGTAGCGTCTGTCTTGCGACGGTATCAGTATTTCTAGTAGACGAGGATCGTCTACGGTGACGGCGGACACTACGCCGTCACACTTTGGCGGCGGCCTCTCTGTGAGTCAAGTTGTCTCTCACCATTTGTTTTAGGACTTTCCGCTCTGTCTTGTGTCTCACGCAGTCTTTCGACGATGCTTCATGGGGAACGGAGCAATTGGCACACTTGAAGTGAGTCGCACGGCAAGCATCAGCGCTGTGTTGCTCAGAACATCTTGCGCACACGGTGGAATTTTTGCATATGCCGCTGACATATGCAAATGATTGCATATGACATTGGACCCGATCTTCAAACAATTACGGCACTGAAGTGGTCTTGGAACGAACGGTCGCACTGGATGACGAGAGAATCCAACTTTCACGTGGGATGGCAAGCTACCTCCCTTGAAAGTTATCCTCACGCAGCATGAATCTCCTAGGCGATGGATTTCAACAATAGTTACATCTGCTGTGGCGGGTTTGACCAAAATAGGCAGATCGTTGTCAACGATTGACTCGTCGACATCATAAATCACACCTGATATAGTATTGTTGTCCTGTGGTATTATGGTGCGAACATTTATCTTGCCCAGCATTTTCGCTGTACTCAAGATATCCAGTACTGCTCTGTTCTTGACGTCAACCGCGGGAATGTTCTTACGGGTGTTAACTCTCATATCCGTGATCTCATTTGGAACAAGAGCCTCTAGTTATGGCTCTAGATATGGCTTGCCTGTTTAGCCGATTCAGGTAGTCGGTCGGCGTCTCGGGCAAGAAGGGGATGGTATGAGCCGTGTCATGGGCCTTTGCTGCCACCGTCATCCTTGTTGAAGACGAGGAGGCAGAGACGATTCTCCTCTTTCCATTTTGCCTCACAACTGTCAAGTAGTCACCGTCATCCGACAGATCTTCTGAAGCAGAGTAGTGCAGCAAGGTGTGCTCGCTGCCTGTGTCGCTCATCAGGTGATTGCGCTTCCTCGGAGCGCTCGACGCTGTGACGTCGGACGTCTAGCTGACTCCGCTTCCATCGCCGAAAGTCTCGGAAGCGGCGCCTCCCGAAAACACGCAAAAATACTCGCAAAATGAGAGCAGTAGAAAGCGGGGTTTCAGACAAGAGCCACTTCTTCGTCTTCCTCGGCACTAAAGTCAAAACCCTTGAAATTGACAAAGAGGCCAGAATAACACACGCGCTAGTTTTGTGGTTTCGGGCTATGCACCTAGGAGGATGTCGCACCAAAATGGCGAACTTCTACGCATATCTCAATGGATAAAGTACTACTGGAAGCCGGAGTGCAGCTTCCTAACAAGAACATTGCCGTATTTACGGAGGAAAAGAGCCATCTCTTCCGCGACGTCGACCACATGACCGAGGAAAAGAAGGTCGGTATTGTTATCCGTTTCTTTGGGTCCGTAGAACAGGAAATTTTCACCGGAGAGATACGAGATCAACCGTAGTCCTTTGAAGAGGATCTCGCTGAGGTCAACAACATCGAGTAGAGGCATTGCAGATGCAGAACAGGAAATACAATCGCCCCACGCTGAAGAGAAAGTAGGCAGACACTCACGCTCCAGGCACTGGCAACTTACGCGAGCCCACCAGAAAGGTCGTGCGAGAGATGGTGCAGAAGTTGCTCCTCTCGTCACAGCCTTGATGAAATGACTTCCTTCGCAGACATGGCCTACGAAGAAATGCAGCAGTCTGAGAGTTCCTGAATCGCCGCAGCCCCAACCGAAAGCGCTGATCTACGCCGCTGTCGCCCACCATCACGTTCATCCTCGGCGCTCGCTCTAAGGGCCCTTTTAGCGCCGCAATTCAGCGAGCATTTGCCGCCATCGCAGCGAGCATGTCCGCCCATCGCGCCGAGCAACTTCCCACAAGAGACGGACGTTTGACGTGCTCCCAACCACCGCCTGCTGTGCTATCATTGCGGCGAATCAGGCCACACCTACCGCTGGTGCCCGTACCTTCAGATGGGATAACGAAGGTTCCGTGTGAATGTACGCCTTGCTCGTGACAAGGAGGGCGACCAAAATACATCGCCGACTACCTGGCAGCAACTGAATGGATCCTTCGACGACCATTCCGTTTGCCGTTGCCAGGACGCTACCGCTCGCCGCAGCGCCGGCAGTGAACTGGCCCAACGCGTGGCCGGTCCGGTAGCCTATCTCTGTAAAACTAAACGTTGCAAACGATGGAGGTGCGGTTGCTGTTTGTCAAAAGGACAAATATCCTGCGCTGCCGACGAAGAGGTCGAAAAAGCCATCGCGATGGCGTAGCGAAGACACGGCGCCACCCGAACAAAGCCTCGCAGGCAATATAACGCTGCCTAATAACGACATGACAAGGTACTACCGTCCTCGACGTGCTTATCGACGACCACGCAGTCACCGTCTTAGTGGACACAGGAGCAGACTACTCCATCATGAGTTGACCCTTCACCACCCAGTTGAAGAAAGACTGCATGGAAAGGCCCTCAAATCTGGCCAGCTGGAGGACACGTAATAACGCCGACTGGAAGTTGCATAGAAAGAATTGCCATTCGTGACTGCACCTACCCTGCCACCTTCGTTATGCTGCAGCACTGCCCACGAGGCGTAATTCTTGGCACGGGCTACCTGAACGAACATGGTGGAATCATCGACTTGAAGTACAAGTCCATAACGATGTCGGAAGAGCAAGCAATACCGCCCGAGAGCACCTTGAGTTACCCTATCTCGAGTGTGCTTGCAGATCTGGACACTATCCTACCTCGCGCAAGCATCGTGATTTCCGTCAGCCCAGAAGGCTCGAGAGACACGGAAGGTATCGTAGAGAATGATCAAAAACACTTGCTGCCCTGCGAAATTGATCTCGCAAGGGGAGTAGTGCAGTTGCGTGGAAGAAAAGTGCAGGTAATAGTGCCAAACGTAAGTCATATTTAAACACGTGAACAAAGACATGAAGATTCCATGCATGGAAGAGAAGTAGTTTAATGACTGGACAATGTAGAGAGGTCGGCCGGGAAATGGAGCACCTGGCCTTCTACTCTACGTAAGGGAAGGGGAGGGAGGGGAGAAAAATGGTCACAATGGGGTAGGATAATGCGAGGAACGAGATGAAGGACACATTGCATAACTGGTATCACAAGCTTGAGTCCAGGCCCCTGTCGCCTAAGAAACGTGAAAGAGCACGCATTGTCTCTATCGTCTGCCAACTCTGTGGCCATGCGCCTAGCAAGAGGTCCTCCGACAGTGGCCTATTATGTAAATGTCTCAAGGTATCTGCAGTTGTCAGTCTGTCGCGCGCATACTCAGGGCACACCACAAGCACATGGCCTATAGTCTCTACAGCGCCACACACTGAACAGTCCGGGGAGTCTGTCCGTCCAATGATGTGCAAGTATTTGTGCGTGAAGGCGGCGCCTAATCGCAGTCTGTGTATTAGGCATGTATGAGGGCGTGGAATTCCACGCAGAACAGGAAATTGCATATCGGGATCCAGCCTTTTAAGGCGGACGTGGCGACCGTCTGGCTGTGCCCAGTACCTTCTAGTCGCACTCCTCATTAATTTCGACAGGAGGCATGTGATGTCTGGTCTGGAGAATGGCACTACAGTTCGCAGGCCATTGCAGTGGGCGCGCCTTGCTGCAGCATCGGCCATCTCATTACCATTGAACCCACAGTGTCACGGGATCCATTGGAACATTATGAGGTGGTGTTTTTCTTGAGCGCATGAAAGTAGCTCGATGATCTGCAGTGCCAGGACCTGATATGCCGTGTAGCGCAGGAAGCATCCAAAAGTTTGCAGCGTGGGTTTTGAGTCCGTGAAAGTGCACCACTGTTGAGGTCTTTCCCCGCAGATGTGGCGAATTGCTTCCCGAATAGCCACAAGCTCTGCAGTGGTTGATGTAGAATTATGATCTAGTATGAAACTTCGAGTCATATGCTGGGCTGGTATCACCACAGCTGCTGTCGATGCCTTTGGTGACGTGGAGCCGTCTGTATAAACACGAACATATGTCTGGTATTCGGACCAGATGTATGCCAGAGCAAGTTTTTGTAGTCCGCTAAAGGAAACCAATGATTTCTTTAGTATGCCGGGGACATCCATGCATACGGAAGGTTGAACCATCACTCACGACGGTTTGATGGGGCGATATGGATATAGCCTGTTGTTATGTGGGGTAGATGGCAGCGGAGTGCAATTGTGAAACTGCTGTCCGGCCGCTCATCTAGAACCGATGTCAATGGATGGCAATGGTGTCGCGTCAGTGAGCGTAAATACACACGAAGTGGTTCGTGGGACAGGTATATCGATAATGGGCATACGCGGGCTTCCTCAAATGTGCCTTTGTTGGAGGCACGCCGTGGGAAGCCGAGGCATATTTTGAGTGCCTGCGCTTGAACGCTCTCTAATGTCCGTAAGCAGGAAATTCTGAAGTTTGAGAGTATCGGAAGGCTGTATCGAATGTAGCCTACGAAAAGAGACTGAGAAAGTCTTAGTAATGAGCCTTCCGTGAGGCCCCATTTCATGCGTGCTACGAAGCGAATAACATGGAAAAACAGATTAAGTTTTTGCTTCAACATTTTAACATGCCTCGACCATGACAAACCGCACTCAATGATAATGCCCAAGAAACTGTGGTGGTATACATAAGGTATTATAACACCGTTAACGGAGATCGGGTAGCGGCAGACGGATTTGCGCGTGTATGCAACCACAGCACATTTTTCAGCAGCCAAGAGCAAACCTTGACACCGTATGTATCGTGAAGTAGATGACACAGCACGTTGTAATTTCGCACGTAGTTACGGGCCCTTTGTACCAGAAGCCCAGATGCAGA
Organism: Dermacentor albipictus; assembly: GCF_038994185.2. Taxonomy (NCBI): domain Eukaryota; kingdom Metazoa; phylum Arthropoda; class Arachnida; order Ixodida; family Ixodidae; genus Dermacentor; species Dermacentor albipictus. The sequence continues at coordinate 33,059,681 of NC_091828.1, read as the reverse complement.
TGTCATCTGCATAGGCACTGATGTGCATGTGAGGCGGAAGTTTGCTCATCAGGTCAATCAGTGCCATATTAAATAATGTTGGGCTGAGAACTCCTCCCTGAGGAACTCCACGGAAAAAAATCAACCATGTAACGGCGGAAGACTGGTGGAAGAACACTCACCACGTGATGGACCCGGAGGCAAAGTTCAGGCTTGACACGTCTCGGAGTGACCACATCCAACCCATCATCATCCACCTGTGTGAAGATGACACTGAAGAAAGCGACTCAGACTGCGAGCTGTCCGGCAAGCATAACAGCTTCGTATTAGCGAAAGAATAGCTCTTATTACGGCTACCAATATTTTGCTGATGGGTTCGCAGCAGCCAACCATTCTCCCGTGACCTCTCAAATAAATGAGCCGTTCATTTGGTGACATATTCCTTTTAATGGAAGCTTAATTCTGAAAAATCAACGTCCGGCACAGATCGTGCTCAATATAAGTATTAGCATGGAAACGTGCTTAAATGCTGGAAAATATGAATGCAAATACAATTATAAAACCCTGAATAACTATGTGGAGCCCAAAATGCTCATTCGGGCAGCCACTGTCCAGCTTCAGACAAAAAAGCAGTAGTCAACGTGAAATTGACAGTCGCGCTTAGCAGCGTCCACGCCAAAGCACATTCATGTGGTGGCATTGTTTATTTGGTTATCTGGCTCAGGCAAATAATGTGAATAAGAGAATAGCTATAAAACACCATTGGCTTAGTGAGACCCAAAGTGCTCACTAGGGCCGCCATTCTCGAGTTGACGGGCCCTATGGTGAAGTAGCCCTATGGTGATTACGAAAAAGTGTTTGATTCAGTTGAAACCTCAGCAGTCATGGAGGCATTACGGAATCAGGGTGTAGACGAGCCGTATGTGAAAATACTGAAAGATATCTATAGCGGCTCCACATCCACCATAGTCATCCATAAAGAAAGCATCAAAATCCCGATAAAGAAAGGCGTCAGGCAGGAAGATACGATCTCTTCAATGTTATTCACAGCGTGTATACAGCAGGTATTCAGAGACATAGATTGGGAAGAATTGAGGATAAGACTAAATGGAGAATACCTTAGTAACTTGGGATTCGCTGATGATATTGACTTGCTTAGTAGCTCAGGCGACCAATTGCAATGCATGCTCACAGACCTGGAGAGGCAAAGCAGAAGTGTGGGTCTAAAATTAATCCGCAGAAAACTAAGGTAATGTTTAACAGTCTCGGAAGAGAACATCTGTTTACGATAGGAAGAGAGATACTGGAAGTGTTAAGGGAATACATCTACTTAGGACAGGTAGCCACCGCGGATCCGCATAGTGAGACTGAAATAACCAGAAGAATAAGAATGGGCTGGGGTGCGTTTGGCAGGCATTCTCAGATCATGAACAGCAGGTTGCCATTATCCCTCAAGACAAAAGCGTATAACAGCTGTGTCTAACCAGTACTCACGTACGGGGCAGAAACCTGGAGGCTTACGGAAAGGGTTCTACTCAAATTGAGGACGACGCAATGAGCTATGGAAAGAAGAATGTTGGGTGTAACGCTAAGGGATAAGAAAAGAGCAGATTAGGTGAGGGAACAAACGCGAGGTAATGACATCTTAGTTGAAATCAATAAAAAGAAATGGGCATGGGCAGGACATGTAATGAGGGAAGATAACCGATGGTCATTAAGGGCTACAGACTGGATTCCAAGGGAAGGGAAGAGTAGCAGGGGGCGGCAGAAAGTTAGCGGGGCGGATGAGGTTAAGAAATTTGCAGGGACAACATGGTCACAATAAGTACATGACCGGGGTAGTTGAAGTATGGTGGAGGCCTTTGCCCTGCAGTGGGCGTAACCAGGCTGATGATGATAATGATGATGATTATGGTGAAGTAGCAGCAGCCGAGGCGAAATGGACTGCCAACGTTGGCAGCCTGCGTGTTGAAAGGAAAACAATAGCAGTCATGGTGGAGCCATTATGCCCCTAAAGTCCAATACATGCAGCCAAGCAATAATAAAAACACACCGTCAGCTCGGTTTACTCCACCGCGCAGTCATTTAATTTCATCAAGCCACATGAACAAATAAGAGCAATGCAGAGTGACATGCCCCTGTTAGGCGGCCTGTTTCCAGGTTGTTGTGCTACCCCTATTGTTCTTTCCAGCCTGTCGAGATGAATAATGCCAATATAAGAAGAACCAAAACACTCTATTGGGCAGCCACCATCGAGCATGACGGGCCCTGTGATGAAATAACAGTAGTCGGGGCACACTTGAAAGGCACCTTTAGTAGTCTGCATTTCAAAGCGCAGTCATGCATAGCCATTGTAGGTGAACCAGCAGTAGTCAATGAGAAATTGACAACCACTGTTGGCAGTTTGCATGCCAAAGCATAAATATGCGGCTACATTATATTGGTCATCTGGCTCAAGCAAGTAATGCGAATAAGATAACAATTATCAGACATGATTAGCTTAGTGAGGCGCAGAAAACTCCTTTTTGCAACCACTGTGAAGCTTGATGCGGCCCTTGGTGAAATAGCAGCAGTTGGGGCACGCTTGAAATGTGCCATTAGCAGTCTGCACTTCAAAGCTCAGTCATCTCGTAGCAATTGTTGGTGAAATGCCAGTAATCAACGCGAAAATGACAGCCACTGTTGGAAGCTTGCATCCAAAGCAGAATTATGTGGTTGCATTGTTTATTTTGGTTATCTGGCCCAAGCAAGTAATGCGAATAAGAGAACAATTATCAAGCATCATTAGCTTAGTGAGGCCCCGAAAACTCATTTGGGCAACGACCGTCAAGCTTGATGCCCCTTGATGAATTAGCAACACTCAAGGGCACGCTTGAAGGGCACCTTTAGTATTCTGCATTTCAAAGCGCAGTCATGCGTAGCCTTTGTAGGTGAAACAGGAGTAGTCAACGCGAAATTGAGAGCCACTGTTAGCAGCATGCATGCCAAGGCATTTTAGACATGATTCTCGGCGCAAAAAATAAGACGCGGACAACGGAATAAAAGACACGGACAGCGCACAGACAAGCGCAAGATGCCCAAGCATATTCATGTGGTTGCATTGTTTATTTTCGTCGTCTGGTTCAGGCAAGTAATGCGAATAAGAAAACAATTATCAAACATCATTAGCTTAGTGAAGCCCAAAATACGAATTGGGGCTATAGCTATTAATAGGAGTAGTCGAGGGCTCGCTTGAACGGCACCGCTTGCCGTCTGTACTTCAAATCGCAGTCATGCCGTAGCCATTTTTTGTTTGTTTATCTGACTGGGTAACTAACACGAATGTAAGTATAATTATTCGCCCTGAATAGCTCTGCTAGCATTGTTTGTACTATAAAATGCCGAGTAAAGTTGAATGTGTTTTATTGAGGAAATTTTTTAATTCACAAGCTATCGGCTTAGCGGCGGCCAGATTCAGACAATGACATTGGTGAAGTAATAAATGGTGAAAATTGCAAAAGCACTCAGTGCACTGCTTTGCTGGGCTCCCTTCACCGAAAAATGTCTTTGCAACGATGAAAGCGTCAGAGAGGAAATAACACCGCACTGCACAATGTTGTTAACGTTGAAAATTTGTACCAGCATATGTGATGGGCAGCGAAACCGTCTGTTTACTAAGACTGGATGCATGAAAAATGCAACAACATAGCAAAGTAGCAAAGTGCTGTTTCACAATACGGCACCCTTTCATGTGCACTTCTGGCGAGCTGCCGCATGCACTGATGCATAAACATGATCAGAGGTAAGAGGCAAAGTTACTCTGCAAGCCACAGGACGCTTTTAGGAAAATGTATCTGTAATCCTTTCTGTTTTCGTAGGTGATGAAAATTCGTTTTGTGCAAGTTGGTTAATCACGTTGCAGCAACAGTACAAGAGAGAGAGAGAGAGAGAAAACACTTTATTTGCACCCGTCAGAAAGTATGGGTGATCAAGGTGAGACGCAGCTCCCTCTTTCACCATCTATCTCCCTCCTAGTCGTCGGCCGGAATCAGCTGCCTTCCGGCGGCAGCCTGTGCTGGACCGACGACTTACTTTTGGGCTTGTTATCCTGGCTACGGAGGGAGGATTCCCATGACTGTTCCCATGTAGACCGTTTAGCGCTGGCCAAGCCCAGAGCATGTGATTTAGGATCGTTATGCCAGCAATAGAGATACCAGCAGTCATAGAGGAATTAAGGAGTACAGAACGCTTACTTAAATACCTTGGAAAACATCTACAGAGGTTCTACAGCTACCTTAATTCTACACAAGAAAACCAGGAAGATACGAAGGGCGTTCAATAAAGATTTCCCCTAAAAAAATTAAATTATGGGGTTTTACGTGCCAAAACCACTTTCTGATTATGAGGCACGCCGTAGTGGAGGACTCCGGAGATTTCGACCACCTGGGGTTCTTTAACGTGCACCTAAATCTAAGTACACGGGTGTTTTCGCATTTCGCCCCCATCGAAATGCGGCCGCCGTGGTCGGGATTCGATCCCGCGACCTCGTGCTCAGCAGCCTAACACCATAGCCACTGAGCAACCACGGCGGGTAAAGATTTCCCCTGATTCACTTCTATTTATTGCAAGATGCTGAAACTGCGCATGTTTAATGAGATATGTCACTATAGGGCACGTGCCAATGTGCAACTCTGAACTAATAATGGTCTTTCTTTTGCAGGTGCTGAAGTGCTGTGAGGTATGATAGTGAATGCAGTTGAATACAGGGAAGTCATCAAGTTCCTGTACTTGAAAGGCCGCACTCCAAGGAGGGCGTTCGATGAGATAAAAGAGGTTTACGGGGAGGATTCTCCATCATACGATGTAGTGAAGAACTGGCGTCGTCAATTCAAATGTGGTGGACTTCGGTGGCAACGGCTCCGATTGCATGGCGACCCCACTCCGCTATCGATGAACACACCATCCAGCAAGTGCAGGCCGCAATTTTGGAAAATCGCCGCGTTACCGTTCGAGACCTAGCCCAAAATGTCAAGATCAGTGTTGGGTTTCTTCCTTCTCAGTACCGAGTACCGAGACATTCCTTCTCAGTAACCGAGTAGTTCGCCTCGGCTTTGGTAAGGGTGCGGCTGGCATACGCGACGACGTACTCTTCGAAGCCATCCTTGCGTTGTGCAAGAACAGCGCCGAGCCCGACACCACTAGCGTCCGTATGGATCTCAGTTGGAGCAGAGGGATCGAAGTGTCGCAGTACTGGAGGCGAGGTGAGAACGCGTCGCAGTTCTTGGAATGCGTCGTCGCACGCCGAGGACCAGGCTGATAGCTCAGAACTGCCGGTGAGAAGCTGCGTCAAGGGGGCAATGATAGAGGCAAAGTTACGGACGAACCGTCGGAAATGTGAGCGCAGGCCGATGAAGCTGCGAAGCTCTTTCATGGTGGTTGGTTTAAGGAACTCGGATACGGCGCTAAGTTTTGTGGGGTTCGGAAGGATACCGTCTTTTGAAACTACATGGCCGATAATAGTAAGCGTACGAGCGCCGAAGTGGCATTTCTTCAAATTTCGTTGCAGTCCTGCAGTGGTGAGGCTCGCAAGTACTTGCTCGAGGCGGTTGAGGTGCGACGCAAAGTCGGTGGAAAAAACCACAATGTCACCCAAATAACAGAGGCACGTTTTCTACTTCAGCCCTCGAAGAATGGTGGCCATCATTCACTCGAAAGTGGCAGGCGCGTTGCAGAGGCCGAACGGCATGACAGTAAATTCATATAGCCCATCAGGCGTTACAAAGGCTGTTTTTTGACGATCGGCCTCTGCCATTGGCACTTGCCAGTACCCGGAGCGCAAATCCAGCGAGGAAAAGAATTACGCTCCCTGCAGACAGTCCAAGGCATCGTCGATGCGCGGCAGAGGATAGACATCTTTGCGCGTTATTCGGTTAAGGCGGTGATAGTCGACGCAGAACCGAATGGAGCCATCTTTTTTTTAACGAGGACAACCGGAGATGCCCAGGGACTGTTAGAGGGCGGGATGATGCCACGCTCCAGCATGTAGTCAGCGTGCTGGTCGATGATACGGCGTTCAGCAGCCTACACACGATGGGACGCTGGCGCAATGGTGTTTGTTGACCGGTGTCGAAACGGTGAACGACTGCGGACGCTCGGGCCAAGGATGGTTGGTCAATGTCAAATGAGGAACGAAAGCGTTGGAGGAGCTTGGAAATTTCTGTGTGCTGCGCAGGTGTGAGTTCTGCGTCGACGGCACGAGCGAAGACGTCTACAAGGGTATCAGTCAGGGTGGGAGTAGTGACGGAGCAAATCGGAAGTGATGCCGTATCACCAAACATGGTGGCCGGGAGAACGCTATCGAAAGCTTCAGTGGTACGCAGGCACTCGCCGCTGAGTAGGGATGATGGGCAGGCGGACGGATTGCACACGTAAAGAGCAGCAGAACCGCCGCAAAAAGTGACGAGAGCAAACAGAAGCAGAAAGTTCCGGCGGCGCGCACAAGTGGCCGACGGTGTAAACAGAACAGATGAGTTCGCAGCAGAGTTACATGGCACAGGAACCAGAGCGGCGGAGAAAGGTGCGATATCGATGTCAGAGGCGGCAACAACTTTAGAAGAAGAATGATCGTCAGGGTCGGAGCACGGCACTGATAACGTAAGTTCGGCACGAGCGCAGTCGATAAGAGCTTGATTGACAGATAGGAAATTTCATCCAAGAATAACATCGTGTCGTGTGAGGAACGAGATAGGACGACAAATTCTATAGCATGCATAACGTTTTGATTGACAACCCGGGCTGTGCATGACGCTGAAGGCTGAATGCGATGCGAGCTTGCCGTACGCAGAGAAAGAGAGGTAAGGGGAATGGTCACTTTGTTCAAATTGCGGCAAAGCTTCTCACTAATAATAGAAACGGTGGCTCCGGTGTCGAAAAGTGCGTGTACGGTGACGCCGTCTACGGAGAGTTCAATTTTGTTTGCCGGGTTTGAATGAGGCCTTGAAATGTTCGACGTAAACGCAGTTCTTGCCTCTGGAACTGCGACTGTTAGTTTTACTCTCGGGCTGGGCTGGGTCGGCGAACCGTCGGGGAAATGGATCGGCGACGTGGGGAAGGTGACCGGCGTGCATCGAAAGGGAGGCGACTGTAAGATGAGTCCGGAGGAAGGCTAGATGGGTCCTGACGCGGAAGTCGAGCAGGCCTGTAAGTTGAGGCGCCCCCACTGTCAGGTAAATGGGGGCTGCGACGGCGGCAGAATCGTGCTACGTGGCCCGGAAAATGGCAGAAATAGCATATTGGCCGGTTGTCAGACGTACGCCACGGGTTGACGACAGGGGCTCCAGCGGCCGAGTAAGGGACGACCATCGGGCGTGAAGGTGGCGGCGGCACATGTAAGGTGCCAGTGGCCCGGTATATATAGGCATCAGGAGCCGGAGGAGCGTAAGGCCGGGCGACAACGTCTGCGTACGTTAGCGGTCCAGCTGCAGGCTGCGGAGGAGGGGCAGATGGCAGTGCCGCGGCAACTTGGGTCTGAATGACGTGGCGAAGCGAAGGAGCCAAGGTTGTCGACGGCTCGAGTGTGCTGTTCGCCAGAGAGAGTTGGCGTGCGACTTCCTGACGGATGAACTGCTTTATTTCCGGCATTAAAGCAGAGATGTCGGCAGCGTCGCGGCCGAAATCCAAGGGAGATAGATCCGTGGTGTCCTGCTGAGCAGCGCGTGTAGATGCACGCTGCTTGCGCAGCTCGAAGTACTGCTGGCAAAGCTGTATGACCTCGGCAATTGTCCGCGGACTCTTCGCGACGAGCATCTGGAAGGCATGGTCATCGATGCCTTTCATGACGTGCTTGATCTTGTCAGCTTCGTCCATAGATGAGTTCACGCGCTTGCATAGCGAGAGCACGTCTTCAATATAACTGGCGAAGGTCTCCTCCTGGCGTTGAGCTCGACCACGCAAGTGCTGCTCAGCGCGAAGCCGGCGAACGGCGGGACGGTCGGAGACCTCTGCCAAAGTTGTCGTGAAAGCCGACCAGGTGGTAAAATCGGCTTCATGATTGCGGAACCATAGGTTTGCCACGTCAGTGAAGTAAAAGATGACATTTGTGAGCTTGGCGCGGTCGTCCCACTTATTATATAGGCGCTTAGACTATAATAACTGCTTATAGGTGCATAGACTGGCTCGCCGAATATGACCGCTTACACGGTCATATTCGGCGAGCCAGTCTTCCACGTCGTGGTCGTCTGTGCCGCTAAATATAGCTGGATCGCGCTGCCGGATCGCGCCAGAACAGACGATGGCGGGGGGCATGGGAGCAGCAGGCTGGGACGGTCCCGGTTCATCCATTGCAACAGCTGGTGGTAGCGTTCGGCTGCGGAGTTACAGGATGTTGAAGAGAAACCCAGCGGCTCCACCAAATGCAACGGGGGTGTTCGCCTTGCAGAAGGGTCACTAGTTATAGGTTGTAGCGCTAGGCTTAAACAGGTCGGCGCTATATAGTAACGGGGAAGCAAGCACTTCTCGTCGTCTTCTTCTTTCGCACCAGCACACCAGCACCATGCCCACTGCCCAGTGCCTTCAGTACAATATATATATATATATATTGTGGGAATTTATAAGCTATATTCTGTCACCTGTACACGATCATCATCATATGGGGTTCATATGGGGTTCTTCTTCATCATCGCTTGTGGGGCTGGTTCTCGTGTGTGCTCCGTGCTGTGGGCGTGGTCGGTTCGCCTAATCTTTTGACGCGGAATAAACGCCGTGATTACTGCTGCGTCACAATATATATATATATATATATATATATATATATATATATATATATATATATATATATAATTTGTCGTTTCTACCACGCCAAAAAGAGTAGCCGTCACCACTTTAGGGTGACTGCATCTCTTAGGCTTACATCCATTTCAATAAAAACAAAAAGCATTATAAGCTTGATGCGGGTTAGCTGGGACACCCTGTAACACATACTTGAGCATTCTACAGCCCTTGTGTCACAGTGCCACATAGCAATATTGATTAATTGGAAGGGTAGTGAAGTGGGCTAGTTGGTACGTCGTGCTTGCCGAAAAAAAAGAAAAACTCCATAGGTGATTCCCTGGCACTGAAACATGCGAATTAAGCAGCCATTACTTTAGAGCCACTACGTCGGAGAACATCCGGTGAAGTATTAAGATGAAACAAATAATAAGCGCCCCAGTTTGCCTCTAAAAACAAGCACCTCCGCGAGGTGCATACATCACACGACTAGTGGCGCTCTGTTGTATTCCACGCGAAATTCAAGCGATTAAATCTGTGTCGCCTGTTACAGCTTGTCTCATCAATAAAGTAACTGGCCACATGCAACTGGTTACCCAGAAAATTAAAAAAAATTGCATCGAGCGTCACCGACTCAGTAAAAGGCAATCGATCAACTCAAGACTATAAAAACTTTATTGATTACGATTAATTACATGGTTACGTACAGATCCCTCGTCCATCTTCATATCTGCGCGTTTACCCTCAAATCTCATCGTTATCTCTTTAGTTCAGTGATCCCACCGGCGCTCCTCCTCTAGCCACTCCTCACCTCTCTATCAATCCGGTGCGCCCTGCACCTGATTTGAATTCTTCTGGAGGAATGTGAAATGTATTCATCCACAGACATCACTGAGCTTTACGTCACTTCTTCTACAATGCTTTTGAATGAACAGGAATAAAAAGTGATTCGCAGCAATCAATTCAGCCTCATTTCTAAGGATCATATACAGCCTGCTATAGGCATATTCTTACTGAATGTCCACAGCAAACGATCCTCCTACGCAGGCTGGGACAGAGCTGGTGTGGAGATGGCCCGAAATCGCGGCTGCCGCCACGGTTTCTTGGAGCCGGCTAGCCATGATGGCGACGGTCCCAGAAATGGCAGATTGGTCCTGCCACTGAAGGCGCAAGAGCGAGCGCGTGCTTGTCGGAAAAAATCTACGCGCGGCTGTCTCCTTTCTCGGTGGCTCTGTAATCGATCATCGGGACTCTACGATGTCGCAAACAGCTTCGCCATAGCACTTTGGGGACTACAGCCTGAGCTGAGTGACACCGAGCACTCGACCGCTTGGAGCCCAGAGTTTTTCGAGGCTACAAGAGGATTCCTCAGCGGAAAGCGTAGCTGGCGGGAGAAATTCATGACACCCATTATATGGACGATTATACGAAATAAAAACAGATACGTGAATCTTGAATTCACATAAACTTGCTTTTTAACAATTCAAGATAAGTATAGTGACCAAGAAGTTCACATTTGGATCATGAGGCGAACGTATCTGGCAAAGTTCGAAAACCTGTTTACGCCTCATCTAGACTTCAAGACCGCTTAAATATGCATTTTTCTAAGTTCCTTGATAAGAAGGGGGAGTTTCTAGTGGGACTGCAACCCTGCATTCCACTTTTTCACTTTTTTTATTCGCGGACGCCCAACTTCCGGTCGGTCAGCTGGGCTGGGTTGCAACCGTCCAGTACTCCCGAACTGCGAGAAAGGTACGGCTTGAGACAGCGCTTGCAACTCGGCCACCGAGCTGGCCGAGGCACCGTGCTGTCGCCCCACCGGCAAGCGGATCAGAACCCTGGTGAGAATCTTGAGGATGCGCTCGGTACGCTCCCTACAGATGCCGACTACTCTCATCAGGGTTCAAACCCACCGCCTCCCAGAGTGTGGTCGTGTGCCTCGAGCCACTGGGCCACAGCCCTGGTTATGCGGTTAGGGTTTAATAGGGTTTATATGCTTGATATAACCGGCCACAGGAAAAAGAGCTTAGTGTCAATGGCCACGTTAACTGAAGCGCTGGGTGTAGGTGCGTGTCAGCCTTCCAATTGCTCAGAACTGGTCAATGTGCTTTGTTGTGTCTATATCAGGGTATTTCGACGTAGCGTAGTGCCAGTGACCCCGCCTCTGTTCTGCGTAATAAAATACTAAACAATGGCACAAAGCTTCGTTATATCAAGATAGTTCATAGATATTTATAAAGCACACAGAAGTGGTATTAAAGGGTAGCATGATCAAGGAAATCAAAGCAGCCTCACTGATTTTGATACATTTGCTCCCCATTCTTAGGTCACTGGTTGGCCCATTGGCGGCCAATCCTATTTGTCTTCATTATCTTGTTGTCCGGTGCTGCTTTACTTCGCGCTGCTTTTCTCCGCAACAAACACGACGTATCAACTAGCTCACTCCAATACCCTTCCAATCCACCAATATTGGTGTGTGGCACTGTGACAAAAAGGCTGTACAATGCTCGAATATGTGTTACAGAGTGTCCCTGCTAATTAGCGTCAACATTATAACGCTTTTCTTTATGGAAATGAAATTAAGGGAAATAGATATAGTCACTCTATAATGGTGATGGCTACTCCTTTTCACTTAGTGGAAACAACGTGCATACTTGTACGTAACCATTTACGTGTAATTGATTGCGATCAATTATATTTTTGTAGTATTGAAATCGATCGATTGCATTTTACTTACTCGGTGATGCTCTGTCTCTGTAACCAGTTACATGTAACCAGTTACTTTGTTGACGAGATAAGCTGTTACAGGTGTCAGAGATTTGAGCTCTTGATTTTGGCGGGAAATGCAACAGAACGCCTGCAGTCGTATGATGTATCAACATCGTGGAGGTGCGTGCTCTTAGAGGCAAACTCGGGCGCTGGTTATTTGTTTCATCTTCACGCGTAATCGGATGTTCTCCGACGAAATGTCTCTATAGCAATGCCTACTTAATTCGGACGCTTTATTACCAGGAAATCACCTGTGAACGTTTTCGTTTTTCAGCATTTAATTGCCCCTGCCGGGAGCGCCTTCTCCGAGTTCTACCAGCAGTGAAGCGCTGTGATTCAAAGAGGGCTCAGACGCGAGCATTCTAGCATTGAGTAGCCGCACCCTTGCGTGTATAGTATTCGTACCTTGTAGCATCTCCGTGTTCTCCAGCGTGCACCTTGAGCGAGTATTCAGTGGCGCTTTTGGTGCCCTCACACGGAAACGAGCGAAGATGACCACTGAGAGATTTGAAAAGCAATTCTTTATTGTAGATACACAACGTGTGAATGACTGCAGAGGACACGCTATGAGGGCCAGGCCAGATCGTTGTTTATTGCATTTGTTGAGTTTTGTTATACAGCTTAGGAGGAAAGTAATGAAATAGTAATAGATCACTTTTTAAAAATTTCTTAATTACTTTGGTGCAGTAATTGTTTACTATGATAAGTTACATTTTTTAATGAGGCAATTGCAGTCAGTTAACGGGTACGAGGCCTGGCGAGAGGCAGTGCAAACCACCCCTTGGCTGATGTAAATCATCCAGGCGCATAGGAACGGTCGGTCATTTGGAGCGAGCTTCGCGCTGAAGTGTGCGTTTGGAAGCGCTGAAACGAGAAGCGCCGGAGCCTAGAAAATGAAGTACCTAGCGGAAAAACAGGTGCTCAGTCCACGCGTTTTACAACAAATTGTACAATATGCAATGAGCTATATAATTAGGCAGAACCCAAAGCACAGCGGAATTCGGTCGATGCGAAGCTTATGTGATGCAGATGCGTCTGTTAATGCCAAGTGTGTTGACGCTATGTGATATTGATACATGCATATACCTACAAACCTAAGTTTTCCTGCTGCCTGATTCGTCTCCCGACCTGATGCCCGACCGGTGCCGACTGCTTCGCCTCACGGCGATCTGTATTCCCGTCGCAGATACCGCAACCCTAAGGAGTGGAGAATTCCACACGACGAGCCCATTTGCTTCCGTTGCCTCCGCATTGGCCACGTCGCTCGCCACTGCCGCACCTCCTGGACGTCGCCGTATTCGTGCTCCTTTTCCTCGTCTCCTCGCCCATATGCCGACCCGCACCGTTATCGCCTCGTCGTATGCCTCATACCTCTGACATTGATTGACATTGACGTATCCGTCAATGTCAACCGTCCTGCTCGCTCGCCGTCACCTCAGCGCCGTCGGTCCTCATCGCCCCAGCCACGCCGCTATTCGTCGCCGATTTTCTTTTACGCTACGTGATCATGCAGCATGGTGCTCCACAGCAACTGCTCACAGGCCGTGGTCGGACATTTCTTCCTCAAGTCGTGCCCGCCAAGCACAAGCTGACTACGTCTTACCATCTACAGCTTAATGGCCTCACTGAGCGTCTGAATCGCACCCTAACAGACATGCTTGCAAAGTATGTCTCGTCCGACCATACTGATTGGGACCTTGCCCTATCTTATATAACTTTTGCATATATACGTCTTCGCGTCACGACACTGCCGGTTATTCCCCGTTCTTTCTACTGTTCGGGCGAGAAACCACATTGCCAGTGGACGCATCCCTCCCATCCGGTGCAGCAGAGACCAGCGACTATGCACTTGACGCCATCACCAGGGCAGCCCAAGCACGCGAAATTGCCCGCGCTCGCCTCCTGACCTCTCAAGAGAAGCAACAGCGCTTGTACGATCGCCAACACAGAGACGTCCACTTTTCGCCTGGATCTCTGGTACTCCTGTGGTCCCCGACTCGTCACGTTGGCTTGTCAGAAACGCTCCTGTCTCGGTACACAGGCCCATATCGAGTGCTGCGGGCCGTGACTACAGTTACCTACGAAATCACTCCAGTCAGTACACGTGCCTCATCTTCCCCAAATTGCACTGACGTTGTGCATGTCGCACGCCTCAAGCCTTATTACTCTCGTGTTATCATCGATATTTAGACGCCCCAGAACCATGCTTCTGCAGCCCGGGGTAATGATACATGCATATCGCGCATATCCGATGCATGTGGGTGCCCCGAAGAAGACGACGAACGCTCTCTGGCTCTCGAGCTGTCGGCTGAACTGACTAGCGCTGCGTTATCCTTGGCAAATACACTTTGTAAATAGTCTCCAGTTTAAAGACTAAAATCATGGGGTCATAGTAGCCAAAGCCAAGAATAAACATCAGAGCACAGCACAATGACGGAAAGACAACGGTGCCATTTAGCATGTGTTGTACTACAGTGGTGCGCACGGCAAAGAAACGCATTTCGACATATGAGGTGGTATGTCTTAGAATTACAAAAACGTGCGCGGATGGTGACATATCATAGAGATCACACACACACACACACACACACACACACACACACACACACACACACACACACACGCACACACGCACACACGCACGCACACACACACACACACGCACGCACGCACGCACACGCACACACACGCACGCACGCACACGCACACACACCGGCTTCCCACGAGAGAGAGATAATTTAATAGAAAGAAGGCAGAGAGGTCGGCCTGAGCTAAGGTGCTCTAGCCTGCTACTCTGCACAGGGGGAGGGGGAACGGGGACATAAAGATGTGATGAGGGATGATGATGACATAGCAAGAGAGATGCGCAAAGGCGAAAGCAAGTTCAACACTCTGATAATAAACATTCACAAATGTCATCCATGAAGCCGCAATCAGGCTTCATGGATGACTTCCCACATTTCACAAACATGATTAAGGTACTTAGCTGACAACAAAATACGAAGAAGCAACGTCATCTGGTTCTTCCATTTCGCTGCTGTCTTAGCATAAAAGTTCACGACAGAAGCGGTAGCACGCACACGGGGTTGTCTGTCGCGTACGTCAGTAGGTATGACGAGAAGGTAGGCTTTACCGTTGCTGTTCGAGTTTTTCTTATAGAAGACGCCTCTTCGGAGGCACAAGGACAAGACACTGCGAGCAAGGCGTCGTGGTACGAGAGTTGCTTCCTTCGAGATTTTCGATGATTGTGCGGACTTCGGCGTCTTCGCGCTTTCAGTCCCGTATTTATTATATACTACCATATTTGAGACCTACGTAGACACTAACCCGATCTCTCCTGCTGAATTTCTTATTGTGAGACATAATATTTGACACTTGCAAGAAGACGCGGCTTAGTGCTTTTGCGTATCGTGGAAGAATTTAACACTTGAGAGTTCGAGAACTATAGTGTTTTCAGAGCAGTCAGAACATAATGAACGATTTGTGAAAGTTTCGTTTGTTTGGGCTCTACGAATACGAATGTTTTTGATTTATTTGTTGACCTTAGTGTTAGAAGCCGCACTTTCCGTGTATATACAGACGATAATTCACAGTTCAAGGGAACACTTGAGGGCAGACCATGTTCGGATTTTCATCTCTCGCCAGAGTACGATCGCCTGGGTTTCCAACAGATAACCTGTGCTTGCTAGTACTAGCTCTTTTCGACACACCCGTGCAGTGCAATGACATTGCTTCCGCAGCCACTTACAGCTAGGGTGCCAGCAGCGGGTGAGACGCCCATTTGAAGAGCACGCTTCTTCCCATGGGTAAGCGCAGCTCGAACATACCATGCGTGTTATGTTCCCGCGCTCGTCAGCTTGCTCTGTGGGGCTGCAGTGGTGACGGCTCAGGCAGAGAGCTTGCCCGTTCCTCTAGCCCTATCTGCGCCGCGGCTGGAGCCCCGAGCAGTAAGATATTCTAGGGCGGTGAAGAACCATCGCCAGTGCATTGCCTAAAACAAAAAGACAGTACTTTTTTTTGCCGATCCACAGATGTTTAAAGGATTTCGTGAGTATGCCTTGTACTAAGTGCGCGTCTGTTGCGCCTGACGGAGTGAATTACTTTGTTTTTACCCGACGCCCTGAGTAACATGTAAGGCTCACTACCAGGCTAGTGACCCCATTTTCTCATTAAAGATCTCAATCTTATAAGTTAAAATCCAACTTTCTGTACCCTCACTAACATAATTTGTTGACGCTGAATTCACGTCAAGGACCGCTGATGGTACGCAGTGAAGCGTCACGCATTCTTCTCATACTTCTCCGAGGTACAACACTGATATACCCATGGTGACGTATTTCGCGCAGGAACAGACGCTCAGGCGAAGCAGCTGCCGGGAAGGTATGCCAGGCCAACCCTGCCTGCAGCAGCATCAGCAGCACCACCAACAACGTTGCTTCACTTGCGATAATTTATTCGAAGCTAACCTCCTAATGAATTTGCCGCGCACGCCATCGTCTGTATTGCTGACGGCCCCGGAGGCCAGATCGAAGCGGCACTTTTCCCGGGAAAAAATCGCGAAGAAACGATCCTGTTCTTGAAAGGTGGCTTCGCGTTAACGCTATCAATTATCTCGAAGAAAAGTGCATTATAAAGTATGATTAAGGAAGAAATTTATATGAGAAAAACAGAAAGGAATATTTTTCTGTCCGGCTGTAGATGTGCGGTGTACAGGAAAAAATATTAGACGCGAAAATAGAATATCTTTCACAGCCTGCCAAAGCATTTAGAGGGGTTCGTGTACCTGCGGCGCGGATCAACAAAAGTCCTCCGACAGAGGCTGTCATCCGTCCTTTTTTTTTTTTTTGAACCCTCTCTCTTTGGCACCAGAGAAAAACAATCTGACCGTACTTATCGCCTACCACATGCTCGCAGGTGGCGGTTGCGCGCATTGAAGTGCATTACATGTACACTTGGCGTGGGGATTCACATCTATCGCCAAAATCAAAAGTGCCTTGTTTCTAAGTGTTTTCAAGATAACGAAACGATCGCAATTTTCCCTACGACAATGCTAGCTGGCCTGACGTCAGTGACTTCGGCGGGGATCTTCCTTGTATCGCAGCTGTTTTAATTTCTTCAAAATTTCATCTTAATTTTGCCATTTCATCGACGATGCGGTGAGTGTTCTTTGGCGTGGCTTATTAGTTGAGTACAAGTATTCTATATTTAACAACTTTTTATTATTTGTCGTACCGTATTAATTTCCTTCGTTGCTTTCTTTCTTTATCGACGTATTCTTATGTACTGCATGATGCCTTGTAGCAGTATTATGCGCTTCGGCAAGCTGTTTGTTTACCGATATAAGTCCAGGAGATTAAATGCGACGTTTCTTTATACACGAATAGCGTGTAAATGAACCGAGAGCTGTAAAAATTAATGACAACTTGCTGGACAAATAAACATCAGGCGTCTCCACATGCAGTTCTGAGTCCCTGAAAGCATCATCTCGCAAGTCCACTTACTGTCCAAGCCTAGTGTGCGCGAAAAACAATTACACATATATTTGTTCATATACGAATTCACGGTCTCGCTGACAACCCTGTCCAGGAAATTGCTACAAATTGGTGGAAGGGGGTGGGGAGGGGCGTAGGGGAGGCGCCTTGTATTTATGCTCACCCCACTAGGTAATAAATAAGCAAAATTCAGGTTTTATTGTGGTCATTCGAGGCGTGACAGCTAGGCATCATTGATTTAAACAGACAGATATTCCAAAACTATTAAACGCGAAGCTTAATTTGCCTAGCCTGGCATGGGGAGGTTTTGCAGAGCCCCGAAATATGCTGGACAGCCAGCTACTCACGAAATTCCTTTCTTTTTCTTCATGTAACTACCTATCACCTGTTATAACAGTCCACGATATCCCCATACGGTTACCCACAGTGGTGGCTTAGCGATTATAGTGTGGCCCCACTAAGCACGAGGGCACGCAATAAAATTTCGGCTGCGGCGGCCGCATTTCAATAGGGACGAAAGGCAAACACCCTCGTCCACCGTGCATGAGTGTATGCTGAAAGTCCCCAGGTGGTCAAAATTATTTCGGAGTCCCCCACCAATGGGCATGCTCCATAATGAAATCTTGGGTTCAGCAAGGAAAACGCCAGAATCTAATCTGTAGTACCATTTGATTGCCGTGCTATACTACTATTACGTTGTATTCGTACATTCGTAATTATTGTCACAAGCAAGTACACATTCTCTCTCTATATTCATACCGCGCCACCAAGTTGCATAACGCGATCCCTTAAATTTTTGTGGTTAAATGTAATACACGGCATGAAAACACCCATCGCGTGAAATCAATCGGCGTAACTTTCATGCTTACAGATACCTACAGATGCGCGAAAAAAAAAATGTTGCACAAGAAATTCGGCAGAACCCATCTCACGATGACTGTAGCAGGCAAGGCGTCTAGCATGAAATCGATATAGCAACACAACGCAATGCCACCGTTGAAAGTAGTTATGTATGAGGCGTGTATTGCAGCAGGACTCTTTTTCATGCTTCGGTCATTTATTGGCATCCTTTCTGTAACGGGGCGCTGACAGTTAGTTGCCTAGACTACTCGAGATACTCAGGTATGCTATCCATTCTTTTCATTGAGCATTTTTATGTACATCACTTTAATTTTTTTGTCTTCCTGAAAACTTCTTTTTCTACCTTGTACCATTACCTATGCCTGTAGCTGATTCAGTCGCATCAATCTCTTCCCTGCTTTTTTCCCCAATATTCTAAACGTCTCTTGCTTATCCCGACTGCAGACTGGTTGATGCTTCTGTACACTTCAAATCCAAGCGCTTTTGGAAGGTGTACTTTACCTATGGGTCTCACTAGATGAATCCCTTCGCATTCCATTAGGAGGTGCTGAGTGTTTTTGCTGCAGCATACACATGCCTCATCTAGTTGCGAATATTTTCTGCGGTATGTTTTTGTCCTTAGGCAGCCAGCTCGAGCGTAAAACAGCAAGGCACTTCGTGATATCCTACAGATTTTCCCTTTCAATATGTATCTTTATTTCTTGCAAATCTCCGCAATCTTTTTTTGTTTTCGCTCTTTGCATCCATTTCACTATCTCTGTTTCTCTCACTTTCTTTCCGATAACTCCTCGTTGTCTATTTACACTTTCAATTACCGTGCACTTGGTTGGTTGCTTTCCTGACCTCTTCCAACAATCTGTATCCACGCTTCTTCAGGCAGAGATACCTGCACACTTTTGCCGCTTCTTAATTTTTATCCATAAAAACACCCGGTGCCATCTAGCGGTGCCTCCGCGAAGCCTTCGCGTGGCCTCCGAAACGCATGGCGCGCTGCTGCGTGCGACGGCTGAGTAACGCATTATGCGGTAACCGGGGTCCTCTCTCGCGCTTTTTTCTGGACACGCTGCACCATCTCGTGACGTCGACGAGAAGTCTACGCATGGCGTCCGAGAAGAGAAGGCTTTTCTCTCGCTTGTGGCACACCCAGTGGCACACACTCAGTGACACGTGTTGGCGAGAGGTTCATTGGAGAGCGGCACATTCCCAGTCAATTTGTGGCGCAGCGAAATCGACATTATTGAAACATTTTGCTCAAGACTTGCCAGCTTGCAGCTCCAACGCGCACATACACCATGTGCCCCTCCTGTGCCACAGGATTCCCGGATGGATGTAATGTTTTTGCTGGAGGAGCTTGAAGCGGCACTGGAAACTTGCAGGCGTTCTTCCTCACATGGTCCGGACGGCGTTACCTATGCGGCGTTCACTAATCTTGGGCAGAAAGCACGACTAATGCTGCTATACCATTACAACGAGTCTTGGCGCAACGGTTTGGTTCCACGTGAATGGAAATGCAGCCGCGTGGTTCCACTTCTCAAACCTGGTAAATGACCGTTAGATTTGTCATCGTACCGCCCCAAATTGCTCTGGCCACTTGCATAGGGAAAGTAATGGAAAGAATGATTTGGACGTGCCTGGAATGGTACCTGGAAACTTACGACGTGTACACAAATGCCATGGCAGGCTTCCGGCGTGGGCGCTCATCCATAGATAATGTCATCGATTTGGTGACGTTTCTTCAACATCAAAAGCGTCTGAAACGACTCACTGCGGCATTATTCCTTGTCATAAAAGGCGCCTATGATAATATACCATATTATGCCATTATAGAGGCTCTAATTGAAGCCGGAATTGGTGGCCGCAGTTTTCAGTGGCTGTGCACTTATTGGACCGACAGGAATTTCTTCGTGATGACCGAGGATGGCGCCACGGCTCAACACCAAACGTGCCGTGGAGTACCGCAAGGCGGAGCATTGAGCCCGACGCTGCTCAACCTAGTGCTCGTTGGCCTAGTCAAATGCTTGCCCAACACAGTTCATGTATCAATATATGCCGACGACATCTGCATTTGGGCGTCTGCTGTAACACGACTGCAGGTAGGAGCACGGCTACAAAAGGCAGCTACGTTAACGTCACAGTACTTGCGAAAACAGAACTTAGAGCTGCCTTCAGAGAAATGCTGCCTTGTTACATTCACTCGAAAAGCAATGAAGCGTTAAACTGTAAATGTCAATGGTCAGGCAGTTACAAAGGCACGGAAGCGCCGCTTCTTAGGGGTAATTATCGACCGCGACCTATCATGGAGCCCGCACGTTTCATACCTAAAGAAGAGGTTAATGACAATAATACATCTCCTCAAATTTCTCGGCGGAAAGTCATGCGGCACATCGGTGCGGTCAATGCTGCAGCTTTACAACGCCTTGTTCCTCGGTTTCGCAAGATACAGCCTCCCTGTGCTTGGTAACACCTGCAAAACAAACCTGCGTGTACTCCAGGGAATACAAGCTCAAGCCCTAAGGACGTGTCTCGGTCTTCCAAGGTGTGCGTTTACAGCGGCAATGATTGTCATAGCTCGAGATCACCCAATATCAGCGCACGTGGTAACCGACGCTCTCAGGGCGCATATTATGCGAAGCATACTAGCCGCACAACCACGCTCTTCCTTGCTGCGCCGCGCGCGGCCGCGTATCTACCATATGACGTCATAGCAGCTGCAAAAGCGGAGGCTCAACTAGTGCGCTCGCTTGCGGCCGCGTAGCTACATAGCCGGGTCTCAGCTCGTGCCCTCGCCTGCATGAGTTGTTTCTTCGTCTAGCCGAACCAAATATAGCCAAGCAACAACAGTTCACCAGGCTAAACAGTGGTTCAACAACTAAAATAAAGGCTAGTATGCTTCGCATCCTGGTCTTGACCTTAGCTAAGCCACAGCCATTTTTCGACACGTTGCCCGACTACCTTCTCACCATCTTGCCGCTCTACCCGCAGAAAGGCCACAGGCGACTATCAGTCGTATAATTGTTGCCAATCGTCCCTCATTGCCATCGATCTACACGCCTGCAGCAAAACCATCCTCACCTTTATGGTGCCTGCACAGACCTGAAATACGCCTCACCATCCCAGGAATCATGAAGACAGCTAACATGCCGTCGTTTGCCTTGAAGCAGGCCACATTAGACCTTTTACATGAGGTGCACAGTGGCCGCGTACACGTTTACATCGATGGCTCAGTCACATCTGCAAGTGCAGCTGCTGCTATGGTGATACCAACAAGATCCGTCGAAATACAGCTAAAAACGTCACATATATCATCAACGACAGCTGCTGAACTGGTAGCCCTGCGTGCGGGTCTTCATTTCATTCAGGAGGAACCACCCCACGTGTGGTCAGCCTTCTGTGAGTTGAGTTGAGTTGAGTTGAGTTGAGTTGTTGTAGGCTACTGGTGGGATTAGCCTTGCAGTTGCTGCCGGCAATTGCTCCACCGTAGCGACACTTAAAATAATTAAATCACGTAATCCGACACAGACCTCCCAATTACAAATGTCCACTCCTCAGTTCACCATGTTGAAGCCAAATCCGTGTCCTGTAGGTAATTTAACAGAAGGCGAGAGACCTCCTTCCTACACAACCGGTTCCCGCGCGGGAAAATTATGTCCTGAAGCGAACTGTGA
This sequence comes from Dermacentor albipictus, assembly GCF_038994185.2. Lineage (NCBI taxonomy): Eukaryota > Metazoa > Arthropoda > Arachnida > Ixodida > Ixodidae > Dermacentor > Dermacentor albipictus. The sequence continues at coordinate 33,038,170 of NC_091828.1, read as the reverse complement.
GGAAGTCCTGTGTTCTTGAGAGACCCGAATAACACCCTCCTTTCCGCGTTATACACAGTACAGCACATTAGGTAATGTTCAATGTCACCACACACACCACACGTTGAACATAATGGTGATAACGCCAGGCCAGTCTTAAACATCCACGCAGGGGTACGAGCAGAGCCCGTGCGAATGCGTAGCAGTAAGGTTGCTTGGTTTCTTTGGAGACCCTTGATCACACATGGCTTGTGAGGTGAGCTCCACAAAGAACTGAAGTGGCACGACACCGCTTCTCTGAAGAGTCTCCCGTCTTCTTGAGGCACTTTTCTCGAAGGATTCCCAGACAGCGCTCTATGGGCGAGGCTGTCCGCCATCTCGTTGCCTATGATACCTATGTGTGATGGCACCCATTGGAATCGTATGGAGAAGCCTTTGACACTGAGATTTTGCACCGAACGTAGGGAGCTTAGAGATAAGGCATCAGTAGGGAATCCGTGCTCTAACCTTTGAAGGGCGGATTTCGAATCTGTAAGAATGACCACAGGTTGAGGCGTACAAAACCGTAGCTTTTTGAGAGCTGCCTCAATGGCAACGCTTTCGGCCGTTGTGGAGGACACGACTGCAGTGAAGCGAACGGACCAATCAAAGTTCAAAGAGGGAATGTGAAAAGCAGCTGCACTAGATCCTCTGACCTTGTCCACAGAGCCATCAGTAAAAATTTGAAGGTGACGTGCATATTCCGTTTCAAGATGTTCCAGTACGAGCGAACGCGTTGCTGCCAAAGGAGAACTCCGCTTAGCACGAACGCGAGGAACTGCCAACGAACTATCGAGGCTCGCGAAAGACCAAGGTGGTTTCGACCTCTTAATTCGACCTCTAGCGTCAATACCCAGGTAACCAAGAGTATTAAGGGCCAAGTACGCTCGGGACTCGGATCTCTTTCGAAGGCGCTGTAGAAGGGCTCGGCCAGCTGCCGTCTGTTTGAGGCGGCCAATTTGCATCAATAACCTTTGTGAAGCGACTAAGCTAAGAGGTCTCGATAGAGATTCATAAAGTACTGCATTGTTAGGAGCAGTCTGCGGAACGCCAAGAGCCCTTCTTAGGCCCTTTCTGTGCAGAACCTCAAGTCGTTCCAGCTGTGATATCGATGGGGAAATTAAAGGGAGCTGATACATTATTCGACTCGTCACTAGTGCATCGTGCAACCTGATCATTGAAGAAGGGTGATTTCCCCATTGCTCACTTGCAACTCTACGGATTACATTGAGACGCGAAGATATCGATGTCACAACCGAGTCCACAGCTCGTCGCCACTGTAGGCGGTAGTCGATAATGACGCCCAAAAAGCGCTTGTGTTTAAATTGTCGAAGACAAGATTGATTAAGGTCTATCTTCAGCCGCGCATACCTTCTTCCTCTACCTGGAAACATTATGAAGCCAGATTTTTCCACCGAGAGAGTCAACCCCACACCTTGAAGGTAATTTTGAACTGAAAGTAATGCCTGTCGAGCTATCAGAGCTAAACGCTTGTGTTGATATCCGGTTAACCAAAGACAGATGTCGTCCGCGTATATCGACATATGGACATGCCTGCAATGTTTTTGCACTTCAGCGGGAAGACCAGCCATTGCAACGTTAAAGAGCGTTGGGGAAAGAACACTTCCTTGAGGTACACCTCGCGATACCACCCTTTCGGTGCTTGTGGTACTTCCTAACTGCACTTGAATTTTCCGATCACTGATAAATGAGTGAATGAAGCGCAGAAGATAACCCTGTACGCCCATGGCCTGCAAACTATTTAGTATTGAGCTCTGAAGGATGGTATCATAAGCCTTTGATACGTCTAGGAAAATAACTAGTGTTGAAAGGCCGAAAGCTCTATGATGTTCAATATGGCTTATCAAGTCCAAGACGCTGTCTTGCGCGCTTAAACCTGTTCGGAATCCAGTCATGCATGTTGGCAGAGCCCTTCTATCTTCGAGCCACCAAGATAAACGCTTACTTGCCAGCTTCTCCATAAGCTTAGCCACGCACGACGTCAGTGATACAGGACGATACGAGGCCAAGTCTGTCATTTCTTTGCCGGGCTTCAGCACTGGGACAACGCGAGCCACTTTCCATGAAGGAGGAACGTCGCCAGTCTCCCACACTCGATTGAGATAGCTTAGAAGCATCTTTCGGTGTTCCAGAGGTAGGTTCTGCATCATCTGGTTGGTGATGCCGTCCGGACCTGGTGCACATCGACGCCGCAGGCCGCTGAGTGCTGTCTGTAGCTCTCGAAGTGTAAACGGGGCGTCCATCACAGACGTAGATGTTGCAGGTGGAGTGCAGGGAGGAATTCCTGAACTTGCACTTACAAATGCATCTGCAAATTCCTCTGCCAAGCACACGAGAGGTTTCTGCTTGCGCAGTGCAAGCGCTTCAAAAGGTCTACTAGGTCGAGAATCACCAGCAAGACTGCCAATGACTCGCCAAATCCTCGTTATCGGTGAGAAAACCGTCAAGCTAGCGCAGAAGGACGCCCACTGCGACCTACAGAGCTTGTTCGTATGGCGTCGAATGGCAGAGTTAAGCCTATTGAAGGTCGTCTTCAAGGATCTGTCATCCTTCTTCCGCATCAGTTGTCGCTCCGCCCTTCTGCGCGCGGCGCAAAGGTTCCTGAGTTTTAAATCCGGAGTCGGAAAATGAGTAGGCAACTTGACCGCTGTGGTAGCAGCCATCTTACCAGAAATCATTTTGTCAATCACATCACCAGAAACACAGGCAAGTTGCTCCCTGTATTTGTCCCAATTAACAACATGGCTAATTTTAGAGTCGCGCAAATGGAAGTCGGCAGTAAACACAAAAATTGGATAGTGATCACTTCCCATGCGGTCAGGTGCAGTTGACCACTTCACGCGGACGTCAGATGAATGCAAGGTTAGGTCTATTGATGTGGCTGAGGCTGGAGGCCGGAAGAAAGTGGGACTTCCGTCATTGGCCACGCACAAGTCCAAACTATCGATAACTTCTACAAGTTTGCGTCCGCGGGAATCTGTGTTCCTGTCACCCCAGAGAGAGTGATGGGCGTTGAAGTCCCCGCAGATAATTCGGGGCGCTGGGCAACGGTCACAAAGCTGCTGCAGAAACAAGTCCATTGCTACCTTCTTCCGCGGAGACACGTATACGGATGCAATAGAAAGAGTTCGGAAGCCAAGACGTATCCTCACAGCCGCTACCTCAATACTATCGGTGCAAAGATCGGTGACGTTCAAAGCCACATGAGGAATCTCTCTTCGTATGTAAAGGGCAGCGCTTCCCGCGGGAAATGACTTTATGCTGCAATTCTTATGGGCGACATATCCAGTTAAAGATCTCCCGCTTGGTAGGCCAGCCTCCGAGAGGGCTAAAACTGGAACGCACGTATCTTTCAGAAATAATTTAAGTTCTGCTAATCGACTTATAATCCCAGCGCAGTTCCATTGCATAATAAATGGCACTTTTCGGTGATTTTTTGTTGCACGAGGTTGAAGAAGACTAGCCATATTATAAGGTGAAGGTCGCTGCGAAGGTGGTAATCATGGGCTCAAAGGAAAGAACGAGCTGTAGAAAGTTCTTCAGGGTGCCAGTCTGCATCACTTGAACATATGAACGCAGGACTTCAAACAAAACTCGCAGAAGGTCGGACAGTTCCTGATTTTTGAGCTCCTTATTTTGCTGTACGCACTTCCTCACAACTTCAACAAAGGTTGCGGACTTGGACCCACTCTTGGCCACTTCAGCTGGTGTCTTCATCTCTTTTGAGGCGAGGGAATGTCCTCCATGTTGTCGAGTCTGGCTGTGAAACTTGTCCGGCTGTCTGGCTGTCAAGTCTGGTCGCTGAGAAACTTGGACACTTTTTGCTGCAGCAGATCGAACAACCGACTCACCCACCTCACTCACTCACTCACTCACCCACCAAGCATGCAGTCAAAGAATTCGTTGAACCTCCTCCCCGATGCTTTAGGTGCCAACGCTTTGGGCATGTAGCTAAAGTTTGCATCAAAGATCTACGTTGCAAACGATGCGGTGGCGCCCACGATTACAAAGCCTGCAAGGCAGATTTTGCTTGCGCTAATTGTGGTGGCGACCATCCAGCGAGTTTTGGTGGCTGCCCCTTCCGTGTAAGCGCCTTACACCGCCGAGTGTCCTTCATTAGTGGTCCCAAACCACAACCTACTGAGAAGCGGATACCTGGAAGTGACGAGTTCCCGGCGTTAGATTCGGAAGTTGAGTTCCCTGCGTTAGAGTTGGACGTTCGTAGCGTGGTAGCCAGCAACGTCAGAGAGCGACCTGAGCCTAGCAAGCCTTCTGTGATTCCAAGGCAACCCTATACAGAGTGTACTCTCAGCACTGCGCCATGGATCACGTGAGTAGATCGTCACAGAGATAAGAGAAGTCCACCATCGCATAGTTGACGAAGGACACTATATAATATATCAGTGGTTGCCTAGTCACTGTGGCATACATGGCAATGATCAAGCGGACGCAGCTGCCCGATCTGCCCATGACGGCGTCAACTGCGTTGCCATTCCTCTTTTGAGAGCCGACGCAGCGAAAAACCTTTCCGCACTTGCGCGTGACCTGACATTAGCTCAATGGAATTTATCCGAGTTCACAAGTGCACGCCTTCATACCCTGGACCCTACTTTACAGCTCCGTATTCCGCCCGAGCTTTCACGACGTGACTGCACCGTTCTAGTCCGTCTATGGCTTGGAGTAGCATTTTCAAATGCGTACTCTTTTATACCTCCGTGATGGAGAGCCATAGCAACGAAGTGGGAGCCAGGATAATAAATATAGTCGGGTTTCTGCGGAGTTCCAACTATATGGTGCAATGACTACAACATCACACTGTGTCATGGTGTCATTCGGCATTGTGGTTTGCAGAGAGATAGCCAAATCGTGTGTCTGCTGATGTGCCCATAAGGATTCCGGATTCACAGATGGCCCGAGGACATGCAATGGGGATACAATAATCGTCATCCTAATTATCACACCATACAAACCATATCACTAATTACAAAACTATCACAAAGATATTGCTAGTCGCATTACTGTCGTCAAGTGTCTCCAAATAATCCAAGCGCCACCATGTTGTTTTTTCTTTGTTTTATATGGTTGTTAAGTGAAACAGCCGGACGGTTTGATTGTGTATCAAGTGCTTTTTTTTTTAAAGATTATTCAGGATTTTCAAAAATTGCCTACGTCAGATAGCACAATTGTAATTGTTGAACTGGGTGGCTCGGTGAGGCGGCCATTACGTCCACAATAAATCGAAATGCAGAATTGACGAACTAACAAAATTTCACTGAATAAGTTTCTAACTAATTAGTTCGTGGCACATTGAAATTTACGCATTGTACCCGATGAGCTTGCAAGGCATATATACTCGCAACGACTTCTGAGGATGGGTGAACGGGCACGCTGACAACGTCGCATCTTTGGTTAGCAGCGCGACGATCTGCATGGGAAGTAAGAGAAGTGACGAGAAAGAGCACTTCCCTCACTCCCCTTGCAGATCCTCGCTCCGCCAACCAAAGATGCGACTTCTAAGCATGACACCAGTTTCGAGATATGCACCTTTATGGTGCATATCTCGCTTGCGGTAAATATGCACTGTCGCACTTATTGTTTCGCAAAACATTCTTTTATACATTCAAGCACAAAATATTTTATGCGAAACTGCATTACATAACTCATTTCAGGAATGAGTACTTGGAAACTGGAGTCATCCGAGAATTTGTTCCGACGGGTAATGCCTTGTCGGCGGTTAGAGTTCCTTCAAGCCGCTCCTGTGGCCTTCTTCCTTTACCTCCTCTATTTCTTATGGAAAGATTAACAAAGAAAGAAGGAAAGAAAGAAAGGAAGATGGAAGGAAAGAAAGGCAGACAGATACAAAAGAAGAAAAGTATCCCTAGCAATAATTCATAAATTGCAATATATGTCACAGCGTAATTAGATACAGTGAAATTGGATTCATTAGTCGATTACACATTTTGATTTCTCATGCAGATGCACCTGTTCGAGTAATTCTACTCGAGGACTAAAATGAAACTCCTGAGGTAGACCTCAGGAGTTCTGTTTTAACGCGAATCATTATAAAGGAACCTGTCAGCAACGTCTCGCAAAATCATTTTAAACTTATTGGCTTACCTTAAAAATAAATCTTCCGCTAAGAAATCAGGCAAAAGGATACTGCAGTCTTAAGCTATAGCTAATGATGTCTCTATTATCCAAACATCATGAGGATATGAGTAGTCAGCTCGCTACTGCATATTTTTATTCAAATAATCAAATACGGATACGGATACGAAGAACTTTCCTAAAGAGATACCGAGAAGCGCCGCTCCTTAGGGCTACACCGTGGGCCGCTCCCACGTGGGGACGGTTAGGCCTAACTCAAAGAATCAAATGAAAGGGACCTTTGTTTTCTTTTCGGGTTCTGTGAGGAGTGTGAAGGGAGACGCTAACATAAGAGTTTAAAAATAGTCAATCTGCAATACGTACGGAGTAAGGGTTCATTTAGGGTGAGTAACGTGACCGCACAACATAGTGGGGGCTTTGCGTCCTCCTCTGGGCACGAAGGCCACGTCATGCGCTAGAATGTTCGAAGTCACCGCTCAACTGGCGCGCAACCGGTGCAGAGGCGCGCACTCACTGCGATGATTGGACACCGGGCACTGTTCGCCACCGTCAACAGCTGCTGCTTCTCTCGGACTGCGAACGCGTGTCGACCGTAGAAGCCGAGCCCTACTTCTGCGTCATGCGCCAGAAGAGCCAGAGATAGGCAGCGTCACCCTAATCTGACGGGTGTAGATAAGCAACAACGTTTAGCGTTGCAATCGTGCAAATAAGGAGCCACCACTATACCGGGCGTTACTCTTTAGATGGTCCAAATTTTTTAAGAATTGCCTGTGGCGGATAGCAGAATTGTAACCCTTAATCTGAATTACTCGATCACGCCGCCATTAGTTATACTAGAAATAAAAATAATTAATTAAACAGTTAACACAACTGACGCAATAAGGCCAATTAGCTTTTAAATTATTTATTTGATGGCATATATTTAAATCTATGAACTATGGCTGCTGAGTCCGCAAGGCGTATCCAATTGGAACGAGTTCCTTGAACTGCATCAGACATTGTGTCCAACGAAATGCATCGGTGCTCCAGTTATTTACTTTAAGAAAACGCTGTTAAATGCATTGAACCACAAATGTAACTGGAAAACCCATGCATTTCATAGGACACATTGAAATTTATTGTCTCGAGACTGGTGCAGTCCTGAAAATTTGTTCCAAGTGGATACGCTTTGCGAACTTATCGGCTATAATTTGTAGATATCAATGTGTGCTGCAAATAGATTAGATAGGAAGTTAGTTAAAGTAATTATGTTAATTATTTAATAAGACGTTTTGATTTCTCGTAGAAGTAAGGGCCACCTGATCCAGTAATTTAATTTAGATCAAAAGTTAGGATTGTGCCATCGGCCATAAGCAATTTTTAAAGATCTTGGACCTTCTAAAAGAAGGAGGAGGAATAACCTTTTTTTTGGAAACAGTATTCCGGGGTGAGCCCCAGTTCTACTCTCGGCGAGAGGTCTCCTCATTCCAGGAACCCTCTGGCCTTCGCTGCTTCCTTGGCCCTGGCGACGAGGCGTCGTTGTTGTTCCAGGTCCTCGGACACGAGCTTGGCCTCCCACGTTTCTATGAGGTCTTCGCTTTGTCTGGCGTTGCAACAGTCTCTCAGTGAAGGCAATGCGTCTTTGTCTAGATGCCATGGACATTCGATGATCAGGTGCGCTAAGGTGTCCGGTACGCCGCACATTGGGCAGTGATATCCTTGTAGCGTTGGGTGCAGTCTATGCATGATGATTCCGTGGATGTAAGTGTTACTTTGCAGTCTTCTGAGTGTAGTGCTTTCTTCTTTGTTGAGCTTTGGGTGACGTGGTGGGTACAACCTGCGTTACAGCCTGTAATGTTGAAGGATCTCTGAGTTCGGGATGGGTACAGTCTTTGCCTCCGCTGACGCAGACCGGCATTCTCGAGAGTAAGAAGGGTTGGCCCGGCAGGTGTGGCCTCGGGCCGCGGCATGTGCCGCTTCGTTCCCCTCCAGCCCCTCGTGCCCAGGAACCCATGTCACGCAGGTGTAGGGGATCGGAGTACTGCGGTGCTTCGACATCTTCAGTGCTTCTGTCGACACGCGACCCTTAGCGTAGTTCCTGACGGCTGGTTGTGAATCGGAGAAAATGACAGCTGCTTCCTTGCACGTGGTAGTTGCTAGGGCGATCGCCGTCTCTTCTGCCGTCTCGGGGTTTTGTGCACGAACTGTGGCAGACGCTAGCTCTCTGCCCTGAGAATCTACGACGCTCAGGGTGTAAGCGTTTCTTTGCGGGTATTTGGTTGCGTCAGTGTATCTGGCGTCCGGATCTTGCCTGTGTCTTCGCCCTAGAGCATCCACTCGGGCTTGTCTTCTTTCCTTGTGGTACGTGGGGTGCATGTTGGGTATGCGCAGGGATTCGCGGATGTTTGCAGGAATTCTTTCTTTTCGGTCCGTGGTGGCTATAAAAGTTTCACCGTACCTCAGCCGTTTCAGCACTGATCTTCCGGTGGGCGTGAGCTTCAGTCGTTGTAATTGACTGGCTTTGTGAGCTTCAGCTAGTTCTTGCCAGGTGTTGTGTACGCCCATCTTGAGAAGTCTCGTAGTCGAAGCCGTAGATGGTAGGCCCATGGCGATTTTGATGGCTTTCCGTATTTTAATGTTAATTTTTTCTACCTCTACATTCTTCAGCGCGAGGTAGGGCGTGCCGTATGTTATTCGACTGGTGAGGAGTGCTTGCATCACGCGTAGCATGTCTTGTTCTTTAAGTCCGCTTCTATGGCTTGCAACTCTCCTGGCGAGATGCGTGAGCCGTGATAGTGTTCGCTGTAGTCGCGGAAGAGTGGCCGCCCTGGACCCGTCTTTGTGTATGTGTAGCCCTAGAACTCGTAGGGTTTCCACTTTTGGAATGGGCGTTCCATTGAGGGTGACGTTAGGATCGGGTTCATCGCAGCCGGGTGGTCTGCCTCTCATTCTTGACTTGAGGACGAGGTGCTCGGACTTCTCGGGAGCGCAGCGGAGGCCGCATTTGTGCAAGTAGCCCTTGATGGTATCTACTCCTTCCTGTAGGCGTGTTTCTTTTGTTCCATTGTTTGAGGCCCTTGTCCATAACGTGATATAATCTGCATAGAAAGCGTGTCTTACGTCTGGTATCGCGTCAAGGAGGCTGGGTAGTTTGATCATTGCGACGTTGAAGAGCAACGGCGATATGACCGAACCCTGCGGGGTGCCTTTGCTCGGTAGTCGGAAGCTGTCCCTGCGCAGGTTATATATTCCAACTGTGGCCGTGCGGCCCATGAGGAAATTCCTGACATAGTCGTATGTTCGAGAACCGCAGCCCAGGTCTTCGAGGTTGCAGAGGATAGCTTCGTGACTGACGTTGTCAAAAGCTCCCTTTACGTCTATGGCTAAGATCGATGATTCGATTCTGGTACTCAGGTGGTCGATGAGGTCTTCCTGGAGTAGAAGGAAGACATCTTGCGTTGACAGGTTCTGCCTGAAACCGAACATAGTGTTCGGAAAATATCCGTTGTCTTCGCGGTACGAGGTTAGCCGGCTGTGAATCATATGCTCGAAAAGTATCCCTACGCACGAGGTAAGGGAAATTGGGCGCAAATTCTCGATGATGAGCTGTTTATTTGGTTTGGGGATCATGCTAATTTCCGAGCGCTTCCAGGCAGCCGGTAGCTTACCTTTCCCTCAGCATGCATTGAAGTACTGGAGCAGGGCTGCGGTAGCCTGCTGCGGAAAGTTCCGAAGATGCTTGTTCATGATCAGATCTTTGTCCGGGCTGGTGTTTCTGGTGAGCGTCGATAGTGCTGCAGAGAGTTCAGCTTGCGTGAAGGGTTGGTCAAGGCCGGGGTTTGGTTTCCCACGGTAAACTTTGTCATATGCCGTCGTATTAACGGGTGGGTCGCCGCACAGTTTCTTCTGAATTTCTCGGAGGAGGTTCTCTTCCGATCCGGCGTGGTTGTGCACGAGCCTACAGAGGTTCTGTCACTGCTGCGTCTTCGTAGGGCCGTTGTCTAATAGGGCGCGCAGGAGATGCCACGTCCTTTTTGAGCTCAGGGTTCCCTGGAGTTTGCCGCAAAATGCGTGCCAGTTCTGTCTTCCTAATCTCTCCGCGTATGCCTGTGCTTGCTCGGTGAGGAGGGCAATTCGCTTCTTTAATTTCTTGTTTAACTTCTGTCTTTTCCACCTCTTGAGGAGCATTCACCTTCTAAGAAAAAAGAAATAACCAGTACAATGCTTTGCAAAACAATGATTCCCCTTCAGAGTGTTTAGGCCGTATTGAAAAATATGTTTTTCAGTCAGAGAAAACAGCAGGTATAATAAGCTTTGACCCCCACCATGGAAGAGAGAGAGAGAGAACAACATTATTGTTTGCCCGGGATGGGTTCAAGGGAAGGGGAAGAGGAGGGAGATCCTATCCTCTTCTGTCTTCTTCCCCCTTTATGCGGCAGCCTGGAGCCCTTGGGAGGGAGGGAGGGAAAACTTTTGAGTCTTTCGAGAGTTTCGCGGTTATGAGGTCTCCGTCGTCTTCATCTTCTTGGCGCTGGCGACTGGAGACTTCTCTTCAGCAAGGGTGGGCCCCTATTCCAGGGCTCCACTGAGTCGCGCTGCATCGCTCGCGTGCTGCACTAGGGCCCTTTGGGCCGTGAGCTCGCTGCTGGTGAGCCGACTCTCCCATTGCTCCGCACTCGGGTGTTCGTGTTTGTGGAATGCTTTGTTGCGTTCGCACTCCCAGGTGATGTGGTAAAGTGTAGGTTTGGCACCGCACCAAGGGCAGGTGGCCCTGTATTGCGTCGGAAACATCTTATTAAGCACGTGTAAGTTGGGGAAGGAGTTTGTCTGTAGTCTGCGCCAGCTGGTCGCTTCCTCCTTTGAGAGGTCTTTGTGTGGTGGCGGATATCTAATTCTAGTTCCTCTATGTAAGTTTAGGGTCTCTGCGTATCCCCCCTCGCAAGCCTGTAGGTGGGTCTCCGGGGCATTCGACCACCCAGCTCGGAACGCTTCACCTCGAGCTAGGCTGTCTGCCCTTTCGTTCCCCACTATGCCTACGTGACCCGGGATCCAGATTAGTTTGTGTCGGGGCTTTTCCTTCTCGGCGGAGGTGGCTCCGCTGAGTATTCTGAGGGCAGTTTTGCTGATTCTGCCTCTCGTGTAGTTTCTGCACACCTCTTTTGAGTCCGTCAGTATGTTGAGAGATCGGCCTGTTCTATAACCTTCCGCTGCCGCCAGCGCTACGGCAATCTCCTCGGCCTCCGCTGTGCCAGCGACCTTTGCTGTGGCATACGTGATCGGGTTTCCTTCCCAATTAACCACTACCGTCGCGGCTACGCGTTCTCTTCCGTGTGGATATACGGCGGCGTCCGTGTATACTGTATTGTCTAGCTGGGCTAGCGTTCTCTCAACATATTCGGCCCTAGCTTTTCGCCTGTTTTCGTGTAAGTTGGGATCCATATTTTTTGGCAGTGGTCCCACATTAATGGTTTTTCTGAGGTGGTCCGGTACGTCCGCGTATCTGTCTGCCAGTCCGCTCGTATCCCGACCCAACCTCCTCAGGAGCGCTTGTCCCGTAGGGTTGCCTCTGAGTCTCGCGGTTTGCGTACCCAGCAGAGCCTCGGCGAGCTCGCTGAAGGTGTTGCTGATGCCCAGCTGGAGCAACTTCTCGTTCGACGTGTTTCTCGGTAGACACAGAGCCGTCTTGTACGCCTTCCTGAGGATGGTGTCTGCTTGCTCTCTTTCTGCCTTGGTCGTCACGTGGTACGGCAGGGAGTACGTGACTCGGCTGACAATTAGGCTGTTGACTAGCTTCAGAGTGTCCTCTTCTTTCATTCCGTATCTCTTTTGGGACACCCTATTGATCATGCGGCCCACCTGTTCCGCCACCTTGCTCAGCAGGCTAATGGTGTGGCTGCACTTCCGGCTGCCTTGTAGCCACATGCCCAGGATCCTAATCATGTTCTTCTCCGGGATGTTGTGTCCCTCGAGGGTCACGTCCAGTGTCGCTTGCGTTGGGTGCTTGCCGACCCTGAGGAGCTCCGACTTCTCAGTGGAGCATCGCAGTCCCCTTTCTCTGGTGTAGTTTTCTACGCAGGTCGCCGCTTCCTGCAGTTTTTCTTGCTTCTCTCCGAGGGATCCTTGGGTGACCCAGATTGTGACGTCGTCGGCGTATATCGCGTGCTGGATGCCTCGGATCTCCTTAAGTTTTCTTGCCAGGCCAATCATTGCCACGTTGAAGAGGACGGGCGATATGACAGATCCTTGGGGTGTGCCCTTGCACGGCGTGGGGAAGACGTTGCTTCTCAGCTCGCCCAGCCCCACCGTCGCCGTTCTGTTGCTCAGGAAGTCCCTGACGTAATCGTGCACTCTCTTCCCGCAGTTGGTGTTGTTGATGCCCTCCATGATGGCCGCGTGGCTCACGTTGTCGAAGGCCCCCTTTATGTCGAGGGCCATGACGACGTTTTCGCCCGTTTTCGGCATCGTCTCGAGCACTTCCTCCTTGAGTTGGAGCAGCACGTCTTGCGTTGAGAGGTTGGCTCTGAAACCGTACATGCTGTCCGGGTACCATCGCTCGTTTTCCAAGTGCGACTGGATTCTCTTCGTGATCACTTTCTCGTACAGCTTGCCCAGGCACGACGTTAGGGATATCGGCCTGAGATTTTCTATTTGGAGTTTCTTCCCTGGCTTCTGAATCATTACAACGACGGCGTGTTTCCACTCCGCCGGAACTCTTCCTTCTTGCCAGAGCTTGTTGAGGTAGGCCGTCAGTTGGTCGATGGCCTCGTCCCCGACATTTCTGATTAGCGAGTTCCGGATTTTGTCCGCCCCCGCCGCCGTGTTCTTGGTGGCCGATCTTATCGCCTCGACGACCTCTTCTCTCATGATGGGTCGGTCCGTAGTAGGGTTTTCTTCGCCGCGGTATTCTTCCTTGTAGCTCTCGACCTGCTCCTTGCCGTAGCATTTGACTCGGACTTCCTCAAGGAGTTGCTCGTCTGTGCCTTCGTACTGGTGGACTAGCCTCTGTATCGACTTGCTGCCTTCGGATTTGTTTTTGCTCGGGTCCATGAGGGCCTTGAGGATCTGCCACGTTCTGGCCGTACTGAGGGTGCCGTTTAGCGAATTGCTAAATTGCTGCCACCCCTGTCTGGCCAGCTGCGTCGCGTACTCCTCCGTTTTCTTGGTGATGTCCGCAATTTTCTTTTTTAGCTTTCTGTTGAGTTTCTGGCGCTTCCACCTCTTGGTGAGCCCGCGTCTCGCCTCCCATAGCCTGAGGAGCCGCTTGTCCACCTCCGGCGTCTGTTCCGTCCTGTCTACTTCCTTCGTGTATAGGTCTTGGATTCGCCTGAGTTGTTGGCTCCACTCTTCCGCCGAAACGATGCTGCCTTCGATCTGCTTGCAGTGCGCTCTAAAGGCATCCCAGTCCGTCAGCCGAGCCGTGCCAATCTTCCTCCGGACGTTGTCCGCCACCGTGCTGATCCTTATTATGTGATGGTCGCTCCCAAGGTTCTCGAGCAGGTTTTCCCATTCCGCTTGTTTGGCGCCCCTGATAAAGGTTAGATCGGGACTCGTGTCTGGACTGACGCTATTCCCCTGCCTGGTCGGTTGGTTCTCGTCGGTTAGCAGCTCGCACCCTACGTTCTCTGCCGCCGTGCAGATGCCGCGCCCCTTTTTGTCCTCGTTAGTATAGCCCCATCTCGGACTCCTGGCGTTAAAGTCGCCCGCAATGATTAGAGTATTCTGCCCCGCTAACTTTTTCGCCTCCGCAAAGAGCCTAATAAAGTTCCCCTTTGTTTGTCTGGGTGGGCTATATAGATTTACGATGTAGGTGCCCTTGGCTTTTCTTTTCTTTTTGGGAATTATCTCCGTGATTACGTGCTCTATTTGGGTATCCTCTATCTCTCTGTGTGCTATGGCTACTATTTGTTTGCTTATGAGGGTCGCGGTGCGGCCGCTCTCTTGACATGTGTAGCCCCTGAGCGTTGGGGTGCTGTTTGTTTCTTGCAACATGATTACATCTGGTGGGGTTCCTCTGGTGTATATGAATTGCTGTAGGAGGCCCTGCTTGCGCTTGTACCCCCTGCAGTTCCATTGCCAGATTTCTAAGTGTTGTTGTTTCCGTTCTGCCATGTCTGATTATTGTTGATTGCGTTGGGGGTTTCTGCGCCGAACCTACGTTCGTTGTATAGTCTGTCTCTGGCGTCGTTGGTGGTTCTTTGCGTATTCTGATTCTTTACGTAATTTCGGAAACTCTGCTCTTGCAGGGCAAACTTTTGTTGTGTTTGCTGTATTTCGCTTTGCATCTGTTGCATTTGACTTTGCATCTGGCTCTGTAGATTCATTATGAGACTTCGGAGGTCGTCAATGGGGTTCCTCTTCTCGTTGTTTTGTAGTGCCAGCTCCATGGTCTGGGGTCGCGGAGAAGGTGTGCTGGTCGATGTGTAACCTGCCCTCATTTCTTGTTTTTCCCTGATTAAGTCGTTTAGCTGTTTTTTTAATTGTCTCGATTCCTCGCGACTTTGCTCGAGTTCGCGCCTGAGACTTTTGATTTCTTCAATTATTTGCCTGTCTTGTGTTGTTTGTGTGTTGTTCGAGTGCGGTGCAAAAAGCGATTTGGGAGGGCCGTCTCCCCAGCTCACCTTAACTCCTTCGCCGCTCTTCTTTTGCTGCTGTTTCTGCTGCAGCTGCTTCTTGTCGGTGTTGCCCAGGGTTGGGTATGACTCGTCCCGGACGGACCCTCGGCTTCGGCTTCGGCTTCGGCTTCGGCTCCTGCCGCGGCTGCGGCTCCGCGATCCGCTCCGGCCCGGGCCCTGGCTCTCGTCCCGGAACCATCGTGGTCTTCTTCCTCGGCTTCGGCTTCTGCTGCGCCGTAGCTGCTGCTGGGTGCCCCATCGCAGCTCGCTCGCTGACTTGAGGCGTTGTTTGCAGTCTCTCGTACCCACCGCGTGGTCGCCGCCGCATAGCAGGCACTTGGGCGTGCACTGGTGCACCTCCTCCGGGTTTTGGCAGCCGCACTGCCTGCAGGTCCTGGTTTCCGGGTTCGGGCAGACGTCCATGCGGTGCCCCTGTTGGCCGCAGGCGTAGCACACCTGCCTCGTTGGCCGATACGGGTAGCACCACATCTCCCCACCGTAGTACAGCACCTGCTTCGGGAGGATGGGTCCGTCGAAGGTGATGACGGCCGTGCTGGATCTCCCAAGCATTCTGGCTGCAAGGACCTTCACGCCTTGCGTGCGGACTCTGAGGTTGGTCTTGAGTTCTTCCGGCGAGGTCCCCTGGTCCACGCCGTGGATGACCCCGCGCAACGTGCCTTCCGGCGCCGCCACGTGGGCGTTGACGGCGTAGTTCTTGCCCCCGAAGCTCAGCTGCGTGATGCGCCTGATCGTCTGGGCCGCCTCTTCGTTGTCGGTGCTGATGATGATGATATTTGATCCGTTGCGCAGTCGGATGATGAGGTCTTCCGCCTTACATCCTTGCTTGGTGGCAGCAACCACCGCTCGCGCCACCTGGTGCGTCTGCAGGCTTTTAACAGCTAGTCCCCTCGGCCGAAGGACTATCTTAAGGTCGTCTCTGGGAAGCGGCGGCAGTCTCCTCCTCGGCGCTCCTCCTCCCTCTCTCTTCTTCTCCGGCGCAGTTGACGCACCATCTGTGACCTTCGCCGCGCCTGAGGAATTTTCATTCCCCGACGTTCCCGCCAAAACTTGCTGGAGCCCTTGGGCCCCGGCGGCTTCTTAAGCCATCCGGACGAGTTGGACTTGCACCGCCATGGAAGTTACTTTTCTAAAGAGCTCTTGCCGAACCTTGGGGCACGTAAATTTACTCTCAATAGTGCACACCTGCAATTAAAGTGTTAGGAAACTTTTTATACAGAAGACAAGTGAACCCTGTGGGAACTGTACTCTTAAAACGTGCTCCCTTTTTGCGACTCTTTCATGTTGTTAGCTACGCAGGTCGTCTCGTCGAGTTCTTCATCTCAGCTTTTTTTTCTCCACTGCAAGCTTTCCGTATGCAACATCCTTTATGACAGGGAGAAAGGAGGAAGACAGAAAAGTGCACTGGAGAACGGGTCCCGTTTGCTGCCAAGCATAGGGGAAAGCGAAAGAGAAATATAAAAGAAATAAAAATAAAGGCAGAAGATTGTAAATCATGCACGAAGGTGGGACCCAGCAGGCTTGCCGGCGAACGCGTACGACCCAGGCGACCACATCAGCACCACCTGCATCTGCACACAGATGGACATATGAACGCACAGCACAGGAACGTACCCAGGATTTTTTTTCGGGGGGGGGGGGGGCACCACCTCCATCATCATCATCATCATCATCATCATCATCATGTTTTATGTCCACTGCAGGACGAAGGCCTCTCCCTGCGATCTCCATTTACCCCTGTCCTGCGCCAACCGATTCCAACTAGCGCCCGCGAATTTCCTAATTTCATCGCTCCACTTAGTGTTTTCTCGTCCTCGATTGCGTTTTCCTTCTCTTGGTACCTATTCTGTAACCCTAATGGTCCAACGGTTATCTAACCGGCGCATTACATGACCTGCCCAGCTACATTTTTTCCTCTTGATGTCAATTAGAATATCGTCTATACCCGTTCGCTCTCTGATCCAAACCGCTCTCTTTCTCTCTCTTAACGTTATGCCTAGCAATCTTCGTTCGATCGCTCTTTGCGCGGTCCTTAACTCATTCTGAAGTCTCTGCCCCATATGTCAGCACTGGCAAAATGCACTGATTGCACACCTTACTTTTCAATAATAATGGTAAGCTTCCAGTCAGGAGCTGGCAATGTCTGCCGTATGCGATCCAACCTATTTTTATTCTTCTGTGAAATTCCTTCTCATGATCAGGGTTCCCTGTGATTAATTGACCTAGGTAAACGTACTCCTTCACAGTCTCTAGTGGCCGACTGGCGATCCTGATCTCTTGTTCCTTTGCCCGGCTATTTATCATTATCGTCATCTTCTGCATATTAATATTCAACCCCACTGTTACACTCTCTCTGTTCTGTTAAGGTCTCCAATCATTTGTTGTAACTCGTCTGCATTGTTGTTGAATAGAACAATGTCATCGGCAAACCGAAGGTTGCTGAGATATTTGCCGTCGATCTTTACTCCTAAGCCTTCCCAGTTTATAGCTTGAATTCATCTAAGCACGCAGTGAATAGCTTTGAACAAATTGTGTCTCCCTGTCTGACCCATTTCCCTATAGGTATCTCCCTGCTTTTCTTGTATAGAATTAAGGTAGCTGTAGAACCTCTGTATATATTCTTACGCGAAGGACGAGCCAGTAAGACGAGAAACTATTTACAGATTATATTTACAACAATGGTTGCAGCGCTGACCGGTTAGATTCACAGCGCGAGCCCAGTTCGTTCTTCCTCCTCTTTTCTGGAGTGATGGCGCCCACGCACCTCGTTCAAACAAACAAATACCACACGCATGTAGCAATATTTTTCAAGCTTTTTACGTAAGCGTTCTTTAGTCCTTGATTACGTAGTGCCTCTAGACTGCCGGTATCTCTACTGAATTAAATGCATTTTTGTAATCTATATAAACCACATAGAGAGGCTTATTGTACTCTGCAGATTTCGCGATAACCTGATTGATGACATGGATGTGATCCATTGTAAGGTATCTCTTCCTGAAGCCAGCCTGTTCCCTTGGTTGACAAAATCCAGTGTTGCCCTTATCTTATAGGAGAATATTTTGGTAAATATCTTATATAATACTGGGAGCAAACTAATGGTCCTATAATTTTTCAATTCCTTAACGTCTCCTTTTTTGTGGATTAGTATAATGTCTGCATTCTTCCAGTTTTCTGGGACCCTTGCAGTCGATATACACTTCGTATAAAGAGCCGCCAGTTTTCCAAACATTATGTCTTCTCCATCTTTGATTAAATGGACTGTTACTCCACCTTCTCCCCCCGCTCTTCATCGTTTCATATCTTGCAGGGCCCTTCTGACCTCATCGCTAGTTATAGGAGAGTTTCTGTATGCTGTTCATTACTGGGTCTAAGTGAGGTATCGTGACTCCTCTGGGTACTGTATACAGGTCAGCTTAGAATTTTTCCGCTGCTTTTACTGTACCTTCGAGATTGCTTATGATATTATCCCTCTTATCTTTTAGTGCATACATCATGGTTTGTCCTACGCCAGGTTTCTTTTTTACTGATTTCAGGCTGTGTTCATTTTTTTCCGGCTTCTTCAGTCTTTCTCATGTTATAGTTTCGAATATCAGTTATTTTCGCCTTGTGGATCAGTTTTGACAGTTCCGCGAATTGCGTAACGCTGTGCGGCCACCAGTCCCATGCAACCACGTAGAGCGCAGGACTCTGCGATTCTAGACGTACTGCGCTCACCGAGAAAGGTTAGAAAAACACCCACATAAGCACAGCAGAGAAGTGGCTACGTGAGGTGGTTCGACCGATAACTGTAGAAGCGTCGTTCAAAGCAAGTAATTATTCTCCACTTCCGGCGGCGTTTTCTCTACTTCCTTTTTAAATAAAATGATGTTGATCCATAAATATTCTCATAAACAACGGTTAACATTTTTATTATTCGCTTTTGCTTGCAGTTTGGTTGTTGCGTTGGCTCTCTCCCTTAGTAGATCGCTTAATTTCTCAACTCCTTGCGATTTTTGTTTCCAGTTTCCAATTTTGCACGAAAAGTGCTATACAATTAAGGAAAACAGACGAGGTAACGGGCGACAGTCATCTTGCTTATGGGTTTAAGGGTTATTGCAGGGTTTCATGATGGACGCTCTTTCACATCATTTTATTTCCCACCTTATCTAACTCATATCACGTGCATATGGTTCCGGGCATCTGCCAGCGTCGCGGCGAGCCGTAACTCAAGGAAATAATGAAGCAAAGGGAAAAGTTAAACGCAATTGGCGTTTTCTCCGGCCGCAACTCGTTCCATGAGAGTACAGACCAGCTGAGTAACAGCCGCATCCCTCTCCTGGTCCCAGGATCATCCTAAACAAAGAAGGTTGAACTAACAAAAGCAACAGCTATGCGAGTGACGGTTGAATAGATTTTGACAACTGAACGCATCTCGAGTTAATCGCGCGGGTGCGGAATCTATGAGAAAACTGTCCTTCACATTACAAGAGATGCCGATAACTGCCGCCATCTAAAAGGAATGAAAAAGGCAGCATAAGGCTGACCGATGAACAGCTGCCAAGTCTCAACATTAATCTGGCGGCGCTTTAGGAATGTGTGAGGAGTGGTGGCGTGGGTGGGGAGGGGGGGGGGGGGGGGGGAGGTAGGCCACTTGATGTCGGGGGGGGGGGGGCCCGGCCCCCCGGGCCCCCCCCCCCCCTGGGTACGTGCCTGGCACAGCATATTGATGCAGTGAATTGCATGAAGAGGTGACAAGGCGGTCTCAATCCCTCGGCCAACTGGGAGCAGTAACCTAGAACCAGAGACAAGTGTTCTCAGTTTTGTAAAAACGTGGCCCGTAAGGTAGAGCATCTGTGGAGTGAGTTACAGTTCTAGCTCAATTATTTCCTGACCACTCCCTATGATGATTTGCTTGCCAGCCCCTCGAAGCCGATAAGTGCAACTGCTTCCGACCCTGGGGACATTATTTCCGCCATACTTCGTCAGTTAGCGTAACCTTCCCTTCACTACCGAGACGAGGTAAGTGGACCGCGAGTACGCTTACCATTTCTGTCGCTTTAACAGCCGAGTTGAACGCGCTATGAATAAAGCCTTATCGAAAACATAAAAAAATATGGCGCCCTTCAATGCAGAGCCCCGTTGACTGCGAGCGGTGTGTGACCCCGCACACTACGCTGAAGCATGCACTCGATTATCTTTCGATAGCTGCCGTCGTTTCCCGACCACGTCTTTCGGTTTTCTTTACGAGCAGCGACTAATCAAGCCAAGCCTCGCGTTTCCCCGGATGCCGCGTTGTTTGCGCGTCGCCGATGTCGACGACCTTCCGCGCTGTGGCAAGCGCTAATAGCTCGCATCTGGCTATCGCGTCGCGCCTCTCTCGTCCCCGCACCGAGCGGTACAGCGGACGACAAGGACGCCCGGCTCCCTTGCAGCCGCGCGGCTTTCCGCGTGGTGCGCCATGTGCACGTGCTCTTCGTCTGCTCTCTTTCCCTTCGTGTTTTCCATCACGAAACGTCCGCCTCGCGTTCCGCTACCTGAGCCAACCCCTCCCAGGTAGCAAGAGGCCTGTGCGCTTCGATCCATGCGTGGCTTCATGTTACCTCGCCCGACTTCCAGAAATTCTAACGTGGATGCTCCCGAGTAAGGCACGGTCAGAAATTGGTCAGCCATGACAAGAGACACAAAATAATATTTCATTGGCTTCCAGGACATTGCAACATCAGCGGGAATGGACACGCCGACGAAGTCGCCTGATCTGCGCATGAAAGTGGTCAATGTGTATTGATTTGGCTTTCGTGAACCGGGCTGCGATTCATGTCGCGTGAATGTACTTTGCTCCTGTGGGACTCGGAAGTTTTCACCGTGTGTCGTTTGCGTTCGTTGCCTCCGGACATGCGGAGGAATCTACCGCCGGGGCGGCCACGACGTGAACAGGCCATGCTTGTACTGTCTATGGCTAAGCGTTGCATCTGCCAACTCTTATGCCTTCCTTTTTGGAATGGCCAACAGCCCCACGTGCGACACACGTTCGCACACATTATCTCTGTCTGACCGCGCTATAGAGCCGAGAGGCAGGTGCTCTACAGTGTGGTGTTCCAGTTGTACAATCGTCCACTGTCATAACTAAAAGCTTTAGGTCAGTGCTCCAAAGGAACATGAGCGCAGAAGGCCTTACTCCCGTTACTAAGATTCCTGCGGTCAATGAACTTTGATGCCAGCTTGGTTGAGTGGGCATTGCAACAACCACAAACAGCACCATGCCCTGCACTCCACATCAGTTCAATACACATCGCAAAGGCATTAGCCGTTCCCTGGAGGTGACACGACATTCTTACGAACCGTTCTTTACCAAACCCAGATTGCTTCTCATTACGAGGAAGTGCAGCTGAGTGTGCTTCAATGTTTTCGTGTCGTTAGTGGCTCTTGAGTTCAAAGGGAAGCGCATAATATGTTTGTTGAACGTCTGGTTTCATTGTTTCTTCTAGCTATTTGATTCATTTGCCAGTACTTAGTACTTAGTTCATTCTTTTGATGTTATTTTCGGGTTTCATTTCAAATCTACCTTAGTAAACTCTGGACTAATATTGCGCAAGAACGCATCGGGCCAGATGACGACAATGCGCAATAAATCGAACATGACTGCGCTCGTTCTTTTCTGGCTCTCCTCGTGCTCGCGATGCTTACATACTGCTGGCTCTTTCGTTCGCGTTCGTGTATGTGTCTCGCGTTACGCCGCTGTGGACCGCACCATTATCTTGCCACTCACAGATCCGTACACATCTTCACTGCAGTTTCTAGCACAGCTTCTTTTGTAGCGTGCTGGTAAATGGCGTAAAACAAAGCATATCTGTCGCTCGTAATAAGTTCACTATATCTACGTACAAATAATATGCGCATCACTACGTACAATGGTCAGCGATTGAAACGCAATACTCGGACCGGCGCGGTGTTTTCTACGCCGCCGCTGGGCGCTGGCTGGAAAATTTGGTCACACTCGCTCTCGTGGGATATAAGAATACCCCAACCTCGCGTCCCCAGAGGCCAACCGGTGGAGCGAAGAAAGGTTGCCGTCAGCTATGCGCTCCTAGTATCGCGGTTCAATCGCTGAGCACTGTACCCGTGCTTTGAGGGAACACAGAAGAAGTGTACTTGCCGTGGCCTCGCAGACAACACTGAAAAAACGTTCGCGCTGTCGTCGTACGAAGCTGTCGCACCACTGCGCGCGGCAATACGCACTATGAATGCGTCTCACGCCTGCGCAAAGCTGAGCGAAGGGCACTGTGCAAGTTTTCGCCATGCTCCGGTACGAAAACCTTCCGCAAAATGGAGCTGCAGCGATAAAGCATATCGCCGGCGTCATCACGCTGACAACGTTTGTTCAATCCAGACTGCTGTCTTTATTGCCGCCGCAGTTCTACCTAAACAAAAGTTCTCGTCTTATATGTCGCATGAAAGCAATACAAACAAATAGGCTTAAGCTTGCCTCTTGGTAGAGGCGCTTCCGTACACTCTTAAGCAAATTTACACGCTGTTGCCACACAACGATAATCGTCATCTGTCTTGTCCGCATTTCCTTTCTTTAACGCTGCGAGCCCAGTACTTCCCAGTAACGAACGGCATGCGCGCATTCCCGACAGGAAAGTAGCGGGCGCGGCGTTTTGAAGAAAGGAAACGCAAGCAAGGCAGATGACGATTATCGTTGTGTGGCAGAGATACACCCCAAAGGGTGTAACTTTGCCTAAGAGTGTATAGTTCGAAAGTGCTGGCGTTTCACGGCGTGGCCGCGAAACCTGACTTTTGTCCTGCCGCTGCTGAGCGTTGCTGCTCGTCCACATTTGTCTCGCCGTAACGAAAGTTCTCGCGCCGCCCCGTTGGTGCCCCAGACGGACGCCGCCGCGGCGGTCTGGACATTCACCCTTTCTCGAGCTCGGCTAGGAAGGGTAACCGCGCTTTCCCCCCTTCCCCTCTCTTTCCCCCTCCGCACGGCGCGAGCCGCGTCACTGAGCGTTAGCCGGACCGAGCAGCCAGGCAGAGTTCAGATTACCCAGCCTGTGCTGCGTGATAGCTCCCGTCTCCATGACCTAGCCGGTCGGCAAGGCTGCGAAGAGGAGGAAGGCGCAGCAGCCACGGACGGCAACGGCCGCTGCATCGGCGGCGGCCAGGAACGGAACCCCCCATCCCGCCCCCCATTCTTTTCTTCCGGGTGGAGCGACCGGTCGGTTCCTCGGCGATAGCCGGCGAGAGAGTTGCGAAGGGGGAGACCCCCCCACTCCCCCACAACGGCAACAGACGTCGAGAGAGCAGAGGGTGCCACGCGAGTGCCACATATACGCGTAGTGCATCGGAATCGGCGAGCGTCCACTCGGGTGCAGCCAAGTGCAGCAACAGGTGTATTCCGTGACTGAGGGTTAAACGCCATGATGCTGGGCCTGGTGTATCCGTCGGTGTGCGCGTCGCTAGCGCTGGTCTCCTGGCTGATCGCGCCGTGGCTCTGGACGCTGGCCCAGACGGCCGGCGCGCTGTGGTTGCTGTCGGTGGTCGGGCGCCGGATCACCGAAGAACTCAACGCGCTGACCGGAGGAAAGCACGTGGACCCCGAGGGAAAGGCCGTCCTTATTACCGGTACGTGCGCGTGACTCACGCCGAGTTTTCTGCCATTTCTAAACTTGCTTGCACTAGTGAGGCGGCGAGTGGCCGCTGTTTCCAGAGGGCTCGTGCGATGCCAGTATTGCCGAAATGGAATCAACGGACGGTACCGCCTAAATGATTCCACACTTATAGTAAGACGAATGAAACTTGAGGATATTAAGCCACCAGAACGTGCTTCCTGAAGAACGTATTAAGAACCAGAACGTGCCTGAAGCATTCGATGGACCAGTTGTCGCACTAACAGCAATGTTTTAATTTGCCTTCAGTTTAAGCGAGCACTTGATGTTCTTTCAAACGAATTTCTGGCTCTATATTCATGTCAGTAAGAGCGTGGTTCAGTTGCGTATCTTCAAGCGTAAATACGTACTTGATCTTTGATATGGCGGCAAGACGCACTTATGGCGTTGAAGCCGGCCACTGTTCGGGGCATGTCCAGATAAAAAAAAAAAACCACATGAGACAGAAATAATTTCCAGATATGTGCACTTTTAAATTCGTGGCGTCACAGGTTTAGTGTGGTTCAGTGCTAAAGGGAACACTCGAGTGTAGAGCAAGTGCTCATATTACCCCCTGGCAAGTGTGGAAACTCCCGGCTTTGCAGTTGACGATCTGTGGCGGGTAGCGATGGCACCTTCTTACATCATTGTGCGCTGCATTCGCATAGGTTGAGCCAGCGCTTGCAGCCGAAATGTTATTAAAGCGACAGGCCCAGATTAGCATGTTGCATTTAACACGTACGCTTCGGTCTACGGTTAGCAAGGAAGACCTTGAGAGAAAATGTGTTCGGCATGTGCATGCACTGAAAGCGTAGGCAGAAAGGATCCCTTCAATACCATTTCTCTGGAACTTACGGCACCGAATCAGTCATACATACTTTGCATTGATGCCATCGTAGCCGCCATCTTATGGTACCAACAAGTCGAGAAAATGCGTAATCAAAGAAGAAAAAAAAACGCAACGCCACGACAGCACGAAAGTCGCGTCTTGAACCCAGCGGCAAGTCCATAAGTGAAAATCGTTCTCCGTCAAAAATGAAAAGAATGTGTACGCATGATAATATGGTGCACTTACGTCAACGTTGCCGCCATACTCGTGTAGTATCATCGTGACATGCTGCGTTCGTGACGTCACGTCAAAGCTATCTCCTGCGAGTTCAACGCGTTAACAATTAGTTTTCTCACGCGAAGGCTTTCAGACCGTTTGCCACGCGTCCCACAAGCACCTTAAGTCTTTGGTGGTGGCTGCTGCAGCTGCGGTCTCAACCTTTAATGCCCTGGAATGGGATGACACAAGTGATAAGGACAGTTGATTTCTAACAAGACATCGCTGAAAAAAGAAACACTGGAAATTACACAAGCTAACTATGGTCTTGAAAGCAGACGCTGATGGCTTGGCCGAAATCTTCCCAATGCAGAACTAGGGCTGTGGGATAGTGTATGGTATCGCATTAGTGTTAAACAAAGCTGGAGCAGCGGCTAGATGGACGATGCTAAATCAACCTCAGAAATCACCCAGAGCCCTAGAATCTGGGAGAGATAGCTCGAGTTATCGTTCTTCTGCGACCACTCTGGCTGAACTTGTGTTCCGGGGGTGGCAGATGAGTCATGCCTTCGAGCGCAAATGTTTGCGAGCTGATCGCACGAACTTTGCTTCAACGGCATCTTGCACGCTGCTGTCGCCTGGTTATCTGTCGAATATTAAAGCGAAGCCTTATTCGCCTACCGTCCCTGATTTCGCATGGTAAAGCCGTGTGCCACTGAGCGTGTCCATCTTGTCCCATTCCCCACATTGGATATGTGCCACTGTGACACAAGAGGTGCGGCATCCTTAGTCAGATTTGTGTGGAACTTTTCCTCGTACACACCTGCCATCACCGTTCTTCCACCGACAAGCCTGATGCATTACCTTTGCGACGAAGTGAGGCGGCGTGACGGGCGTTTCTACACCGCACTAAAGAAGTAATCGGTCAACAATACGCCGCCCGGCTTGAGGGAAAGCCAGTTAACTGTAGTGAATTTTAGAGAAATTATCCGGCTGTCTCGGTTCTACATCTGATAATTACAGGCATAACATACACGTAGATATACACGGAGATTGGAGAATTGTCTACAGATAACTCGCAGTAGGGGCTGAGGTGGGGATGAAGGAACTCGGAGAAACCGCTTATGCAATGTTGTTCTTTCGTCACGCGGCACTGCTGCATATGGTAACTTGTAGCTATATTCGCTGAGCAGCAAATGGAAGCTTTCAGCTGCGATGGCAGGTAGGCTCGAAGCGTGGCAGTAAGTTCCTTCGTATTGCTGCGATATGGGGAAACCAAGACGATTTCCAAGGCAGGGCTGCCACGAGCTCCTTCTTTAAAACTTGTTCTCTTCAACCGCCTCTCACTGCTTACCTTGAAGCGCTAAAGCGACGGTTGTAACATATATTTTGCGTTGAAAGCAAAACACACACCTACATACATACGGGGCGTTCTTTTTTTTTTTAGCAAGGAGATAAAGCAAACTGCTCGTGGGGCCGGACCGTCCTCGAAGACGTGAAGAAAGACCGGGGGCGGAGACATCGATGACGCAGACGGTCTTTTTCCAGCCGGTTTCGGTTTCAAGGAGCCTGCCAAGGGGAACTAATTGCTCTTGTAACTGCCACATGAACTCCGCTATTCAAAATTTCATGGTTGGGACAGGTAGTGTCGAGGACGGGCCCCGGAGTACTAATTCTCTCGAGCAGTTGTTGATAACTAGAAAGTTAATTACCGTAACTTTAATTACCGTAACGCACGTGAGTGCGGAAATTGCTATGTACAGGCTTCGAAACCATACACTTGAGTGGTAAATATAACGTTACCGTGATTTCAATTTTTTCTAGGTTTATAATTTTGTGCAGCTAAAAGGAAACACCCTATATATATATATATATATATATATATATATATATATATATATATATATATATATATATATATATATGCAGACAGTAATGAAAGTAAAAAGCTAATAGATAACGACCTACTGAAAATTGGCTATTGAAGCCAATAAATATAAGGATGCCGCAAGGAGAGTTCACAAGCAGAGTTGATTACCATTGGAGGTGCTCCTTTCTTTTTTTTATTGTGATTAGGTGGCATTCGCTCTAATTCGCTGCACTTTCATGCCGTGACCAGAACGCACAAAAGCGCAGTCCCGTATCGGCGCGACTTCAAGCGAGGCGGTGCACTGCGCGCGACGACCGACCTGCGCGGCCGCCTTGGTATCGCGGCCTCGCGAAGCGCACCTTGATACGCTCAGCGAGGGCTCCGGCCTTGAACGCTGCGCAGCAGGAGGAAAAAAAGAGACGCGCAAGTGCAGGCTGTGCCGCACTTTCTCCGCGGCCGCGTGACGACGATACCGTGTGGGAGGTCGGCTGGAATCGCTGATTGGCGAGTGGTCCTTTAGCGTCGGGGAGGAGTCGGGTAGGTGTTCGGCGCCGAGCGGCGTCAAGTGCACACCGCCGCGTGACGTTGCTTTTCGTTCTGTTCTCGCCGGGAAAGGTTCGCCCTTTCGGCTCGAAGAAGGTGTAAATGCACGCACGCTCGGCTGGCAGGCGGGCGTCGAGGGTGCAGGGCTTGCCCGTCGCGGTAGCTCGGTGGACGGCGTTCCGCTGCTCGCCGAGTGCGAAGCCGTGGGTTCGAATACCGGCCGCGTGAGGCCCCATTTCGGTGGGGGTGCAATGCAACGAAACTTTTTGCGTTGAGGTGCACGTTAAGGAACCGCGAGCGTTAAAAGAAAACCAATCCGGGCCCTCCGCTACACCGTTCCTTATGACCCACTGTGCAACTCAAGGTAACCTTTCCATGAAAATAAGGCGGGTATATTTACTAGTACAAACGTGAACATTGCCTACCGTTCGTCATAAAGACGCGTAAATAGGCAAAAGAGAAATGAAATAAGGTATGTCTAACAGGTACACCTGTAAGATGCACCTCTCATTTACTGGACAAACAAGGAACGACATCAAATGCACTCGCGCAGGAAAGAAACGCAGGGAAAACACTGCCAATAAGAACAAGTAAACGACCGAAAGTCTAAAAAAAATATTTCTAGTAGCGTTCTTTTTTTAAATAAGTCTGGAAGAATTTTAGAGAAATATATATTTGTTGAGCAATCACAGTTCTTTTACGGTTAAGTTTCTTAATTTTCACTTTTCCTTCCTGTTTGGCTCTTGCCTCGGCTCTCTCCATTAGTTGATCGCGTAATTTCTGAACTCCTTGCGACTCTTGTTTCCAGTTGCCAATTTGCACGAAAAGGGCTATACAAATAGGGAAAAGCCAGACGAGGTAACGGGTGACAGTCATGTTGCTTATGGGTTTAACGGTTATTGCAAGGTCTGATGATGGACGCTAATTCGCATTAATTTAATTTCCACCTTATCTAAACCATATCACAGGTTCCGAGGATCTGCCAGTGCCGCGGTGAGCTGTCACTCGAGGAAGTAATGAGGAAAAGTTAAACGCAGCTGGCGCTATCTCCGGCCGCAGCTCCACCCAAGAGCATACAGACCAGCTTAACTGAATCCCTTTCCTAAATGAGTCTAAACAAAGAAGGTTGAACTAACGAAGGAACACCGATGCGCTTTACCTCTGCAATAGATGGTAACAACTCAACGCCTCTCTAGTTAATCGCGCGGGCACCGAATCGATCAGAAAACTGGCCTTTCACACCCCAGGAGATGGCGATAACTATCACCATCCGAAAGGAGTGAAGGAGGCAGCAAAATGTTGACCGCCGAATAGCTGTCAAGTATCAAGCGTGATTTGGCAGCCCTTGGGGAATGTGTGTGAGGAGTGGTGGCGTGGGGTCAAAGGGTGGGGACCCCCCCCCCCCCCCTTTGGGAACGTGCCTGGCTCGTGCCGTGTTTTCCTCCATTGTTCTTGACTACTCCTGTGCTTCAAATCGTTAGTCGTAGTATTGGAGAAACGTTTAATGCGTGGTGTCTGTTAACTCGTGGGAACGCATGCAAATTTATGCACATAGACTGGAAACTCATCAACGTATTAAGTTTTACCGAGATATGAATTTGGCATATTTGTAACCTCACTATTGTCTTCAGTGAAAATGTAAGTTCAAAGAAAGCATCTTGCAGTGTGACCAATCGTTTCACCGCGTGTTCGCGGGTTGGTTCATGTAAAGCACGAAGTTTTCACGTGAAATGTAAAGAAACGTTGCTACTGTTACATCATACCAGGTGTTTCAGCCTGCGTGAATACCTTGGTAATATTACTATAGTCTGTTGTCATTTATTCGTTATTATGTCACCGTTATTTGTGTGATCGAGTGAAACATGGCCATGCGCAAGCAGCAAGAATCTGTATAGCTTCCCTTCGTATTACTCAGAGTGTTGTCACCGCAGCCAAAGCTATCATGGTGGCGCAGTTTTCATTTCTTCCAACTCCCAGTATCACGGTAGGCTTGTCTTGGCGCTTAACGTTTTTAAATGCGAATCCGTTTCGATTGAACTGCATGAATCACGCATTTCCTAAGATAAACATAACTTAGTTGTAGCTTACATTTATAGGTCACCCTCATCTTCTGTTAATGGTTTGTTTGGCTTTGGGCGAAACATTGCATTAGCTATCATTAGAACAAAAAAAATTCATCCGCCCTTCCACTCTGTGAAGGACGAGCAGCAAAGCTGTGTCGTGTTTTACTTCCATCGACGCATCTGTGCACATGTAGGTATTACGCACAACACGTGTCAGGCCCATACCAGAGCTCCGTGGAAACTGCCGATAAGGTCGCCTAGGCGACTATGACGTAACCACAGCACACAACGCCCACTGGTGGTAACAGTGTGTACAGGACGCAGGTGGCCGTTAAACCGAGCCTCGACGCGAGGGACGATATGCACCGAGTCAAAGGAGTGCACGAAACAAAACACGTTTGTTTGTAATTTCCTATGGGGCATGCTTCCTAGTTCATTAGCTGAATGAAACGTGGAAGGACTAGATTTTTATTCTAGCGGACAAGCATGCGACTGTACGTGTCCCTCCCGTAGAGGCCCATGTATTGACAGCAGGCGGGAATTCTGTAACGTTCACAACTTGACTGTGAACTAACTAATTATTACTAGTAAATGGGTGTCGCCCTAATGACAGTCATTTTAGCGGCATATTTCAGTATGATTTTTTTCCGAGATACCCATATTAAATTGAGAGCTGCAGAGCATTCCCGGGAAACTGAAGAACATTTTTTCGCGCCAACGCGACGCGTCGTTGGATGGACATCGACCACCGCCGGAGGGTAGCTACAGACAGCTTCGCTGTAAAAGTGGTCTTTGTATTAGGAGACATAAAGTCTAATCTTTTATAACAGTCCACCACGTCTATCAATGATTATGTTACATGCATCAACGGATACGGTTATGAATAGCTGTTAATTGTTCCAATGCGTTGCACTTCAGACGCACAAGGTACTATTATTGACCACGCATGATCTAATCTTATTACTCCTCCTAATGCTGGTGTTATTGAAGCACCTATAGACCGCTTTTTCGTAGGCGCCGCCATATTGTGAACGCAGTGGCGCCGCCTGTGAGCAGCTCCATACTGGCTTGGGTGAAATCGGTGTTTCGCATGGCAGGTATACGCTCGGCGGTAGGTTCTGGCGTTTGTTTTCGCCGTCGTGCGGTCTGTTTAGTATGACGTGCGTCTTCTACGTGGTAAACGGTTCTGTGAGACGTGCTGAAGTGGTTTAAGGCGTCATGGCCGGAATTTCTGCTGGCGCTGAGGTTGACGGAACACGCAGCGCGATGTGTGCGCGCATATTTGAGCCTACGATCAGCCTCGGAGATCGATTGTGTATTTATGACATCAGTCATTAATGTGAGCTTATTGCGGTATTATCTTCTATTTCTAAGCTGCTGTTTAGGAGCCATGAAACATACTCGACGATCGTAACAGCGTGGGTACCGTTCTGCTACGATAGGAGCTGTGATGTTATACTTTGACAAGCGTTCAAACTGTTCGCTGCAGGTTACATTGCGTGACTACTTGGTTCGATGGATGAGGTTTCCGCCTCTGAATAAAATAGTTTTGGCAAGTAATAGTAGCATAACTTACAGTCTGAATTAAGCTTATCCAGCAAAGGGACCGTTTACGAACTGCGCGAGCGTCGTAAGCAGTGGTAGGTGCTGGATTACAGATATCTTTGTTCTATATACCGCATGGTCCAAGCATACGGAATCAGCGGTTATATATTCATAAACGTTGTGCGGCGTGACTATGCGAGGTCGTATTGCGGTGTTAGCCCGTTTTATTTTGCTTTTTCGAGAAAGGGGATGATAACCGAATTTTCTTTTCGGTTGTGTTCGTTCCGTTCTCTACGACGCACTCACACGTATTACGGAAATTTTGTCCTCAGAAATAGCCATCACATTCTTTTTATGGTATCCCTCATATATTATGGCTGTATACAGGCCAAAAAGGCAATGCCGAAGCGCACAGCTTACATATGTATCGTGCTGGTTCACCAACCGCAGTCATCGCTGTGTTGAGCAACGCCATCGGCCTCGTGCAGGAAGGCTAGCGTATAGGCATATGATCACTTGAAGCCTACTAGACTTGATATGCGTGAGAACGATACTGGTGCATCACAAATATTTGATAGCGCCTGCCGCTTAGATGCTTCGCGGTTGCCTTAGGTTGGCCGTGCACGAGCACGCGATCTTATGCTTTGTTTTCCTCCCTACGCCAAGCGATCAGACAGTGAGCAGATTTACTATTTCACGCTCCTAATACAGAGAGACCGGTTTGCTTTGTTGCATTAAAAGCGATATAAGCAAAATAGTTCACGACACATACACGCACCGCGACTGATAATGTGCGTACACCGTGGCTGATTAAGCGCGTCACATTTTTGCTCCCCAGTAGATATTTCCGCCTACTGTAGTTGCCGATGCACCGAAAGCCTGCCCTGGCGACCTTATATGAACGGAATGGCGTAAATTCCACAAAGTACGATCTAAAACATCTCGAAATCGTTCCGCAGCACGCGACAGCAATACTTTCAAGCAGCGCCGCGCCGGATCGCCCAAGCCAGAGAGGAGGAAAGGCTCTCTGCGCGCCCTATCCTCCTCGCCCGATGAAAAGGTCTATAACTGACCACTATCCTGTGTTCACTCAATTAAGTATTCTGTCTGAAACTAAA
The DNA here is from genome assembly GCF_038994185.2 of Dermacentor albipictus. Classification (NCBI taxonomy): domain Eukaryota; kingdom Metazoa; phylum Arthropoda; class Arachnida; order Ixodida; family Ixodidae; genus Dermacentor; species Dermacentor albipictus. The sequence goes on along the minus strand of NC_091828.1, from coordinate 33,006,606 downwards.
AACAGCCTTTTAACAGCAACCTATAGAACTCATTATTCATAGATGTAATCAGCCGCACAGACTGGTCAGCAGTAACAGCAGCATTAAATCCGAAGCTTGCTTATCAGAAGTTATCGAGCATTGTAACTAATGACCTCACTACAAGCACTAAATTAGTTGCCGTAGGCATAAGTTTTCGACTTCATACAACCCGTGGATAGCTACTAGCCTATTCAACTATCTGCAAAAGATAGGAAACCTTCATAAAAAATACGAAGACACAGCCATTCCGCATTGATTTACGTAATGGCTATAAGACATATTCTAACATATTAGGGAAACTTCACAAGGATACTAAAGATACTTATTGGGAGAACAAGATTAAAAGCGCAGGCAACAATCTGAGATAGCAGTGTAATGTAATCAATGCTTTTCTCTGCAGGGGTGCGTCTCATAGTCAAGATTCATTCACGAGATCGCGCCTACGATAGCCAATGTGACATTAGAAATGTATTCAATAGTTCATTTTCGGTAAAGGAAGCCGGCTCTTTTAAACCTGTCAATTCCTCATGCCCTCGTTGACCTCACACCTTTCTTTATTCTGTCTCACCCGAAGAGAATGCACATTGTCATCCATAGCATGAAAGACACTATTGCTGTATAGGAGGGCTTTCGCTCCATTTACGTCAAATTAGTCGCCCATTTAATCTACGACACGTTTTTGCGCATCATCAACCTAATAATTGAAACAAGCATCTTCCCTGCAGCATTAAAAAAAAAAGCAGCGCTAATTGCTGTTTTTACGAAATGTGACAAATGCCTCAGCTCGAACCATCGTCCCATCGTCATGATTTCTTTCTTCAGCGAATTTCTTGAAAAAGTTATTGTTACTTGTTTGACTATAACTGTTTGACTAAATTTAACATTCTTGGTCCACGTCAATTTGTTTTTCCGTCAGGCATTTCTACTGTGCTAGCAATACTATTTTTAACAGGCGATATCAAAGCTGCAAGAGATGCTGGTAGTTTTGTTGCTGCGTTCTATTCTATTCTACTCTATTCCATTCTATTCTATTCTATTCTATTCTATTCTATTCCATGGTTCACTGCATATTGTTTCGGAAGTTAGAAGCGATTGGAACTGGTCCAGTGTTAAGCTTGCTCCGCACTTAGATGATCGAGAACAATTTATAGTCGGATACAACTTTAGAAAAAAGGGGAGGCCCCGCCCAGATGACCGAAGCGCGACGTCCGATTGCCTCCGCGTCTAAAATAATCCCTCTCAAAAAATCGTGCTTCTGAAACGTGCAATTCTCGGTATAAATAAAGACTTGTATTTTGATGACTGGTTTAGTAGGGCTCTCATGTGCTACAGCACATGCCGGATCGCGACAGAAAAATAACCCCGTGCCTTCCACAACGCTGCCCGTCGTCTGCTCTTTAGCTTCATTGCAAGTGACCAAAGTAGGAAGAGCAGCTCTGCATGGCTTTTGCGCTTGTTTACATGTACACGGCAAATATACTACTCCTGTTCCGAGCTTCAAATGAATCAGTTGATATTGAACAAGTACTTATATAAAACAATGCATTTATCATAACCATTACAAACTCAAGATGCTCGCTGTCAGCGAAAGCACAGTGTCCAAGGTGAGGAAGGAGGTCAAAGCTTCGCATATTTCGGGTGGCAAACTGTCGACGCCGTCGCGAAAGCGCCCACGAAATGCGGAGAAAAGAAGACGCAGCACGAAGCATCACACATTGTGCGCGCCGAGGTCGTGTGCACGATTTCTTTCGCCGCAACGAGATACCGACGGTCATGAAGATCACTAACGAGTTCTCGAAGCGTATATGGTGTTATGTTTGTGCCCTGGGATTTGCCTGACGGAAGGCCAGTGCTATGGTGTGTCTACCGTGGAGGCAGCATTCATCCCCGCATGGTGCCTGCTTCGGGCACACGACTGCGTGCACGGCTCGGGTTTCCTCGCGGCTGCGCGGTGTCCTCGACTGAAGCGGCCACCGGGTCACGGAGTGCTATTCGGCCCCTTCCCGTGCCGGCAGCAATGCAACCCCCCCCCCCCCCCCCCTGTACTTAGATTTAGGTGCACGTTAAAGAACCCCAGGTGGTCAAAATTTCCGGAGTCCCCCACTACGGCGTGCCTCATAATCAGAAAGTGGTTTTGGCACGTAAAACCCCATATATTATTATTATTATTAATGCAACCCCCCCCCCCCCTCCTATAAAACAGACATGGAACAAACAGGCAGGATGCGTGTTTGCAGCGGTCACCGTGGGATCCTGTTTTCAGGCAAAGCGTAGTGCAGCGTCAGCAATGCTCGCTGCAATGTTTCTTCGCCGGATCACGGCTTGGAATAAACGCACGCGGCATAAATGCCGCATCGTAAGCTCGCAGTTATATTTCCGGCATGATAGACAATCACAAACAGTTTGGGAATTCACTGTGACAAGGCGTTGACGCACACAGCTGACGCGACTTGGCCCAGTTCGAAGCCCGGGCGGCCATCTTCTCCGACGGCGGGGTCACCGGCCGTCCGGCGCATGACGTCGCTCCAGAGTGCGCGCCCATTGGTGGATGTTCGTGTGCATCCGCCTCGGAGGAGTAAACGCCCCCTTTTTTCTAAAGTTGTATCCGACTATATATACAAATCTGGTACTTTCTAGCAGCCTCAAATAACCAACATTGGTGTGCCGCAAGGCTCTATTCTTGGTTCTCTCAATCTATATCAATAACATTCCCTTATGTTGAAGCTTATCTAATTTTATACTCTAGGCTGACAACGCTATCATACTAAGTGAAGGTACATGTATAGACTTACTGTTATGCAAAATTAACAATGACGCCGCCAATGTATTGAACAGCTGCCGTAGTAATGGACTAAGTATTAACACTAACAACTCTAATTTTATTTTTGCCTCACACAATAGGTACCTTTCTGGAACTCCATCTTTTCATATTGATAGTAACATAACATTCGATTCTGACAATACTACCTTCCTGCTAGTAAAATTAGGCACCTAAAATTTACTACGCATATAAGCTCATTAATGAAGAAGTCAGAATGCAGCTTTAGAATCCTATTAAAGGCTATGTCATACTTTGATATTAAAAACCCTGCTATCACTTTATTACGTAATTATTCAGTCATTTGAATTACTGTATCTGTACATCGCGTAACACTTGCCGCACACAGTTGTCCCCATTGCAGCTCATTCAAAATCAGGCTCTGCGAATCGTGACAGTTTGCAGTGCTGCAGCTAATGCTTCACCTGGCGCGGTGGGCTGGCGGCGCTGCTGAGCACGAGGTCCCACTTCGAAGGGGGCGAAGTGCAAGAAGGTGTGAGAGTACAACTCCGCACATTGTCTTGCAAGTTATTCAAATATTTAGAGAGCGAGCTAAACGAGTTGGTTCACGGCCTAGTTGGCACACTTCTTAAAAACTGGGTTTGTGCGACGCAAATGGAGGGGACACAAAGGAGCAGTGCATACTGGCATGTACGTTTGCAAGAACACGAACCTAAAGCGAGATAGCAAATTCTTATCTAGGCTTCCTAAGAATTAAACGTTTTTTTTGTGTGTGTAATGAATATAGATTATTGAGAGTAAGTTATCTGCCCCGTGCGGTGGCTCATAAACTGGTGGTATGTGCGCAAGCAAAAAAAGAAAAATCGCGGCTTTTTCTTACTTACAGCAGAATAATTCCGAACAATCCCCGTGGGCATTGATCTCTCTCTGCCAGAATTCAGCGTGCGTTGTTATACCTGATGTACCAAGAGAAACTAATGTTCGACTATATCGAATATTGAATTCGCGAATTGAATGCAGTAGCAAAGACTGCTCGACTCGCATTCGAAATTTCCAATGCTGGCACGGACGTTGTATCGATAAATGTGCAGAACATGCCTACGTTTCATTTGGCTGTGCGGATACAAAGTCTGCCGTTTCCAAGTTGAAAAAGAAACGTGGTGTAAGCCCTTTCTTTGTTAACGAGGAAAGGTCAACGGCAACCTGACCCAGCTGATGTCCGATTGCGTTGAACACGAGCTGCGGCGAAGGACAACTTCAGTTGCGTTTCAGCGAAGGCTTGGTTTCGCTTCTCTCTTAACACACACCCAAAATACAAGTTATTCGGCAGTCCCAGCACTTGATGTACAGTCATCCGCGAAATTTTACGGAACACGAAATCTGAGAAAGGAGCTGATTATCTGCGCAGCCTCACAACGCAGCGTTGTATTCGCATTTGCGGCCTCTACTAGTGTACGCGAACAACATTGTGATGTGCGATTTTACTGACTACTGTTACGGGCTGCTCGTAAATTGAATGTTTTCTGAGATCTCGTGGTCCTTAAACTCTTGTGCTTGACTCTACATTCTGCCGCCCTTCGTTATTGGCCATCAAACAGCAGCTGGGTCATCACGGTTGTCCGCCACTCGGCGTGACGGACGGTGTAGCAATAAACTACCAATAACAATCCCCATTTTATCGCGACAGCTAACTGGCGCCAGTGTTGCCTGGACACTGCGCGATTCACAGAAATGAGGCGCTGCGGCGACCGGTTACTCGTACCGGTGAAGGGACGGCAGTCGCAACGACCTTGTCTGTTTACTTACGGCAGCGACTCGAAACAAGCGCCTTGCCGCAAACAAACGCAAGGTATACAGCGCCTATACCGTAGGCGTTTCACAAGCGTATCTTTCGTCCGAGGTCGCCACAAACGAGCTGTCGCACGCAAGTCGGTAAACACATAAAAAGCAGTGTCCTGGCAGTGGCCATGATGGAAGGGGAACGTGTTTCTAGTTGCGAGCGTGTTTTCATTTATTCGGTTTACCTCTGCGCTCAAACACGGTGTGTGCTGCGGTGCTTGCGTGTCACGTAGGCGGTGCGCTCTCTTGCTTTTGTTTATGTCGTTGTTGTTCACGTTGCAACGCAAGTGTGAAACTATAAAGCCATTTTTTTTTCTTTTCTTTCTTTAGGGGGGTGGGGTTGGAGATGGCGGGGCACAGACGAGTTACGGCTTGGGATCGCGTGTCGGAATGTAGGAAAACTTCGCCTCCGAAGCGAAAGAAAAGGACCGTCTGCCGCTGCGCAAACCGATGGTGTGTGGGGAGACATGCCCCGAATAGCTCTGCTGGCCCACTTTCTTCGTCTCTGCATTCGTGTTTCGTACCTGCGCCCCGAGCGCTCGTAATGTTCCACGGCGTGCGACAACGTCTCGGGTAATCGCGCCACACTTGCCTGAAAAATTTTGCCTTCCTGCGAGCTATTCGCGCTGTGGCATTCTTTAGTGCTGCCGCCGGAGTCCTGAACCCCGAAGCGTTGCCTCATCCTCTGCGGAAGCTGTGTTGCTCCAGGAATGCCGCGCGCTCAGCTAAAGCGAGGCGCGCGTACGCGCGTGCCGGCGCAGAAAGATTGGGATTGGTAAAGGGTGGGACGCGTAGCAACCATCTCGTGGCAGTACTCTATAGGTTTAGTTTCCGGAGGAGCGCATCCGCGAGAATTTTAAGAATAATAATCATAATAAAAAAAGACCAAGCGGCGTTGTTGAACTGCCGGGGTCTTTTTTTTTTGTGCCTCATTTTCTCGCCGTTCGATATTCACCTACCGCAGGTCTTAGAGGATAGTATAAGCAAAGCGTCTGGAAAGAATGCGTCACCATTTATGCTACTTTAGCAAAACTGTAGAGCACTTCCCGGTACTGCGAGTGGCATGGGTGCGAGGTCGTATCCATTTCGCTTATCCTGCCCAATGCCGGCAGTTCTCTTCCTTTCTTTCTTCTGTTCTACCGAGGTCCACCATTGTCTTCGTAGCCCGACGGCGCTGCCACAAATCGAAGATGCGTAGCAATTTCCTCGTGGAAGTCCGCACTTTGCGTCTCCATTCAAGCGTGTGTACCGTCACCGCAGTGTAACCACGTCCTGCCCTGACGTACAGCGCCACTAAGGCATATCCGAAACAAAGAAATGGATAGTGGATGTACCGACATGCAACGAATGCTTCAATCAAAATTTATGGGGCCGGTGTCGCAGCGCGTAGGGGAATATTTACCGAGTATGTTGGAGCCCGTAAGGTGGAGTAAGGTCTACGAACCACCGAAGGGAAAGATCTTGGTTTCAGGTTAGATTCCCGGACCAGGACAAATTTTCTTCGATTGCGAAGCTTCCTTTCTGAGAAGCCCGTATGGGTTTCCTTTGTAGCTTCGTGTAACACTCGGGTGAACTACAATATTCCCTTGCATGAATATCGACTATTCTTATTTATTATCTTATATGGAACTCATTCTTATTGGGTGTTCGGCATGAATATATTTTTGCATGTATATTTACCCGCTTTAGTGTATCGTATGCGTGAAGCCGGCGTATTTCTGGTTGTCGGTTCAGTATACATTGTGGCTGTGAACATAGCAGAAAAGGAAGAGGCGCACGCACACATATAGCAGAGCGCTTACGTGTAGCTTCTGCTAGCAAGAAATAGCTTTAACAATCAACATGTGAAAGCAAGCGCTCATGCTTCGCGTCCTCCTGCTCGCGTAAACACTCGCTCAATATTTCGCGCGCAATACACTTGAACGTTTTGATCACATTTGTGTAAGTCAGCAAGACTTCTAGTGTTCGAGGCCTAATTGGCCTAACGTTCGTTTATAATGCGATGTGGATTGCGCCTTGACGTCATCGAAGATGCCGTTATACTGTGCAGTCATTGCTCGAAGAAAGCCTCTGTGTTATCTCGATCAGCTTATCTACAACATCGCTATGGAGGCCGCGATCAAAACTACAATATGGCATGCGTGACGACATGGAGACGCTATCTGTTTGTCGCTTTTGATGGTTTTGCCCCTGTTGTAAAATTTAGTATTTTGACTCCATCGTCGAGTGTTGTTTTGTAATTATGTCGTCTCTATTTTGTGTCCGTCATTTTGCTATAAAGCGTCTGCCTTCTGATAACGCGTTTTTGTCTGATTGCTGACTCGTTGCTTGGCATTCCTCCACAAAGATTTCTGCACTTGTGTCATATAAAGCTCCCTCTCATTTTTTGTCGTTCCAGTGGAGCATCGCGCTATGGGTCTGGTGTGCTGACATTCTCCTCGCGAGCAGTTTCCATTTTAGAGACAGATAACCTAAGCTCCCCTTAAGGGGACACACCCCGAAGACTCAATTCAGATAACATACATTCGTTCACTAGCTGGCAGAGCTTCCATTCAGCGCTCGACCTTGGCTTCTTATTTTCTCTCTCAGTACCTGCTTTTTCCTTAGTGGTGTCGCTGGCTAGTAATTCTCGTCTCGAAATACATGTGGCTTTTGCCGTTGTGCATTGCGAGCTAATGATTTCCTGTGCCTGTTTTCCTTATAAGCGGATTAAGAAGAGGAAGTCATGTGCGGTGCCAATTTGCCGACGTGCATAGTTTAACTCATTCCGCGGAGATCAGGCGATGGTTGTGCGAAAAACGCGGATATACACGAAGAGAACATTTTCCAAGACTACTAATTTTGTTCGGGGTCTCAGTTTGAGCTCCTGCTATGGGCGGAACGTACTACCTTGATTTGAATCCGTACATCGAATATAGCCCGCGTAGTTTTCGTTGGTGCAGAGGAGCCGAGAAGCATCACGTCAACGTATAGCAAAGCGAGGAAGTCCAGAGTCTGACTGTGTTTCGATCAATAATCACAGTGTCGAAGTACGCGATTGAGAAACAGTGTGCCTGGGAGGAAGGGTGGCAAGTTTAATCCCGCTGTGGGAGTTGCAGAAGGGCCTGGAGCTCAGCATGGTTCGTGTGCATAGCTGGGTGTGCACTTACGTATAGGGCAAATCGCAATTGTTCGCAGGCCTGCGAAGGGGATGCGTATACACGGTGTTTTGTCGGGACTTCACAAACTTGCTCAAGTGCCTAAAGTTAACCGTTCAGCTTCCTTTTGTCGACAATCTGGCTGATGTTTGTTTGTAAGAACATGTTGTCATTGGTTATCTACTTTGGCTAATTCGCCAACCCGCCATGCTGTAGCCTGTACGTTAGTGGCGTCCTAGCGGGTAGACTGGCACGCGTGGATCGCTGTGCTCGGCTGCCAATGAATTGTGCGATCGTTCCTTAATTTCAAGACCGCTCGTGAGAGTGCAACTGTTAGTGTTTCTTTTTACGATGATCGTTTAGTGCAATCGTATAATGTTAAAGCATCTCCGAGCATTTTGCACGGCTTTCTGATTCTCATAATTTAGTCAGTACTAACAGGAATTATGCGGATGCACTACGCGTGGATGTACTTAAAGAATCACTCGTGCTCTTGTAAAAAAAAAAAATGCCTTTTCCTCTTTGCAAACACTGACAGTACTGCAGCGTTAACAGAGGCTCCTAGGATCTGAAGTACGCAGCAGCTGACGCTTCCGGACCACAGCTTCGTACATTTCGTAGCTTCGTACCAGTTATCGTGCACCAAGCCAAAAGCCAAAATAAAATGTGGCAGAAACCTTTTGGGCACGTCTGTCAACGTTAATTCAATTAGCGTTCAAACAGCGTAGCGACACACATTGTATTGCGACGGCCGAAATGCGTCTTGCGCGTGGCCTGCACAGCAGCTGGGCTCCGTTCGCGCGATTTCCTTCACTGTCGATCGACCCATGCCCAGTGGCACGTATGCAATGACCCGAGTTGGTTAGAAAAAAAGAAAAAGAAAGCGATAACATCCGGACATACATAAATATTGGAAAGAGCGTCAACGGTTCTGAGAACGTTGGTACATTAAAAACCAAAAAATTCTATGCGGGTGAAGCCAACTGGATTTTGTTACCAGCAAAATGAAGAAGCCCCCAGAATTTTGTATTGTGCGTAATTAATTAGTTTGGAATAATTCATACATTTTAGCTATTGCAATTTGTTACAGTTACTGCAAATATGTCTACCCCGTGTGCACGTTGAAGAAGCCCAGCTAGTCCAAATTTCTGGAGTCTCCTACTACGGCATGCCTGGTAATGAAATCGTGGTTTTGGCTCGTAAAACCCCATAACTTAAGCTAAATATGTCAACATTCTCTGTTAGAAATATGCGTGTGGCGAATGTTCAGAATTTTGAATACCGATCTTGTAGTCCTTGGTGTTTCATTCTTATTCGATGCGAGGATTTACTATTCGAAGTTGTCAAATATTAATTTCTTTCGAGTAGTTAAGGAAGGGAAACAGCCATTGGAGTCTCGAGGGAGAGAGAATGATGGACCTTAGGACAGCTACGAATGATTTCGCTGCAAGAAAGCTGCGGCTATTGCACATGAGAATCTGTTCGTGAGACATTGTACGGGGTACACACCTGTTCAATATTTTCCAGTCATTTTATAAGAATGGCCCGCTTTTTACACGCTAAAGACGAATGTGTTGAGATGTATTATTCGAGTAGTCTCACCATGGATTGCAGCCAATCTAAAACAATGTGTGATACTTTGTAGCATCGCACTTTTCTTCTTTAGTGAACACAGCACGGCATGTGAATCTGTTAACGCGCTGTTTTCTTTCATTTCCGTGTTGCCACAGTTAATACGAAGCAGCTGTTCATCATTTACAAGTTCCTCAGTCATTTGGACGCCTACTTGTAAATGCCATTACATGCAAGTGTCAGTGTGTAGAAGGCAGATTTCTTTTATTGAACCTACTGCGCACAAACTTCGTATTTTATCACGACGAACCATGGTGGGCTAGTTGGTTACGCATGTCTATTTGATCGCAGCTCACAAAACATTGACAGGGACCTACAGCGGTTTGTGGTGTCTACTTTGTCGGTTCCTGTAAATTCTTGTGCCCTGTGGTCAAAACATTCGTATGTTATGTTGCTGCAGAAACCAAGGTGCTTTTTTGATATTCGAGCTGATTCAGAAGCTTCGCTAATAGATCACCCTTAGTCAGAGTACATTCGGAAATATAAATTTCTATTCTTTGGAGCGTGCTATCGCTCGTGTGACTCGTTTCCAAACGAAGGTCCCCGAATTATAACAAATCTGATTCCGCCCCCCCCCCCCTACCTCACTTTTACGCCGCTGCAGTGCTGCTCTCAAGCAAGAATTGATTCCGTCGGCGTAACGTACATTGTTTCCTACAAAAATTGCCACAGGGAACTGTGGCGCTGCGATTGTTCCGAGCTTCGTGCCCGTGGCTTCATGAGTACTTGCTGCTTTGCTTCCACCTCTTGTCCAATTTTCTGTTTGCAGGCTATATTCACTGAACGAAATTCAAGTCAAAGAAACCAAATCACCGCGTACTCGTCAACCTGTACAGCACCTACCACGGCACTGCCGCGCTCATTGTTACGATGCGCCAGAATACTCCGACCATGTCACACCGTCATTCGTGAGCCGCCAATTCCGACGTTACTCGTACGCTATAACAAAAAAGATAGGCTATGCCATAGTGGTTGGAGTACTCTGCTTGAAAAACACAATATTGGCGGTCGTCTCAGGTCGCGGATACGAATTCATTAATAAACTTTTTAGCTAATTATCTTATGACCCATATTGCAATTTACAAATTCAAGCAGTGGACTTCGCAAGCGGAATCCACTTGGAAGGAATTCTGAGGACGACACCAGTTTCGATATATAAATTCCCGAACTTTGCGGAGAAATGCATTGGCGCTCCAGTTACTTCTGTTCTTCTGTACATGAAACGACGTTTTGTTAAAAATTAACTGGAACGTCATTGCATTTCTCCGTAGAGTTCGGGAAGTGATATCTCGAAACTGATGTCATCTTGCAAATCCGTTCCAAGCGGATCCGCCTTGCGAACTCTACGGTTAGAATTTGTAAATTGCAATGTGGGCCGAAATGGAATTAGTTAGAAACTTACTTAGTGAATTCTCATTATTGAGTAAATTTTGCATCTTAATTTCTCGTGCGAGTATAGTCCGCCGGTACGAATAGACCAGCTCATAAATTGGAATTGTGATGTCTGCCACAGGCAACTTTTAAAGATTTTTGAAAGTGTTCGCCGAAACAGCCTGTATATAGGCCGCAATCGTGTGCATACTACTATCGTGCCAACGCCAACTTGTTCTTTGAGATGATCTCCGCGTGGGTCACAGTGCACGGCACGCTTACGCGAGAACGCGTGCTCGCGCGCCCCACTTAGCTGCGCGCCAAAGGTGCGGGAGTGAAATGGGCACATTTATAGCGTTTCATTACAGCCTCTTCACGGAAGCTTCGCCTCACGTATATTCCACGAAGTGCGTTGAATGTGCATAATTTTTAGAACTAGCACGAGTACCTCACTTTCTAGTTCGAATAGGTTCGGGGAGCTCCAAATGAAAGAACAAGAAAAAAAAATTGTTTTGACATGTATAGGTAAGATTTTATTCCTGGCACGACGACACGTAGGTAACTTACTGCGCGAATGACGCCTTTACATGTTCTAACCCGCGTAATGTAGCTTTGCGGTCGCCGATTAAGCCAGACGATTAGCATAATTAATTCGGCGCGCTTTCTCGATGAAGCTGACGGCCACGCGGTTCTTTAGTGCCCTGTCTGGGCGCTTTTGAAGAGCTACGTATATTTTTTTAAAGTTGTGGGGTTATCTGTCCTGTTTCTTTGGTGTGCATCGATTAGTATAGCTCACAAGCTCTCCGTAGCACGACGTTTTGGTGCTGGTTTGTTATCTTGTGATTTAATGTGTGGGCAGAGTTCAGGAACTCGGATAGACTAAATTTTCATTTTCAAGGACGAGCCATTTCCATTAAAATGGAGGAGATTTGTAAATTGTGCGCTCAAACAGCAAAACAAAAAGTGAAATGCATTCTTATTGTGGTTTACACAGCGCCCATGTGAAAACGGTGAGATCTCAAGCGCAAGTGCAAATGACTAGTGGACAGCGGCTGTCCTGCGCATTTTCTCTACGGTTGTGCCCGCTTTTACGCGAGCGCTGCAGAAGCGCCAACGCGAATGCTTAAGAACTTGCTCAGTTTTCGATCCTGATGAAGTAATAGAATTGAAGTGTTAAAAAAAATAAAATAAACCTAACCTGCTATTTAACATCCCAAAGTTGTCGAGTTAACTAAAGATGACGTCGCAGTGACAGGTCGTGATTAATTTTGATTACCTGTACTTTGTGTTCTACTTCATTCTGCCGCAAAATCCGCTTAACGAGCGTCCCACATGTCGCGCTGAGCAGCAGAAGGCCATATAACCACTAAGTTAACTTAAAATTAGTTTATGGAGTTGTACGTGCGGTTTGGATCAGAGAGCAAACGTGTATCCTAATTGACATTAAGAGAAAAAAATGGAGAAAAAAAACTAACCGTTGGACCATTAGGGTTACAAAATGTGTACCGAGAGAAGGGAAACGCAGTCGACGACGGCAGAAGACTAGGTGGAGCGATGAAATTAGGAAATTCCAGGGCGCTAGTTGGAATCGGTTGGCACAGGACAGGGGTAATTGGATATCGCAGGGAGAGGCCTCCGTCCAGCAGCGCACATAAAATAAGCTAATGATCATGGTGGTGATGATGACGTGCGAAAACCTCGATCTGATTATGAGGGACGCCGCAGTGGGGCACTCCGGATTAATTTTAACCACCTGGGATTCTCTAACGTGCCCCTAAATCTAAGTACAAGGGGGTTTTTACATTTCGTCTCCATCGAAATGTGGCAGCCGTGGCCGAGATTTGCACGCGCGGTCCAACACCAAAGTCATAACCTGAGTTACCGCTTCGCATAAGAGTGAAGAGCCGCGCAAGCAGGTGGTGTCGTCACGATCGACTGCAGTGGCATTAATGCAAAGACGCACGTCAGCGAAGCAAGAGTTGCGTGTCGTAATTCATTTCGCCTGTGCTCTCCGGGAAAAACATTGGTTCAGTTTCAGAATTATACGGCGACACGCGCCCATTTTTCCTCGTAACTGAAGGTTGTATCTTCTGGTTCGCAGGGGCATGGTTCGAAGCGTGCTATTTGATTTTTTTTTTGTCTTATCGCGTTGTTGGTACGCAACAGCGCTCGCCCCCAACGGAGAAAGTGAACTTCGCGCAATTTTATTGCAGAAGAAAAAGTCGTAGAAGAATAATACGAATGTTTATTGCACTTGTGTACAACTTGTGTACAACTTAACTGTGACAGCGTGTGGATCCATGTGGCCCATCACACAGTTGAGGACCAATTACGAAAAGGCTGTGTAAGTAAAACGTCAATGAGCACTTAGTTGTAACCACTCACGTGAAAAAAAAAAAACAATCACGGCAGAACTCATCTCACGATGAATGTCGATGGTAATGCGAATAGCAACCGAGCAATGTAGTGCCACACCATACTTCGAAATTCACGTTAATGTAATACGCGTAGTGGTAATTCTGATAATTTTCTTGCTTTGTTTACATTCGACGTACTCCGATATCGTCCCACATTGTTGTGGCACTCGCTTGCCAAGGTCGGCCATGAGCATGGAGGAATGAGGACGACTGTACAACGCCGACGCAGCGACGATGAAATGACGAACAAGGAATGACGTCGTTAGAATGACAAAGGCGTATAGCGTCGATGGCGTGATGACAATGAGATGACGTTGCTGAAGTGATGGCAATGATAGAACCACATCGTGACGACGACTGTGTGGCGACGATGGCGTGATCGGGACGGCATGAAGAGGGTCGAATGAAAAAGCTGGAATGGCGACGATGCAACTACCACGGTGGCCTTACTACCCCAAACATTCAAGCATGGCACAAGCTATTAGGCAACTTGGACCACTGAGTCGTAGTAGAGGGCCTGACGACGGAAATATAAAATCACGAAGCTGAAATGATGACAATCAAACGACGACGACGTCATTACGACCACGAGCCCATACCTAGTGGCCCAAGCAGGTAGGCAACTTGGCTCACTGGGTCGTGTCAGGATTGGGGGCTCAATCCCATCGCTCGTGATCCGTTGTCAAGATTGGAGTCGGGCATGAATTAGAAGGTAGCTGGCTCATGCCGACATCCAACTTAACCACGCTGAGGACGTTGATGAAGGGAAGGACTGCTTCTCATCGAGAACGAGGAATATGGGTTTATTTACAGTATTTATATCAGTCTAACATGACTGCTTAAGAGAAGTGTCAGTCCAACATGACTGCTTAAGAGAAGTGTGTCGAGCATCCGCACAACAGCAGTTTTTAAACACTCGGTCCTTCCGCGATCGAAGGCGGCGCGAACGTTCGTTTGGTGATCGCAAACTCGCCGCCTCTCCGCAGGACGGTCTACACGCACAAAAGCACACACGTTCGAAGGTCCGGAACCGACGTCAGAGGGGCCCCGTAGAACTCGGAGCCTTTCCGGGTAGCGCGTTGGGGAGTTTGGGAACAATAGTTGGCCCGCCGAACTCATTTCCTCACAAAGTCGATTTAGTCACGCTGTGGCTATGTTGGCGGCGACGCTCCCGGGATGTTGCCGTCATAGTCGTACGTGGGTGGCAATCTTGCACTGCAGCTGGCCATTCTTAACAGTCAGCGTATCAGGGTAGATGGATATCCAAAGTGAAGAAGGGGATGGACAGATGGAGTAACCACTGTAGTATAAAGGTTATAAACGGGGATAAGGTGGCTCAGAAAGCCTTTCTGGGTTACCTTATCTCTGTACATTTTTTTTTCTTTTTGTAAATAAGAGCCTTTGTATACGGCGGTCAAATGAACGTGCCGTAGTCATACTAGCACTCACAGTTTGTGTTGTCTGTTCATGAATTCTGTAGTATTATTTGTTTGTTCTCCGGTGATTTCGTTACTGCTGCTGGCGTGAAGAAACCAATGCTTTTCCGTGTGTAACTGTCTTTTATCTTTCTGCAGTTATTCGCTTATTATCTGAACTGCATGCTTTTCTGTAAATTTGTTCGAAATGCCACCTCCTACAACCTGAATCAAAATATTGGCTCTTTGGGTATTTCAATAAACTAAATAAACGTAGTTATATCACTTATAAAATTAATGACTCAACAGACAAAGCAAATTGGAAGCATGTGTCGAGAGCAGACTGCAGGACATTTCCTGGCGGTTGAGTACGGGAATTCTGAGCTGTAAGAATGGCCTCCGAGATGGGGCGAAAGATCGCGCCGCAGAATCTCGGAGGCTATGGTGTCGCCCCTGAATCGGCTTTAGGCTGTGTGCTAGGTCTAGTGATCTTGTCACAGGTTCTGTTGGCTCGCCTGCCGTGTTGGAAACTAGAAGTGCTAACAGTAGCTGCGCTTTAATAAAATTTTGATGCGGGTCTACAAATAGCAGTCTTTGGAAACGGCGACAACGTAGGAGCGTTCATTATCATTGAATAGAGAGATATGGTTGTAATAATTGATGGCTACATGTTAATAACTGCTTTTGGACAGTGTTCGCAGTAAATTCAGTAGTTTTGTAAATATTTCGGTAACCTACAGTGAGGAATGTGAACATTTACTTATACCACTCGCACTCTTAACTAGTGCTGCGTTACAGCTAAAGTGCAAGGACGGAAGAAAGGAAGAACGAAGGGCGCATGTCTTTGAAGCGGCTCGGTCTCGGTGTGGCAATCCTTTTTCATTTTTTCTTGTTTAAATAGACACATTCTATCGTAAATGTTTTGGTCAGTGTGCGGGTCTATTTTTTACACTAACCTTGCCACCAATTTGGCCTGGTCAAAAGAGCGATCTTTATATTGCTTCTGCTCTTCGCGTTACTGTTCATACGTCCACCGGCAGTGGCGCTTCCACGCGGTAGCCGCAGATTTTGGCAGATTTGCTGCCGGTACGCAAGGAATGTAACTTTCAAGGTCAGTCCTTGACAAGGAACGTTTCAACATCGAACGGCTTCAATAGGACATCATTTCATCCTAAGTAACGTAATCGAACAATGACGTTTGCTCAACGCAGGCAGGTTTAACAATATTAAGCGAGGAACGGGGATGTCCTCATCAGAAGCTCATCATTTATGAACAGATGTTACGAGGTTGTCCTAGCGAGCACCACATCAGGGGGACCAGGGCCCGTATTGGGAAAGCTCTTACATATAAATGCTGTTCGCTATGCTGTTCATCGGTGCGGTTGTCATTCTGCTATCCAGTCGCTATTATGACTGGTGAACACCCGATAGCGGGCCTGTCAGGAAACATTCTGGCAAAAGACGCAGTTCACATTGGGAAACGGGAATGTCGGGCGGGGATAGTCTATTGGTTCTATCGAAATCATTCCCTTCAGTCACAAATTATGATTGACTATTAATGAATATGCCAGTTTCTTAATTTTATTCCAATGTGCTGCAGACTCTTCGGGTAGTCTAGTCGTTACGATGATATCTTGCGTACTTATATGGGAGACCTAGTGATTAGAGCAAATATTGATTTATTGAGCACTCGGTCACGGAATGTCTTTTTCTGAAAAATAATTGGATTGGGATTGAATAATAATTGGGAAGCGACTTGAAGGACGCGCGCGCGTGAGTTGGGCATTATGGTGTGCAGCCATTAGGATGAAATAAAACTTATTCTTCGCTGTTGCTCTCGGAACACAGTACGTCGTGCATGCCGTCAAAGGTGGTCGTGCCTTGAGTAATGTGGTCATATATATTAGCATTGCCGTGCTCACTCGAGTGAAGGGGAGCAGGTTTCATTCACCCGCAGATTAACTGCCTGTGGTTTCTGCCTTGCACATAAGTTTCTGCGCGAAAGTTGCAAAAACAAGTAACGTGCGAAAATGTGCACAAGATTACTCAAGTAATTATTTTATTTTTATTGCTGCGCGAGCTGTCTAAATGCTGCACATTTAATCGCCAGGCCCGACCTGTCGTGGGTGTTCTAGGGCGAAGACAAATAAAAACGGGCAAAAGGGATGGCATAATTCTACTGCCTTAGATATAACATACGTTTTCATTTACACTGAACATTTGTGCATGTGACAAAGTATTCCCCTTGATAATACCTCCTAGAAAAAAAATCTAGAGAATTGGCGAACAGGCTCGCCCTGGATCGAAACTCTATAATTTTAAACATATGGTGAGTTCATGCATAGACATAATTTGGCGGTTGAATATATTCATCCCGACTTATCCCAGTTTCCTTGCTGTATATTGCGTAGAAAAGATTTATTCCTTATTTCCTTATGGGTAATGGTAACTCATCGAAATGCATAGGTTGGCATTAATCTCTGTACAACTGCTATGCCAGCCAAGCCTGGATCCCTTTTATTTTCTCAACCAGGTACTTTTGTGACGAGTCCGAAAGAGGGCTAGCGTGTTCAGTCATAAGCTGTTGTGAGTATTCACCGGCAAGAAAGTTGTGGCCATGATATGGTCTTCGTGCTCATATTTTTTAGCAATTTGCTAGGTGGGCATTACCCTAACCATCAAAAGGAAGGACGTTCACTTCATATTTTTCTTCGGCATTTGATGATCGATTTGACTTATATAGCTGAATTCCTTAAAAAAAAGAAACACTTAAGAGCCACTGCCTTGAAGTCAGGTCACGAAACTCGAGGATATCGGAGGCGGTTATACGTCCAGGGTCGCCTGCTGGCTCCTTTCACTCCTGGCACGCGCCTTTGTATGCGGGCGACCTCGGTTCTCACTCGATCATCATCGTCGTGGCGCTAAGGTCGGCTCGCTTCGCGTTGATCACTCCAGGAAAACGCGATGAATGCCAAGGACATCTGGTTGGTGCGAATTTCCTTGGCGCCTCTCAAGTACGCACACGCGCATTAATACCGCACTGGCTTCGAGCTCCCGATGCGCAGAGAAAGTCAGGCACCAGTCAGCGGACGAGGAATGTCGATATGTGGTTTAACCAGGCGCACATGCGATCGTGCGTAAAGAAACACATTTTTTTTAATGTTCTCGGGGTGATGGTATGTCACATGCCACGCAATTTCATTCTTGAAACCTTTTCGCAGCATTTTTTTTTCTCCGGTTTTGCTGTTCGTGTTTCGCGGAGTTTGTGCAGTGCGCACAAAGGTACGATGCTGCCTCTCTGTAAATTTCAGTTTAGCGAGGGTGCTCTTTTTTTATTGCTTTCGGAGTATAGAGGAGCACCCGGCGCCTTTACGAGGTGTCAACATTTTCTTACCTACATAAATGAAAAAAACCTGAGTGCTGCGCTTGTCCTGCCTTTTCTTTTTCATCCGCGTTACTCTGTTGTCAGCGTTAGCGGTCCTCCGCCAGCATTGCTTTTCCCCGTCCAGCTTTGAAATTGTACCAACTTAGTCAAACTTCGATGTCTTAATAAACTTGCACAGCCAACAGCCCACTCGACGCACCCATTTCAGAGAGCGCGACGTCGTCGTGCCACAACATGCACGTTTCCACCGCCCAGTAGAGGTCGCGGGGTCTGGCAAATTTCGCTTTCAGAAAACGGTGGCTCATCGGAGAGCCGCCAGCAGTCACGCAGCCCATGTGTGCAGGGGACACAGCGGCTCCAGTAGGTGATAAAACATTCAGGGGGATAAGGTGGGCCTCCGCAGTGCATCTTGCCGACCGCCGAGGCTCGCCTCGCGTAGGTAGGTATCGTTTGTTCGTTAAGTGGAGTGGCGGCGAGAGGCAGGAGCACGTAGTGACGGGGAGCTAATCTAACGGTGCGTACTCAAAAGCGTGCGGTTGCTTAACATCGTCTCGCTGTGCGATGTTCACTCGTTATAGGCAAGCATGCAGGTGCTTCTACATGGATATATATATATATATATATATATATCATAATATATAATATCATAATATCAATGAGAAGAAAGGGGGTAAACAAAGGGGCCCGATTTTTATTAGTTATATCATAAGAAGCCAACAAACACTGACACCAAGGACAACATAGGGGAAATTACTTGTGCTTAATAAGTGAAGTAATGAAACGATAAATAATGGAAATTACGTGGGTTTATTGACCAGTTGCCTTCGCCCAAAACAGATCACGTTCTCGTGACGCCTGCGGCATGAAGGACGTTCCACGTCCACCGCCAAGGTCTGTGAGTGGCGGCGCTGGCTAACAGGACGTTCTAATAGGGTTCTAATAGGACACATAAATACCCAAGAAAGTGGATGGGAAAACAGCGCCGCGGTAGCTCAATTGGTAGAGCATCGCACGCGAAATGCGAAGGTTGTGGGTTCCGTTCCCACCTGCGGCAAGTTGTTTTTTCATCCACTTTAATTTCCATTATTTATCGTTTCTTCATTCCATTTATTACGCACAAGTAATTTGCCCTATGTTGTCTTTGGCGTCAGTGTTTGTTGGCTTCTTATGATATGACTAAATATATATATATATATATATATATATATATATATATATATATATATATATATATATACACACACACATACTTGCATGAGAAGGATAAACGGGGCGTTACAACAATTATGGTTTAATGAACGATAATTGAGTGAAGTGAGCTAAATGAGAGAAGTAAAGCGTGCGAAATAAACGCCTATCGTTCGTTTAAGTGCTCTCGTGTTGACTGTATCGGATATGTGTGTGCACCCGTATCACAGAGCGCACGTAAGAAGCGTAGGTTCGTGAAAACATTCGCTGAGAAATTGGGCAACACAGGAGGCATGTTTAGCGAAGACGACTCTATCAGCAGCAAACAAGTCTTACGAATAAAAAAGAAAACATAGCAAATTCGGTCTCTCTTTATTGACGACTTTCGAATCGGGCAATGTCTGCAAGCACAATAAAAGAAAGCTGCGCATGCCGAATGCACAGGTGGCTGGTACAAAGTTGCGTTACTTCAAGCAACGCACCATCTTTTATTCATTATAGAACACACACACACATGCACGTGCACGAGAAATGAAAGACGAGAGATGGCGGAAAACAACAGCGGCGGTAACAGGACTACATCATCAACGGCACGACAACATTCTAACGACTGCGTAGGAGTGACCGTTTATATAATAATCATTTATCAGGACATATTTGTTTGACTGCGCGCCGTTGCGTGTGTGTTGTGGTCGTCCATTTTCAACCTCGTTGTTCTGCATTTGCCATGAGCAGCCCGGCGCAAGTTATGAACGTGCAGAAGTTAACCAGTCCGGTGTCTTGTTTGTGACCCTACAGATGGGAGTTCTGGAAACGTGATATCGAAAGATGAGAAAGCGGAGAAACCATCACAGCTCCCGATGCACAAGACGTTAGGCAACACAGCTAAATGCGGACGCAGCGACCTGTCGATGGTGGAAAACGTAGTAGTGCTTTGAGCATTTTGTAAATTGGAAATTGTCGACCTGGTGCTCAAATATCGCCATTAACCTGACTCTACACTCGGCTTTTTATCCTTGAGAAGATCGCGCGCGAGAGAGGGATGCTGGCTTTAATGAGAAGCGGAAAGTGTCAACCTGGATGATGGCCTGGCGCGCTACTCGGCGAGCGATTTCTCTCTGTGCGTTGTACTGGACGCTCTCGATAGAGATTCCTCTCAACCTCAGAAGTAGCATCAGTATTTCATTACGCACAGAAAAAAGCGCTTGAGAATGTCTTTCCCTGTTGCACTATCCTGAGCACATTACGGAAATTGAAACTGCACTGAACTCTTCGCAGAGTACAGCCAAATGTGCGCTAAACTTCAACTTTTTCATTCGGCTAATGAGAGTATAGGTTAATGTGAAACACTTTCACTGGATACCAGCTCACTAATAGATTACAGGCAAAGAGCAAGTAGGCGAGCTGCTGCATCAACCCGCAAAGTTATGAATTACCTGCGCTCCCAATCTAATTTCAATGTTGGGTGCAGTGAATCAGCTGCGCGATGGTGCACGCACCTGTTATATGAACGCCCGATATGCCGGTCGTCTCAGTCTTACTGGTTATCGGCGAAGACTATTTGATGGTGGTAGACGATGACTGGGCATTCAGAATCGCACCATTCTATTTGCTTTCGCTATGGCGTCTTTGTTACCATGTGGTACTATCGCTCTCCGTCGCTTAGCGTGAAATATTGCCCTCCTGGTGAAGATGCCTGACAAGTATCCTGCTGAGGTGTCTCATATAGTGGGCCAGTATGTCAAGACCACTTGACACAGCAAGCGAGCAGCACGGATAAGCGCCTGCTGATAGTCACATCATTGAATACGCTGGTTTTGGTCAGATTGTTCCTGGTCAGTGCGGGAAAAGGGAGACCTCTTGAAAGCAGCTCTTGGTTCCGTGGAACAAT
Organism: Dermacentor albipictus; assembly: GCF_038994185.2. Lineage (NCBI taxonomy): Eukaryota > Metazoa > Arthropoda > Arachnida > Ixodida > Ixodidae > Dermacentor > Dermacentor albipictus. Next base: position 32,985,531 of record NC_091828.1, on the reverse strand, counting down.
TGAGTTGTCCGTCTTCAGCAATGTAGATGCTATTTCCGCTGCAGGAGATGTCATCCCGTTTACCTCGTTGAACGAGTGGTGCTGCTTTTACTGTTTTCGGCGTAATGGGAACATTATTTCAAGGTGTGCTATATAAGTCTCAAAGGATATCAAAACACGATACTATCACAAGAAAAGCGCGGTATATTGCTGGAACACGAGAACCTGCGAAATATGGACTGCTGAAAACATGAAATTTTCGCGATGAGGAAATTCGTAGTTTGTGCAAAGAAACTTTCACGTTTATATCGTCGTGACTCCTTCGTCTATGACTTGTGCAACCTGTTACTTGATATGTGTGGAATTTTTCGTGCACTTGTGAAACCCCTAGCTCCCCGCGTAAGGCATATTCACTTATAATGGATGGCACCATTTTCGAAATGTGCGCTGAGGAACTTCCCGTTAAAATGTACTGTCATTATACAGCGTCTTTTTTTTTTTAACGCCGTTTCATGCATTGAAGGACAAAAACAACCGTCCGTCACCGTATTTCTTTGAAAAGATCGCGAATTAATATATCCAAACTGGTGTCATCCTGGGAATTCGTTCCCAGTGTATACAACTTGTAAACTGCCCAGCTACACTTTGCAAATGGCAATGTGTGCTAGTAATCTTTCACGTGATCATAAAGCTATTTACCCGTTAAAAAATAATTTGTGAATTTTTGTTAGTCAATTATGCATTTCCGCTTGTCGCGGGAATATTGTCCGCATATTTTAACAATCTCGCTCGAGGATCAAAATTATGCTATCTGCCACAGGTGATATTTCAAAATTAGTTAATGTATTGAAATGAACAACTGGTATATTCTTGTGTTAGTTGCCCACTTTTATAAATATCATGATACTCCTCATGAACAGTGTTCTTGCTCTGACGTCTCGGAAGATATGCGCATAGTATATCAATTCATAACTCTGGTTCAAAGTGCTCGTGTACGTGCGCGCGGTATGTAGATGAATGAGCGTTTCGTGCTTTGACCTATGTGTGGCCGGTGACATAATCAGTTGCTCTGGTGGCCTCTCCTCGCGCGGCGTACATTCATTCTTTTTTTTTACTCCTTCTCGCAGGCTGCGACAGCGGCTTCGGCTTGGAGTTGGCTCTTCGGCTGCACTCTCGCGGCATGCGCGTGTTCGCCGCCTGCCTCCTGCCGGACAGTCTGGGCGCCAACAAGCTGCGCGCGCTGTCCTCCTCTCCGTCGGAAGAGGGGAGAGGGAGCGTGCACGTGATCGCGCCCATGGACGTCACGAGCGACAGCCAGGTGGAAGACGCCGTGCAGCAGGTCACCAAAATTCTAGCCGCCCAAGGTAGGCTGCGCGTCATCCCGGCGAAGCCTACGCATTGAGGTGGGGATGGGGGGGGGGGGGGGGGAGCGCATTGAGCTAATCGGTTTTCCATAAGGGGTGCAGCGAGAAACAACACGGAATGACGAGTAAAAAAAGCGCGTGTCCTCGTCTTTATCTCGTCCTTTCGTTTTATCTCGCGATGCATAAATCATACCTAGGCATGGGCTTCGCTAGTATAGTTAGAACAAGAGCGGCCCCCCCTGCCTGGAACCAATGCTTCGACAAGGGTCTTTCTTTCGTTAGACCAACAGCGAGTTTCCTTTATCGCGTCTATGCAACTCACTTTCCCTCCGTGGGCAGGAGAGTAATTGGACGTGAAAGCTAAACCGAGGGCTTCGTAAATTGAGGGGAAGTATATGATCAAAAGAAGTGAGTAATTGTAACACTGAGAGGGCATGGGGTTATGTAAAAAGTAAAATATGGGACATACCTAAAGGCATTGCGAATACGTTTGGGGATGAACTGCATTTTTACCTGAATCAGTTCACCGTCACTCTGATGCTAAAATGCTAGGTCTGGTACAAACAACTTATCAGCCAAAAAATTCACTGACGATTACCGTACTCACTAACTTCGAAATTTGATCGCAGCTGTATACGTGTTTTAATTTCGCGATGTATATTTTGGCTGGTGCGGACAGTGTGTCTCGTGCGGCATGTTGCAAACGTAGCGAAGTGTGCCGCGAATGCCTCGCTAATCTGGAGACGCTCAGAACATCCATGCATCCATCCATGGTTATGCATTCGCTGTGTGGAACGTTCTAAAAGCCTAATTCTTCAATGTATCATTAATTTGATTCTACGCTCCAGAACGGTAGACTTTGAAGGCTTCTCAAAAGTTTATCTCTCGCCATGTCTACTGCGATTTTGCGTAGAAACGGCAACATGCAGCGAGTCCCTAAAGTCTTACGCTTTGTAGAAAACTAAACTTTCTTTTGCTTACGAGCTGTGCTTCAGTGATGCAGATGTTTGGGTGGCATAAGGACATCCTTCTGCTGCAGCCGGACGGCGTCTTCGCTCTTTTAAGCACGTTTAGTGCTTATGCAGTAGTTCTGGCTCTATTTGGAATCAACTACTACGACACAGGCTGCCTCGCTCTGGTGTTTTGAAGTTATTTCAGACCGTGCGTTTCAAGTTCGTTAAAAATGAAGAATATGGAATAGTTTACTTCCTCTGTATAGCCCTTACTACTCAGGCAGGCATGTTCAATTAAAATGACTCGAGCTAGGAATTAGTACAGCAACGTTGTCTGCGAGGCGCGTTGGTTTACATTAGTGGCTGAAAGAAAACATCAGAAAAACAGAAAGACAAATGAGAACTACACAGGACAAGCGATTGCCCCGTGTAGTTCTTGTGCTCTGTCTTCACGTTTTCCTGATGGTTTCTTTTACCCACTAACAGAAATTAGTCTAGAAATTGTGAAAATTAGTCAAGATTTTTTTAAAGCGTATAGGAGTCGGGCGATTGACTGTAATGGAAGAATTGAAGTCCCTCGTCCCACGAGCTCGTAACTGGCTCCAGGAAGGCGCGGCGCTGTATCCGATGAGCCGCCCCCACACACGTGTGCACGACGTACGCAGGGCGAACGGACAAGGAGGGCGACGACCAGGGCGCGGGACGTCCCGACGGCGACGACGGCGTCGCCGAGGCCCCCCGGCTGTGGGCCGTGGTGGCCAACGCGGGCGTCATCTGGGCCTCGGAGCTCGAGTGGGGCTCGCTGGAGCCCATGCGTCGCATGCTCGAAGTGAACGCCGTGGGCGTTGCCCGGACCGTGCGCGCCTTCCTGCCCATGGTGCGCAGGACGAAGGGAGGCCGCGTGGTCATCACCACCAGCCTGTGGGGTGAGTGCGTGTCGCCGACGCGCGCACAAGTCGCTTGTCGGTTACCTGTTTCGGGCGAATTAATCTCCCGATTTCGTGCTAGTATTGCGCTGCGGTATCTTGTCTAGTGCTACAGCTACCTTTATGTTTTTGTGGTTGTCACATCGCGGCCTTTTCTGGTGTCCTAATCCAGTTCTCCTAATCGTGTAATGGTTCACGATGATATCAACAGCGGTCGAACTTACCACTACGTTTTTCCAGGCTCATCTGTCCTTATTTATTGCAGCGTTCCTCGCTCTTTCCTGTCTTGGTATTATTTCACGTCGCTTCGCGTCGTATTACACCTGGTGTTTGAATAACAATAGAGAGCCGGTGTTTCGGCAAAGTTCCATTGTCTAAACGTTGGTCCCGGCTTGTGACATCTCGAGTTCGTCTATTGTTGGGATAAGGTACTCATTGTTTGTATGAAACTCTGTGTGTGTATGAAACTAAATTGCGATTCGTGCCAATGTTCCGGTCCCTCCGTGCTGTTGACTACGCCGTCGTTCTCGCGTCAGTTGTGACCTTAGCGTGTCATCAGTAGCGAGCCACCTCCTCACCATCACCGCCTCTTCGTTCACAGCTTCTCCCACAGCGTACGGGACCACTGTGCGGTGGGGTGGGGGGCGGGGGGGGGGGGTAGGGTCGAATTCATGCTGTTGCGGCAATAAGCAGATTGGGAGCCGGACTCGGCGAAAAGTGAGCCATCGCACAAATAGCGCGCTTGGAAATTCGTTTTCCCAACTTTATTTGTTATTACCCTTGTTTTCTCCTCTTCCCGTGTCTGGCTTTATTCGAAGGCAGCGTTCCCACCTTTCTTGACCCATGGCTATGAGCCAGCGTTACGCCGCACCTTGGGCGCATACACTCCGCTGTGAGCAGTATATTTACCCGTTATTGATTCATTTTCCCCTCCGTTCTCTCGACATCCGCGGACAGGCGTTTCCCGCCACGAGCGCAGCCTGCTATCAGAACCCGTGCGGACGTCATCTACAGGATATCATTGCGACAGTCGCGTGTGTTGCTGCAATATGTAGGCCGGAAAGGGGGCCGATTGCATTTTATTTACGTTTTTAACCTCATTCACTCCTTTCTTTCGAGTGGTCTATGATGGACTCGTTCTCCTTGATACATTTACTAAGGTCCCTCTTGTGCTCCTGTCTGAAAATTCAACACCGCTCCATTGCCGCATGGTGGGCTTCTAAAGATTCCTTGACATTAGCTGCGGTCCACGCGAGGCTATGTTTTAACTTGCAGCTACGTGTAAGCTGGCGTTTAAGACGACGTTTCGGAGTGCTTCTCCGCGAGCTTTACCAACGCTGCAGCTGAATCAGTAACAGACCCGCAGCCTCTACACCCAGCAGTGCTTTTAATGGGAAAGCAGCAAATGCGAGAGAAACCCGGAAGCCCAGCCGTCCACGAGGTGTCACTAATACATGCTCCAGAATCCGCATATCATTGATTCTACCGGTGAAAATGCATTGGCCCCAATGGTTTTTTTTTTTGTTCGTGCTCTCTAATGACTTGAGTCACGCTTACTTCCACGGCGCTCGTTTTTGAGATTTTCCGATGCGACAGAAAGATATACCGACGCGAGTATTATCGGTCCGCTAGAGCACGCGGTGGCCTTGGCCTAGCTTTGGCCCAGACGTAGATTTTCCATGAAAAGGAAAACCGAAGGTTGGTGAGATTGGAAGATACCGTCTGGGATATATATCTGTTTGTTTTTTTAACCTTAAGTCAACCCATGCCCGAGGGAAAGTGCGGCGAACCAATGAACGAACGCAAGTGGCCTATTCACTGGCTCTTATTTGTGCAGTAAAATGTATTCAGCCTAAGACATTGAGTAGACTAACAGCATCTTCCAGCTTGCCTTAGTAATACAAAAGCTCCATATATATTTGGGACGCGCGGCCTGCCGACTTTTGCAGGTGCTGATGTGTATTTGGAAATGCGGGCTCGCACTGTGCCATTGACGTCACTGTAGTCGCTGGCAAAACTCGAAAACGTTCGTGAACACAATGCCATGTGTGGCACTGAGTCACGCGAAAGCGACCCCTGCGTGACTGAGTCGCCCAGACGCCTTTCAGATAATAGCAGAAAGGAAAAAACAGAAAGCAATGTTGCCAACAGTGGGCGTTTGCGCATCTGGTTACACGTCGTGAAAGGCTGGAAGAGTGCCTCCTGCTAAAACTAGCGCCGTGACTAATCGGAGGAACTCGTGCAACGAAATGCGCATTAGAAACAGCTTCTGAAGCGAAAGTTCAAGGAAACAGATGGAAGTCTTGGAGCGTAGTGTTTTTAAACCTTTATTGTAGTTTAGTTCTTTTTTCGCTCCCCCCTAATTAAAATGTATTTCTGTGTTTGCCGTACTCAGTACACGTTACAGAGGGGGACGAATCAGATATACTGTGGGATGATGCCTGTATGTGATATATGTATATCTGGCCAGCATACGGAATACGTGAGACACAGCTGGTACAATTTCATCCTGAAGTAAAACTCTCAATTGCACCTTCTGCACGTACTTAGTGACAAGACATTAGTGCCTGCCCATAACATGGCGCGCTGTAACATTGCGTTAAATAAAATCACATAAATGGTCCCGATAAGCGCACTATAGTGCACTGTAGGTAACATACTATAGGTAACATAGAACAAATTAAATAGCATAGTACGTGACAGACGGTAAATACAGCTCTGAATATTTCGGTGATTTCTCTAACATAAGCAGCAAAACGCCATGCAGAGCTGTTATTTTGCATAAGTAAGCGAATTTTTCGAAGACGCCGAAGAGTTTGTCTGACAGGTTGCAATTTAAATGACAGTTATGTAAACTCTCGTTCTGTTTCTTCTATTTTTGCCACCAATGTCAATCAAACTTTGTTAATGTCGACAAGGGAAAAGGGCGGAAAAAAGTCGCTTAATTGCAGCTTGACTAAGCCCGGTCCCCTGTATTACTATTGGGCAGTGAGCAGCACTGGAAAATGTAAAAGGTACTTTAACGTAAATTTAGGTAGTATATAAGACACATAAAAATGGGAATAAAAAATTACAATGCAAAAACCAAATTGTACAGGAATGAAGAAGGTTCAGTTAAAAAAGTTGCAATTTCTCGCACTAGGGTTTGGTATCACAACTAGTATCCAGCGCTGAATTAGTGTAGTATGCAACACTTGTATAGAACGTGCCGCTCTTATTACCACGTTACTCGTTAGAGTGTAGCAACCGTTGAAAATGGCATCGTTGAAATGGATCGTTGAAATGTCGATCTGCATCAAGCAGGGAATGAGAGCAGCGATTCGCTTTATGTTTGCGGAAGGTGTTACACCCGCGGAAATTATTCATCGAGTGCAAGCGCAGTATGGTAACAGTTGTTTATCGCGAAACAAGATCTACGAATCGATAGAGAGTTTCAAACTGGGAAGAACTTTATGTGACGAGGAAAGATCGGGCAGGCCATCGACGTCAACGACTGAGGACAACTTGAAAGTCGTTGAGGGTATGGTGATGGAAAACAGACGAATCGCTGCTGACGAAATCGCCAGTACTTTACATATTAGTCAGGGTTCAGCGTATTCCGTCTTACATGACAGGCTAAATTTACGGAAAGTGTGTGCAAGCATGGTCCCGAAAGAATTGTCAGTGCAGCATAAGGCACAAATCTTGGACATCTCGTAAGCATTTGGCCCGTTATCGTCTCGAGGGTGATTGATTTTTTACAGCAAATTGTTACTGTAGATGAAACTTCTGTACATCATCACGAACCGGAAAGTAAGGTTGCGAGCATGGTTTGGAAAATCTCTTCAACAGAAGTTAAGAAATTTAAACGTCAGCCATCAGCTGGTAAGATTATCCAACACTATTCTGGAACATGAAAGGTGTAGTAGCCGTTCATTTGACCCCAAGAGGCGAAACTAGAAACTAAGAACAGTGAGAACTGTTGTGATGTGCTGCGATCTAAACTGAAACTTTCTATGAGATCCAAATGTCATGGAAAACTGCGAAAAGGTGTCATCCTGCAGCAAGATAACCCTCGGCCATCTGCCAAACGGCCGGCCGAAACAATAAAGGAGTTGGAGTTAGAATTGCTGGGACACCCGCCATACAGTCCAGGTCTTGCTCCAAGCGATTTTCATATGTTTGGACTATTGAAGGAATCACTCAGGGGAAGAAGATTTGCAACTGATGCAGAAGTCATTGATGCGGTTGAAAACTGGTTGCAGGTGCAACCAAAAAACATTTTTTTCCGATGGAATCTTTAGAGGATGCGGTATCCTACTTCCGAGCTAGAGGTCACCGTAACAATTCTGAGCCATGACAGCTGCTCTCCAATTAATTGTATACTGTTACCCCAATCAATTACTTGAAATGATTCACCTAAGAAAAAATTGCAGAGGACAAGGCCTTTAACAAGCTGAGTTGGGAATTTGTGTTTCAGATCAAATTTTCGGTTTACGAAATGCAAACGTCTGATGGGAGATCAGTTAATAGACTCCCCCAGCTACTATCAAAATCGCATGTGTGCCGGGTGATAAAATGAAGAGTCCTAATATTTTTTTAGCACTGTATGACAGTCCGAGATTCGCGTTCCGACTGGTCATTTTGAGTCCGTCCTGCGCTGCTCACGTGTCTTTTCTTTCCTTTGACCTCGCAGCGGCTCCCCCAGATCGAACAGTCTGCGGCAAGAGCAACACTTACATTCTCACATTATTCCTCTCTCTGCACGATGATGTAAACGGCTCCCGAAGGAGCACCTCTACGGTGGAGCACTTCATAGGCTCAGTCCTCACATCCTTCATGTGATGCAGGAGAGGTGCGCCGACCTGCGTACAACCTAAATGTAGCAATTCTAGATGCAGGCAAGCTCTCGACCGACCTATAGCTTTCTCTAAGTGCCGACACACCCGCCGACATCTAGACCACAGTTGCGAGCAGGCCCAGCCGGTACAAGCGTATAGCCGTCACAGTGGTTTCCCTCCTGGGGCTCTGCGCCGTCCCCACACACGCCGGCCCGTTCGGCTGCGTCCAATTCTAAGGAAAGCTTGTCTTGTCTACTCTGCTGCCAGCAGGCAGGCGTCAAGCGGTGTCTTCGACGATGGTGCGGAGGCTCAGATTTTTCGCAAGCAGCAGCAGCTCCGCGATGAGATCCACTTCTCCGCGATTCATGGCGGCGTCGATTTCAAGACTGTCAACGTTGGCAAATAAGCAACATGGAACGCTCTGCGACAGAACGCACTTCTCACTCGCTATCTTGACGGCACTGTGAACAAGTTATCGTGCTACACAAGACCATAGCTGTGAGAAAAACATCATTGATTCTGTAATTGAAGTAGTGTCTGCGGACAGGGCAGGGTCCTAAGGCCTAAGTATAAGGCGCCAGGTTGGGGACGACCTCGGTTCGGCCCTCAGCTGTCTGTTGTGGGTCTGTTCTGCTTCATTCGTCTGCTTCTTTCTTCAGATCCCTCTGGTGCTTTAGCTGGAATATTAGCCTGATCTACTAAGTAGTTCTCGCCAATCATGTTTGTTCCATCGGTGTCTCTCTTGATCCTTAGTTAATCATCGCCATTTTCCCACAGCCTGGTCGAAACGCCACTGCTTGTCGTGCGGTGTAAGATTATAACAAGCTTTGCTGAAGCCCGACGGTATACTGACATGTATCAAGCGTGCAGCATTTTCTGTGATTTTTCTTTGTTCTTTCAATAACCTTACAAGGCCTCAAGAAACTACGGTTGATACTGTGTTGCATATCTTGCGGAAAAAGCAAATGGAGCGCAAGAAGTAGCCAGGACACTTTCTTCTTGTCATGATTTTTCGTGCTGTTTCTTGAATACGTAAATGCTGTTCCACCCTTCAAGGGTCTAGTTTGTCACATAAACCCCCTCACACTTTATGCGGTTTACAATCAGAATAGCACGATCAAGTTAGACCTGCGATGAGACAAGCCGCAGTTGAAAACTATGCGGGAATTCTGACAAGATGGGGTGCACCGGAAGATCCGAAACTAGATTTTGACAACAGTAGCTATAGGGGCGCGAGATGCGTCCGCTATAGACAGACGCGCGCAGAGAGAAGAGAACCAACTTTGAGAGCGACCGGCGAGCAGCCGAGCGCCGGTGAAACTGAAACTTTATTGTACGTGACTTCCACGCCGGGGAGGCCGGCGCCGCGAACATAAACATCCGCTCGTTGCGCAGAGGCTCACGGCGGCGGCGGCGGCGGCGGCGGCGGCGGAATCGGGGGAGCCCTGTAGTGGATCCGATTCCGCCGGAGTAGTCGTTCACGCGGTCCGCGAGCTCTGCCAGTTTGTCAAGAGGCATATCATCCGCAGCTGCCAAAACCACGACAAGTGTCTGAGGCAAGCGTTGCAGAAACAGCTCGCGCAATAGTGGACTCTCGGAGTCTTGGGTACGGTCGCCGAGTAGCTGTCGCATCCGATGTAATAGCTGCGATGGTCGGCGATCGCCGAGTTCTTCCGCGTTGAGGAGTTGCTGCAAGCGGCTTCTCTCGGACACGGTTTTGCGTGTGAGCACTATGGCCTTGAAATGGTCGTAGGGCGTGGCCGGATGTGGGGCTCTCATGACGTCGTCGAACTCACCAGCTACCTCGGAGGAAAGTGCTGAGACGACATGGAGGTACATCACACGTTGCGATGTGATGCGCCACAGATCGAAGAGGGCTTCTACTTGCGTGAACCACACGGCGGGATTCTTCGGCCAAAACGGCGGCAGCCGCAGCTGGGCATTGGAAATGGCGTCCATGGCAGCGCTGGGGGCAGGGATGTCGCCTGGCACTGTTGACTGGGGCTGAAGAGCCGGGGCGGCGTTGCTGAGTACTGTAGTGTTCATTTCGTCGTCCATTGCGTGAGCTTGCTACGTCTGGGTCACCAAGCTATAGGGGCGCGAGATGCGTCCGCTATAGACAGACGCGCGCAGAGAGAAGAGAACCAACTTTGAGAGCGACCGGCGAGCAGCCGAGCGCCGGTGAAACTGAAACTTTATTGTACGTGACTTCCACGCCGGGGAGGCCGGCGCCGCGAACATAAACATCCGCTCGTTGCGCAGAGGCTCACGGCGGCGGCGGCGGCGGCGGAATCGGATCCACTACAGTAGCTATCAGTGGCGTAGCCAGAAATTTTGTTCGGGGGGGGCTACGCCACTGGCCCAACATATATATATATATATATATATATATATATATATATTTAGCTACACGCTTTCTCCTTAAGAGGAAGCTTTAGCTCGGGCGCTCCTATCTAAACACATATAAAAGAAGAATTCGTTTTTCTCGGCAACCACTGCACCAAATTTGATGAGGTTTGTTGCATTTGCAAGAAAAACATAAATTCTAATGACTACTGGTTTCGAATTCTTCATTTAGGTGGTCAATTATTTATTAAATATTCGCCAAAATTGAACATTTTCAGAAAACGGACCTATCAAGTTTAAAACTCAGTGACTCAAGAATGAAAAATTATATCACAATTCTGCGAATTGCATCTAATAGTACATCTACAGTGGACAAAATAGATATGTTACACATGAATCTCAAAAAAATTTAGTATTGTGGAAATACGTCTTTTGCAGAACCCTTGTACACAACGTAACCAATTCACGTAAGATACAAATTGTAACAGCAAACTTGTCCGCCTTGACTGTTTTAATAAATGCCGTTTACAGAACCAAAATATCTGTTCTTCATGTATAGCTAATAATTTGTAAACGTCGTGCTTCTATTTTTTCAAACTTTCGAATTTTTCAAAATGTTTTAAACAAAATTCAGGCCCTAAATCGAAGTTCTGTTTCCAACAGACACTAGGATATAGCTTTCTCTCTCAAATGCAACCAATTTCAATAAAAGCGATTAGCAGGATTATCTCAGAAAAGCGTTTCTGCGTTTTACAAGTATTTGAATAGGCCGCGTCGGATTGGGCCCGAGCTAAAGCTTCCTCTTAAACAATTTATCGAGGGATCAAATACATGAATAATAACTGCATTGTCATTGCCAAAGATGCTGCAAACGAATTCTTGAAAGCTACGCACTGTAAATACAAGTAAAATATGTATTTTTTCATAAAATATTATGCTCGTATGTGCCAAAAATTGTGCCCAACATAACTGGCATCAATGCTTCCATGTTTTTTGTCTATTTATTAAGTAATAATAATATTTGGGGTTTTACGTGCCAAAACCACTTTCTGATTATGAGGCACGCCGTAGTGGAGGACTCCGGAAATTTTGACCACCTGGGGTTCTTTAACGTGCACCTAAATCTAAGCACACGGGTGTTTTCGCATTTCGCCCCCATCAAAATGCGGCCGCCGTGGCCCGGATTCGATCCCGCGACCTCGTGCTCAGCAGCCCAACACCATAGCCACTGAGCAACCACGGCGGGTGTATTTATTAAGTAAATAAAATATCACACGAACTTTAGAAATATATCAGTTCGAAACCAGGAAAGCAGTGCGTGCCGCTGATATGAAAAATTAAAACGCAATGAACTGAACAAGTTGAGGACAAATATGTTAATGAAACTTTGTCATTCAAGAACCGTGCTTACATTTTTGTATATATGCAACGGCCAGTGAAAAATCTCAATGACGCTGTCGTTTGTTCTAATGTTTTACGCAGGGGTAGCTGTCCCTTGTCGTGTATCGTGAGTAATTGCACCGACGTTATAGTCGCGACATAGAGCACGCATAAAAAGCAGGAGTTTTGCAAGATATATGAGGGCAAGTCAAATGAATGAGCCAACAACGGGGTACCTTATTTAAAAGTAGTCTTCGTGAAAATTTAGACATTTGTCCTATTGACTAACGAGTCGCGTGATTCCCGTCTTATAAAACTCCTTGGGTTGCTGCTTCAAAAAGTCTGTATCTGGTTCCGTTGAGCTGTTTCTTTCGGTTGCCCCAAAATGTAGAAGTCGCAAGGTGACAGGTCTGAGCTGTATGGCGGATGTTGCAGCGTTTCCCACTTGAACTTTGCCAGTTTTCTATTAACCACATAAGGGACGTGGGGACAGGCATTGTCGTGGAACAAGATGACCCCATTCGTCAATTTTCCACGTTGTTCGTTCGTGATTGCGACACGCTGCCGTTCTGGCGTTTCACAATACCGGAAACAATTGATAGCCTCTCAAGATTTAGCGAATTCTATCAGTAATGGACCCTGTCAATCGAAAAAAAAAAGTCAACAACACCTTTCCAGCGGAAATGATGGCGTTTACGTTCTTTGGGCGTGGTAAATTCGAATGTTTCCATTGTAAGCTTTGCCGTCGTGTTTCAGGCTCGTAGTAGTGGCACCAAGGTTGGTCCCCGATCACAGTTGCAAACAAGAAGTCGTCATCCTAATTGTGATACCCGATCAGATGAGTCAAGGCAGCGCGAAACTTCTCCGTCTTCTCGCGATGGATCCAAATCTTGGGGATCCATTGCGCACCAAAGAGCCAATAACCGAGAAGCTCATGAATTATGGCGTGAACGGAACCGTGACTGATGTTCAGACGGTCTGCCAGTTCATCGATGATTATCCTCCGTTCTTGTTTCAGCAGCTCATGAACCTTAGGAATGGTGGGGGGGGGGGATGATTGCACGATGGTTTTGGCCCGGTCTTAGAATGTCTTTGCAACGTCCTTTGAACCTTTGCTTCAACGCTTCACAGTGGTCAGTGAAATGCAGTGTTCAACGTACACGGCAGCCATATGGTAATTAATTTCTGTTTTGGAAACACCTTCAGCTGTCAAAAACTTCGCGACACCGAGCTGTTCAACTTTTGAAGTGTCCATAATGTGACGCAACCACATTCAACCCAGTGTATGAGAGCATTAAAGAAAATTTTTCACACCTGCGTGTCACTTTCGTAAATGAGACATGCCGTTCTCCTACGCGCATGCCTCGCAGGTAATGAGCCGAACCATTATTGCGTGGTTAGGGTAGGCTCACTTTCATTTGACTCGCCCTCGTACATTAGAAATGCGAAAATACGGCTTGATAAAGGACAAAAAAGTGTCACTGGAAACAAAGTTCACTGCATGTGTACACGAAACCTCGCAACAAGATCTTTAAGTATACATTTAAGTCTCCAATGAGTCTATGTATGTAAGAAGAAGTAACTGTATATAATGCGCCAAACAAGGCAAATAAACATGTTGCACAATCATAGATTCACAGAATCCTAGATTCCGCCCCCATTCCATCCACTCCCCCCGATGCATTGCGCGAGACGGAAAGCGACGCGCTTGCTCCCCGCTTTTCTCCTTGGCGCACACAAGACTTAGCCACCATCGTCGGCTCACCCATCCCACCTCCCCTCCTACGCTTTCACTCGCACATACAGCATAACCCTTGGACTTTATACGAAACGTGAGGGCGACGGCGACGGCAGGAATGCGCCTGGAGTGTCCATATAATTGCTTTCGGAATAATATAATAAACGTATCCGTCAACTGAAGCGTCCCGTCGCCCATTACTTTCCGCAAAAGAAGTATCAAAATCGAACTTTCACCATGCGACAATTCGCTGCGCCGCAACAATGTATTTTTTTTGTGTGAGGCGGAGGCACCGAAATGAAAAAAAAAAACGCATAGGAAAGTATGTTGGCCAGAATTGAATGCCTACTTCGGGCACCTAATGGGGCTGAGACGCTTGGCACCTAATGGGGCTGAAACATGAGACGCTTGGTCCACTGAGAACCATACGCATAATGCTCAGTATCCTACAGCGGCTAAACAAGACTTTCCGGAAAGGTTCCGCTCAAGGAATGCGATGCAATCCTTCGAGTCCCCACACTGATGGCGGCGAGCGACCATTGTTTTTTTTTTCTCGTCTGCTAGCCAGAAAGTGTCCAAAACTATGTCAGGTGAAAATGCACTCGGCCAGAGCAAACCGAACGGTGCACCGTACGGTGCACCGCACGGTGGTCGGGGCCATACGACAAAAACGTCTGCGCTCTGGCTGGCTCTGGCAGCCCGCGGGTAGGGTAGCGAGAACAAAAAAAAATTGAAGAGGCTCAATGTGTCCTCGCGAATAAAAGTCAAAGTAGAAAAAATAAATAAGAAGGTAGTTACTTTGGCTGGCTTTAGTGTCTTGACATGGATGTTCTGGCGTAGGTTAAAAAAAATGTTGATATTTTTTTATGTGACATGACGGCACAAATGAACCACCCCAACGTTTCGTCTCATAGGACCTCGTTGGCTGCTTTGTCAACTCGTCTGCTGGTGTGTTGATTTGGCTTGTCTCGTTGTATGTTCCGATGTAAGTCTTTAGAAAAGTCAATGCACCTTTGGCGTCAAATATTTATAGCAGCATTAAACCCACAAAGTTTCGCAATTGAAAATCTAAAGCACAACTTTGGAAATGTCAATGCACCTTTCACATCAAGAGCTTATGAGATTTATACATATAAAGTTTCGCAATAGATATCCATGCGCTCCATAGATTCCGTGGCCTCAGTGAGATGCCGCGGCGAGCCCGCTCACCATCAAAGCGCCCTTCAAACTTAGTGCTCGGATGGGACTGCTTGGCGTTATGTGACTCCCGGTTATGGGCGTCGCCACGAAATGCAGCCCGAGTTTGCAATCTTCGCGGTTAAATGTCTTTTCGAGCGTCAAAAAGACATTCTAGACAAAATCCAGGGTGATTTCCGGCGCCGGGGGTCGCTTTGGTCGGCGGTGCATGGACAACACGAAAAAATTTCGGGGGGGGCTGAAGCCCCATAAGCCCCCCCCCTGGCTACGCCCCTGGTAGCTATTAAAGATTTTTCACGCAATTTTCAGGTCGATGTCGCAGCTATAATCATCTTTAACTGCCCCAAATTAGAGACAAAAATGAAAACCACTTTTGTGCCCATAAAGAACTGAATCTGACTCATTTAAGGTGAGGGTGTTAGCCGTGCGACAAAGCAGCGCCTTTATGAGTGTAAAAACGTTTACCTTTTAACATAAAGCTGCAACAGCAGGCTATAGTTTAAACGTTGAAAAACTTCATGAACTTGGTCGGTCTTGAGTGTTGTGCTTCTATCCATACGCAGGGTACTTCGCCATTCCCTTCTCGGTGGCTTACTCCATGTCTAAGTGCGCAGCTCGCTTCTTCGCCGACGGCCTCCGGAGGGAGATGAAAAAGTTCGGCGTCCGTGTAGTCTCCATTGAGCCCAACATGTATGCGTAAGTAGATTCGATGTTACTGTTCACCTGACCTTAAGTGCGTCTGCACTGTACAGAACGCTTTGTGGAATATACGTACTGAACACAAAAGAAGAGAGCAATTACGGCTATCCTAACGATAGCGATATAAGGCTACGCCCGCCATGTCTCTATCGAGCATTGATATAGCCGCAGGATTCCTTGTATTATAAGGTTTGAGATCATTCAGATGTCTATGGAAGTCCGGCTTCAAGGCGCCGGGACAGCTTCCTGCCCTTTCAACTCGCGCTGGAACCTGCTCTGCAACTCTACTGGTTTTCCAGGTCTAAATTTTGATAATCCTTGTGGATGATTTGGGAACGCGTAACCTGATGCACGGAAGACAGATGTTATTTTGGTCGTCTTCTCTCACATGAACACTAATGCAGCTATGCTGACATAACCACAGTCACGAATAATTTAACGAAAGATATGAACGAGAATTTGGAAGATGTGTTAAATGTAAATGAGTTGAATATCTTGATTAACTTTACATGCAAGGTAGCCGCCAGGCATTACCTCCAATAAATTGACTTGCATTATCGTAATTGTGGTGTCTTTTGTGCACAGGGACTATAGCGGGTATCGAATTAAAAAAGCAAGAAAGATTGAAAATTGTGCGGCGGACATGCAATTCCCAGAAGTTATTCTTCACAGGCTGCAGAAGTTGTCGCAGGATCATGCGCAGAATGCATGAGCCCTTCCAATGTGTTCAAGTGTGCACCGCTCTCCCACGGAAATAAAAATCCGTGCATGTACGCATTGCCGTGTTTTAGATCGTCGCTTTGCCTTGCGCAAGAAGAGTCGAGAGGAAATTAGTGTTCATTCAATCAAGTAGCTACGCCACATGCTGATAGCCTCAGAAATAAAGAAATTAATGAAAAATTAATGTTCCGTCAGCACGAAGTTACATTTTACCGTTTCGAGGACTGCTAAATAAATATTGGTCTTGGGAAAGATGAATCGCTGTGGCCATCTTTGCTAATGCACCTTTACGCGTACCCGCACGCATCTCCATATACACACGGGAGCGTGTGAAAATGGATGCCTGTCTACTGCGAGATTAACGCTGGTACAAAGGTTATGCACGATCGCTGTATTGCCGTGATAACACTGGCAGTTTCCTTCACGGCACGAACAGAGTGTCACACGAATCGTAACATCTTCATTAAAACTTTCTGGGCGAGTTGGCGCATACTTGATTTGAAAATTATAACAGCGCTAACACATGCGTATGTTAGCGCTGTTATAATTTTAGGATCAGGTATGCACCAACTCGTCCAGAAAGAAGTTTTAATGATGTGTCTCGTCCTTGTTCCTTTGTGCATGCGTGTGTTGGCGCTGTTTCAATTTTCAAATCATAACACGCGTTGCCTGTTTCCCTGCAACAGAACCAACCTGACCGCCGACGGCATACTTCTGCCGGCCATGGACAAGCTGTGGCAGGAGACCAGCGAGGAAGTGCGGCGCGACTACGGCCAGGGCTACTACGAGCTGAGTCGCCAGTACCTGCGGCGGCAGCTGGTCAAGTCCCGAACCGAGATCCACGAGGTGGTGGACGCCATGGAGACCGCTGTGCTGGCGCGTAGGCCGCGCCTGGCGTACCGGCCGGATGGCCCGCTCAGGGCCTTGCAGTTCGGCCTGCTGGAGATTGCGCCGCCCCTCGTGCAGGACGCCTTTCTGATACGGGACACGCAGCCGCCCGCGTCCACGCTTCCCGGCAACAGAGGCATCGCCAGAGGCTGACCGTGGCTGCTCCGTGCGCGGCTCCCCGAACGCCCGCGCAAACTTGACGCGCGAAATGAGACAAGGACTGACGCTGAACCCGGGCGCCGCCGTTTCGCAAATGGCATTTTTGGACCGGAGGCGTGTAATGCGTTTGCCCTTCGTTTGCACCGAATCGTCACTCATTGCCATCCCTTACTAAACGAACTAATAGCGGGACGAAAGTTAGCAGCATTCTCGCTGTCTGTCCTTGAGCTATCCTGCGCCTTCAGTTCCCGAACCCGTCATGCCAACGGGACCGAACGTCAGACATTGCAATAATGACGAGAGTCTGCAGAAAAGAGGAACGTCACTCCGCAGCGTCTTCGGCGTTGCGACGTGATAAAAGGTGAAGTTCCTCGCGGCCTTCTCGGTACGCAGCCGGGAAACGAGTATCGGAGTACTAGCGTACCAAAAGATTGTTAGCCGTCAATCAACCGCGTGTGTATTGCAGGGTTTAAGAACTGCAGCGCTGCTGTGTCTTCTCTGTTCGAAAATGTTCTTTGACCAATTGCGTCGAGGCTGCTTCTACAGCAGCGGTTTCTGGTATGTGCAGGCGAGGAATAACGAAAATTCAGCCTCATCTAACGAGACATCGTAAATGCTGTGGGCTGCTCAACTCATAATATGCCTAATGAAGAATGTTAGGAGCTTATTTTATGGTGACAGATATTACCTCGCGCCTAACTAAAAACGCATACGATTAAGGTGCTTCTCTTATAACCCCCAATGCAGGGTTCGATGCCAGCGCCCGCGTGGTTACTTCCAGACGACAGTGCGAACGCGTGGGTGTGCGGAGGCTGACAGGGTGTACTAACGTGACTCGTTTCCGGGTGCGTCCTTCTCTGGAAACACAGTGAAATACTACAAAGATAAAGCACGTTTGCTTCAAGTTGTGTCATCTTTCCAGAATTTACTGCGCGCTCGTACAATGCTCTCATTTAGAAAGTATCGAATGCAATTTGTGGCCTCGACATCAAGGCTTCCACTTAACTGCAGCTTCGGTTATGGTGATACTATTTCAACGTTGACGTCCAGACCAACAGTTGCACTTATATTAACGATCATTAAAGATCGTTAATATAGACCAGAAATAAAAGAGGACCTAGTACAGAACCTTGTGCTACACCTGAGCATACTTTCGTGAAGGCAGAGTTATGGTCGTTAGCACTGACGAACTGAAAACGATTGGTTAAAAAGCATTCTATCCATTTTAAGAGGTTAGTCAAGATTAAGAAGGCTTAGTTTGTATAGTAATAGGTTGTGACATACCTTATCAAATGCTTTAGAGAAATCTAGGAAAATGCATTCGGCAAATGAGGATTGATCTAGAATGTATTGTAACTTGTGCGTAAGCAAGATGAGCTGTGTTTCACACGAATAAGTTCTTTGGAAACCTGGCTGCGCTGATGCGAAAACTGAATTTGCTTCGAAAAAATTAGCCAGATGACTATATATCATGTGCTCCAGCATTTTGCACCAAATGCTGGTGAGAGATATTGATTTATAATTAGCAGGAGATGATTTGGCACCTGATTTGTGGATGAGAACCACCTTCCCAGTTTTCCATTCTACAGGCAAAGTAGATGCGTCCAGTGATTGTTCAAAAAGTTTGGTTAATAGGATGTAACTGTAGGTAGACGTGCTCTTCAAAAATTTAGTACTTATATTATCGTAACATGGGCAGTCTGATATTTTAAATTATCAATGAGTCGTGCAACACCAGATGTATCAATGATGATAGGATCCATGACTGAGTAATTATACTGACTCATAAAAGGTAAATGGGAGCTAGATAGTGGCGCGAAGTTTTTGTTGAACTCGGCGTTTAAAACCGAAGCACAAGAGTGAGCAGGAACAGGTTCACCGGAAGGATCAATCAATGTGATGCTATTGTCGGCAGAAGGGTTAATTAGGCGCCATAATTTGGATACATTGGTGCTTAGCAATGATGGAAGGAGATTAGTTTGGAAATTAGACTTGGCGACCTTGAAGGCATTTACATACTCGTCAGAAGCAGTTTTATATTTTTCCCAGCGTGATTCACTCGGTGACTGATTGGCTAGTCGATAAAGGTGGTTTTTTCCTGTTTGATAGACGTCGGATATGGCTATTATACCATGGTGCCTGATGATTTTAGGTTATTGTGCGGGCAGGAATGTATTTTACTGTTAGCCGTTCGACTTCGGCTGCAAACATGTCCCAGTTAGACTGGACAGAACGGTCATTAAAACCGGGAAGAAAGACTGCAATAAATTCAGGTAGCTCGTTATTTATGGCGTCAAAGTTGGCTCTCTTGTAATTGTGTATGGTTTTCTTCATTTTGCTAGTTTGCACAGAAGGTGCGGTAAGAGTAAAGGTGAGCAGCGCATGATCACTGGTACATGGTAGATGTATTACCGGAGAAACAAGGTCGGAGCTTGAAGTCAAGGTTAAATTTAATACTTTCGCCGAGTTAGGTGATATTCTAGTTGGTTTGGTCACGAGCTGCGAGAGTGAAAAAACGCAGCCCAAATCTAAGAAACTGCTTGCCTCGGTCGACAATGGAGATAAACGTGGTGGCTGTGTATTCCACGATATGATATGGGCAGACCAGTGGGGGAGGCTGTACACCGGACGTCCGAGGTGCCCGGATTGCAGGAGTCAAGGCAGCGCCCACGCGGATCCCCTTGAGCATAACCTCCTCTCGGCGAGTTAAGCCAACAGGAAGATTCGATCCACGCGGAGGGATGAGTGCGCACGAGGTGCGCCGGAGTGATTCTTTGTGCAGGAGCGAGCTATCCTTTGGGGAAAGACGAAGTAGAGGCAGCAGGTTTATGGACTTACACTGGATGGCAGGTGACATTCGCGTCCACTTGGGCAGGTGCAGACCAACGGGTCTACACTACCCAGACAGAACAAGTGCACGAGTCGATAAGCGTAGTATGTCTGAAGCTATATCAAGGGAGCCGGTCACTTCTTCCCTCGCTATGCTTCCAGTGTAATTATGTATTACCAACCAGCCCAAGCCTATACCCTTGTGGTCACTTTTTGCAGCTCTCGAACAGCCTCAGTGGAGTCTGTCTATAAAAGCAATCTATTCGGCGACAAGCAATGTAGCTTAGGTATCATGGTTTCTAAGCGGTTCCGTATAGCTGCGAACTGCGCCTATACGAATGGAAACTGTGCCTCTGTAGTATAGGAGCATGTTTGTTGCTTGTCGGGTAGTACGGGGCATGCGAGGCTGGTGTGCAAAACGCAGCCGTTGATAGCTGCGTCTACGTACATCTCTAGTGAGTCGCTGGTGGCTGTTAGAGCGGGTTCCTGTAACACCTGATGATTGGACTGTCACAGGCGAGTCAACAGTCGGTTGTCACTGGCCTGTGCCTTAAGCCATGGCGGAACTTCTGGCAAAGGTGCTACAGGCTGTGGCTGTGTGGGATTGTAGTAGTGGGCTAAAGACACCGCAACAGGTACATCTTGACTCTAAGTGACGAGCCATTACACGCTGGTGCGCGATTTCATCTATCGTGTTTAGCTGCGCTTCCGCCTGGAGGGTAGGGATATGGGTGAGCCGAGAAAGGCGCGTGATAGTCCACATGGCCTCTCGGTTCGCGGTTTCAAGCAGATCCCAGTCTCTCAATGTGAGATGTTGAAACTGGGCTTGGTCGACAAGCCTAGGTCGAAGGATCGACCGCACGAAAACGCTGGGCATTTGGGAGCAAGCACCCCCGGTCTTTCGGGAAATGCGGCGGATAAGATGCAGTGTATTAGCGCTCTTCCGACGCGCGGAGGGAACCCAAGAAGTCGCAGAGCCAGATGCGTCCAGTTCGACTCTGAGCACAAGAATCATTGATACAGTGGTGAATGCTTTACCATTTAGGCTCAAACAAATGGATGTCTGCTGGAGGCGACGGCGAGCTCGTCTGTTGGTGATTGACATGAATGCAGTCTTTGTAGCAAGAAGTATCAGCCCTATGCATGCACACCAGCCTGAGGTCTTATTCAGGCTAGTCTGGAGACTATCCTGCTGGCGTTGCAGGTCGGCATCTAGTGTCCACACTGTCACGTCGTCCATGTACAGAAGGAAGAATGTATCTGGAATACCGGCGAGTTGCCACGCGAGGGGCAATAGGGTAATGCTAAACAATATCGGAGCCAGCACCGAGCCTTGCGATACACCCCGCTTGGAAACAATATGTCCGGTTCTTTCCTTGCCGACTCGTATACAGAAGGTGCGGCGTAATAAATATAACAACACAAAGTTGCAGACGCGCGACGGAAGTTGAATGTATTACATTACGCGACTAATCGCCGAGCGACTAGCGTTGTCGTAGGCTTTATGAACATACATGGTGAGGAGGGCTCAAATGCTGCTTGTTATTCCTCCTAGAAACACCATGGACGTCAAATGGTCTAGGCCATCTTCCGTGCGCATGTGCGACCGAAAGCCAATCCGGGCCGGAGGGTACCAGGCGTGCTTCTCCAACCATCAGGAGATGCGCGATGTCAGCATGCGTTCCAGAAGCTTGCACAACGTACATGTTAGGGCGATAGGTCGAAGATTAGGCAGATTGTCGAATGGCTTTTCTGGCTTCGGTAGTGGCACAACTTCGGCATAATTCAGGCAGCACTCCGGTCGTCCAAATTACATTAAGCAAGTCAAACAGCTACTGTAGCGCAGGGCCATCGATGTTCTTGAACGCTTCATACGAAATTACATCTGGGCCTGGCGCCTTGCGTACTTTTCCGTCGTCAATGGCTGCCTTGAGTTCCACCGTTGTGAACGGCGCTTGCACGACTTCGATATCTGACTGACTGGGAGTCGCATCAACTTCCGCGTAAAGGCTATACGGACAGTCGAATTTTGGCGGAACCTTATCGTACGCTGGGAAAAAGGCCCTGGCTACTTCTGGTACGAACTGGCTTGGCGTACATCCAGAAGACACGCATGAACTGGCTGCTGGGTCTGGCGTGCGACCGCCTAATTCCATGCTCGAAATGGATGAAAGTGGAAAAAATTGTAGGCATTGCTGTAGCGGCAATGAATTTTGTTAACAACTTCGCTGAAGCTTTGCTTGACACAGATTCCAATAAGTGTGCTAGATCAGCTAATCTAGTTTTTATATTGCCTGTTAACCCTTACATTTCTACTTTCGTATTCTATCACCCTTTAGTATCTCTTCCATTGCAAAAATGCTAATGGAGAGATTTCCCTCCCGACCTTACACCATGCCTCAGCAATTGTCTTGCCAATCTTTTTTTTTTTTTGACAGAATATATTGTCACGGGTATAAAACAATTTACTGGTGTACTTACAAAACGTATATAAACAGCTGCCGGGAATCTCGAGAGGCTCTTGCCACTTCGTCCTCTTCACCGTCGACGACCTTCTCCTCTTTCACCACCGTGACACGACCGCCGGCAGAAAAAGCACCATCCCGGTGCTTCAGACGGGGATGTCGGTAAGGGCATAGTAAGGCTTAAGCCGAGAGACGTATACGTCGTCAGCTGATGTGGAACCGGGTGGCATGGCGGAGGTCTTGGGGATTATCTCGTATGTGACATTCGTCACTTGACGAATAACACGGTAAGGGCCTTTCTAGCACGGAAAAAGTTTCTCGGAGAGCCCCACTCGGCGGCAAGAGGACCAAAGTAGCACGAGAGAGCCTGGTCAAAAGTGTGTGTAAGAATGGCGGTGATTTTAAGCGTGCCATTGAGATTCCTGCGATGTCAACAAACGAGTACGGGCAAGCTGGCGCTCATGGTCAGCATGGGCGATGGCGTAGCGGGCATACTCGGTCCTCGAATCCTGTATAAAGGGGAGTGAAGTGTCCAAGGGCAATACGGGGTCATGACCGAAGAGTAAGTAAAATGGGGGATACCCAGCAGTATTGTGGCGTGATGAATTATAGGCGAACGTGGCATAAGGGAGCGCCACATCCTAGTCCTTGTGGTCGGGTGAAACGTATTTCGATAGCATCAGTACTGATCCGATTAAGTCGCTCAGTAAGACCGTTGGTCCGGGGATGATAGGAGGTAGCCAGTTTGTGCTTGGTAGAATATGATCGTAGGATATCGGCGATGACTTGGGAGAGGAAAGTGCGGCCACGGTCAGTAAGGAGCTGTCGCGGGGCGCCATGTACTAAAATGATATCCCGGAGTAGGAAATCTGCGACGTCGGTTGCGCAGTTCGTGGGAAGTGCCCGAGTGATGGCGTAGCGCGTCGCGTGATCAGTAGCCACAGCGATCCACCTGTTGCCGGAGCTGGACTCGGGGAAAGGGCCAAGAAGATTCAAACCCATGCGAAAGAACGGCTCAGGTGGAATGTCGATCGGCTGTAAGTACCCAGCAGGAAGCGTTGCTGGCGTTTTGCGATGTTGACAGGGTTTGCAAGCAGCTACATAGCGCCGTACGTAGCATGCGAGGCCGGGCCAGTAGGAGCAGTGGCGCACGCGGTCGTAAAGTGCGAGCAAACCCAAGGTGTCCGGCAGTTGGGGCGTCATGAAGCTCCTGAAGCACGGTTAAGCGGAGGTGTTGAGAAACGACAAGGAGAAGGGTAGGGCCGTCAGGATGAAAACTGCGTCGGTACGATATCCCGTCGTTGAAAACGAACCACCGTAATGATGTATCAGTAGGAGCAGATTCCATTCGGTGAATGGGGGTCCTCAAAGTAGCGTCATGGCGTTGCTCGTTGGCCATGTCCAAAAGCTGGGAAATGGAAAGAACACTTGCGGAAGCATCCAAGTCAGCGTTGGTGGGCGTGGGTACAGGGTAACGGGAAAAACAGTCGGTGATCCTGTGTAGGCGCCCAGACCTATACACCACCGAATAGGAATGCCCTTGTAGACGCAGAGCCCATCGCCCAAGCCTCCGTGTGGAATCTTTTAAGGACGAAAGCCAACAGAGAGCGTGGCGGTCCGTTACAATGGAAAAGGGCCTGCCGTATAAACGGGCGGAATTTCGCCACTGCTCACACAACGGCCAAACATTCGCGCTCGGTAATAGAGTAGTTCCGCTCCGCAGGTGACAAAAGACGGCTAGCGTACGCAATGATACGTTCAAGGCCGTGTTGAACTTATGCCAAGACGGCACCAATTACGTGGCCACTGGCATCGGTGCGCAGCTCTGTAGGCCTTGAGGTAGCCAAGTGTAGTAGAATCGATGGGGTGGTGTGCATGGTGGTTAATCGCGAGGAGGCGGTGGCATGAGAGTATCCCCATGAAAACAGCACGCTTTTATTCAGGAGACCTGTCAGAGGGCGTGCTATGGTGGCAAAATTTTTAACAAAGCGCCGGAAGTAAGAGCAAAGGCCCACGAAACTTCGGACAACTTTTGCGGACCGTGAAACAGGGAACTCTTTCACTGCGCGAATTTTCTCGGGGTCCGGTCGGATGCCAGTCGCATTGACGACCTGTCCAAGAACAGTAATCTCATGATGGCCGAAGTTACATTTCTTGCAGTTAAGCTGTAGACCGGCGTTGCAAAAAGCGGCAAGTACAGCTGAAAGGCGCTCAGTGTGTGTGCTGAATGAGGGCGAGAACATAATAAGATCATCTAGGTAGCAGATACAAGCCGACCACTTGAATGCTTGGAGTAATGAGTCCATCATACGCTCAAAGGTAGCGGGAGCGTTGCATAGCCCAATAGGCATAGCTTTGAAGTGGTAAAGACCTTCAGGCGTTAAAAAGGCGGTCTTTTCGCGATCTAGATTATCGAGAGCGATTTGCCAGTATCCGGAACATAGGTCGATGGACGAAAAATACTGTGCCCCGTATAGGCAATCGAGGGAGTCATCGATACGAGGTAGTGGGTAGACGTCCTTCGTTATGCGGTTGGGGTGACAGTAACCAACGCATAATCTCCATGAGCCGTCCTTCCTTCTGACCAGCACGACAGGAGACGCCCAGGGACTCGACGGTGGTTCAATGATGTCTTTCGCTAGCATCTTGTCTACTTCCGTTTTGATGACGTGCCGCTCCGAAGCTGAAACTTGGTAGGGTCGCCGATGGATGGGTGGATTATTGCCTGTATATATATGTATACGATGTTTGACAAAAGTGATGTCTGGCCTAAGGGTTGGTTGTTCAGGTCAAGTATATCCTTGTAGGAAAGAAATAGACTGCAGAGCTGTTCAGTCTCCGCAGGAGTGAGATTCGGGGCGATCATTTTCCTAATGTCGCTGTCAGTACATTTGGCAGACCGGAAAGGCTCACAGGAAGCGTCGACAGCAAAAGTCTTAACGCAACTAACTTCTAAAGCATTGATTGTAGCCAGGGTGATCGCCTTAGGCAGAATTTGTTTAGCGAGCCCGAAATGCACCACAGGGACGTACCTGCGATATTCTGTGACCCTCAGTATTGTACGCAGGACAGTAACGCTGCGCGTGAGAACGATGACAGTTACGGGAGCGGGCATGTAATCATCATCGCAAACTGGCGTAGAAGAAGACATTTCGATGTGTGTCAAGACCTGCGGTGGAACGTGAACAAGATCAGTCGGTCTTGGGCGAATTTCGTGTGGTGTTGGAGGAACGTATAGTAGAGGTAGGTCAAGACGCACAGTATTTGAAAAAAATAGATGTGCGCTGAATGGGCGGAGAGGAAGTATAGGCCTAGCATGAGGACATGGGAGCATTGGTCATGCACAGTGAAAAAAACGACAGTATGGCGACCGGAAAGGCTCACACGGGCAGTACACATTGCGACCAGGGTCACCGCGCTACCGTCGGCGATTTCTATGAATCGAGTAACGGCAGGCGTAACAATTTTCTTTAAATGGCGGCGTAGGCGGCTGGTCATAATCGAGATGTGTGCTTCGTTATTTATAAGGGCTGTGACGGGTTCGCCATCAACTTGGGCGTCAAGAAGGTTATGTCTCGTAAGCAGCGTCAAAGGAGGATTTTGCGGCGAATCCGGCATTGCAGCACCACCTCGAGCTGCCACATTGCCTAGTTTTCCTGCTGGGACGGTCCTGGGTAGGTCGGCGACGGCGAGCGGTGAAGCTGGGGCGGACGTGGCTGGCGACGTTGAGGCGAGGGCGAGCGCGCATGGCGGCGAGTCGAGGTAGTGGTGTCGGAAGCGTCGTAGAAGCGACGGGGTGAGGAACTTCAGGGCAAACTTGAATTCCGGAAGGTGTTTCGAGGAGGGGACGGCCAACGGCCACGGCAGTGATGGGAAACATGACCGATTCGGCTGCAGCACAAACATCGGCCTGTCGTCAGGTATACGCCAGTCCGACGGATTCCTGGTAGCGCAGGGATAACGGACAATGTAAGGTGGACTGTGATAGGACCGAGGCATACGAGCAGGGCGGGTATCAGGAAGACTCAAGGAGCAGGTGCTGCGACGACCCATATTAGCGATTTCCTGGCGAACCACGGACTGGACGAGCGGTGTTGTTCCACGACTTCTGTTGAGGCGAGGCAGGAAACGCTGCTTCGAGTTCGCGGCGTACAATTCGAGTCACGTTTTCGCATGGTGGTGGTGAGCTAGATTGGTCGGTACAGGAAGAGGTCGCTGCAGTATTTGGAAGCTGTGTAAACGGATTGTATATACGGCGACTCTTCACCTGCTCGAAACGGCGGCATTCCTTCATGATGGCGTCGACAAGTGATAAGTTTCTGAAGACCAGAAAGTTGAATGCGTCGTCCGCGATGCCTTTGATAATGTGTCCAACCTTGTCCGTCTCTCGCATGGACGTGTCGATTTTATGACAGAGGGCTAGGACGTCCTGAATGTAGGAGACACACGACACTGCAGCAGTTTGCGCACGCGTGGCGAGTCGTTGCTTGGCGGCTAGTTGTCGACCGATCGGATTACCAAAAACGTCGGACAGCTTTTCTTTGAACATATCCCAGCTGGTTAGCTCTTCATCCTGTGTATAAAACAACGTTTGCGGTGTTACGTTGAGGTAGAACATGACATTGGCCAGAATTATGATCCGATCCCACCTGCTCAACTTGCTGACGCTCTGATACATCTTCAACCATTCTTCTACATCAACACCATAGAGGCCGGTGAATTTGCCGGAGTCTTGCGGCTGAGGTAGAGCAACGCACTGGGCATGCGTAGTCGGCATTGCAGCTACAGATGCGGTGCCTTCCACTGGAAGCATCGTCCTAGGCTGGGTGAGACGTCCGCTGCGGAGCTCCGTGGCGAAGACGCGTACCCCGCACCTCCACCAAAATGTCACGGCTATAAAACTATTTGCACGGTGCATTTACACAACGTATATAAACAGCTGCCGAGAATGCCGAGAGGCTCTTTCTACTTCATCCTCTTCATTGTCGACGACCTTGTTCTCTTTTCCCACCGTAATAATATGTAAGCGTACAGCCCCTGTGAATGCTTTCTGATATAATCAAGCATTCTTCAACAAGGCCCTGAGTGCGCGATGCCTCCATGACTGCTCAATTTCCCCTTCAATTGAAGGTTTTTCTTTATCCTAGCATTGTCATATAGAAGGGTGGGTCGTGCTTCGTAGACTACTATTACAGTTGAAAGAAAACGCTGGTGGTGATTGCGCATTAAGTGCAAATATTGTTATTTGTTCTATTCTATGCTCCTTTATTATTCTCTAACATTGTCCTTTTCCTGTCACCCCTCAACTCCCCCCTTCATTCCTGACCGCCGTTGAGGTGTCAGCAGTACATATGTAGCTGGACTGCTACATCACTGTTACAAGTAACTAATCATTTTCTTCACTTTATCTAAATTGGACGACAAATTCGTACTACTGTCTCTCAGGTTACAAAAAAGTTCCGCGTACACAAGAGGAGACATGACTCACCTGACGTACCCTGACACCTGACGTACCCACCTCACTACCCCAGCAACTCTCACATTTTGCCCTCTTCATATCAGCTCATCAAATATAGTGGCGCCCGCCACTTCGTGAAAACGTGGATGAGCTCTTGAAAGGTACGCTGCAAAAACTTCCATTTGCAGTGCTGAAGGCTGTACAAGTCACACAAAGCACGAAAGTGATCTGCTCACAACTGAATTATATATCTGGGTTCTTCTATAGTTGTACGGGAACAAGAATTCATAATCACCAGTCAGCCTCTATACTCTGTGCAGGAGTGCGTTTGTCTAGGTCAATTACTCACTGGGGACCGTGACCGTCACAAGGAAAGTTACAGAAGAATAAAAATGGATTTAAGTGCGCACGGCAGGCATTAGCAAATCTTAACTGGGAGATTACTACTGTCCTTTAAAAAGGAAAGCGTGCAAACATTGCATTTTACCTGTGCTATCAAATCGGGCAGAAACTTGGAGGTTAACAAAGAAGTTCGCGAACAAGTTGAGAACAGCGCAAAGTGCGATGGAACGAAACAGGCGTAACATTAAAAGACAGGAAGAGAGCGGTAGAACTTACCATCCCGGAGCGGCCCACTCAGTATCAAGATATTGGGGTTAGACTTTCAGAACACGCTGCGCTGCGGGCTCATTTGAAAGAAACTCCAGAGGGTGACCAACTACACACTACAGCTCATTCGCCGGGCGGCTAATCGGCATCACGGCGTGGGCGACGGCGAGGTGCTTCGACTTGTACAGGCATACATAACCAGCAGAGCCATGTACTCGACACCATATGTCATACTCGAAGCCACGGACTTAGCCAAATTAAACACATTGATCAGACGAAGCACAATAAAAGGCAGCCCTGGGCCTTCCAGACCCCGCGGCCACCGCAAGGCTTGAGTCCTTAGGCATGCACAACATGATCGAGGAGCTCTTAGACGCTCACCACACAGCCCAAGTCTGTCGTCTCTCGCTAACCCTGGCCGGCCGCACAGTCCTCCGGAAATTCAGTCTCGAGGCTATCCCCGAGGTTACAGAGTACATTACGATTCCGCGAAAGGTCAGGGGGCATATTTATGCCCCACCTCTACCCCGCAACATGGACGCCGAGTTCCATCAGGGCTGTCGGTCGGCCCGTAGTGAAGCCATTTGGCGACACTATGGCTCGCAAGATGGAGTGGTCTACACAGACGCGGCGAGACACCCTCGAGGCGACGTCATGATCGCGGTGGTAGCGGATCACAACAGAGGATTGATAGAACATACAACAATCACGGCTGGCCGAGTGGTGGAATCGGAGGAAACCGCGATTGCCATTGCCATGCATGCAGAAGCGAATACCGTCATGAGCGATAGCAAGCAGGCCATCGGCAATTTCGCCGCGGTAGAATTTCAAAACAGGCGTACCATGTCCTCACGCGGCGCCCCCTAAGCGGCTTGAAAACCCTCGTTTGGACCCCCGCTCACGCGGCTGTGCCCGGCAACGCGCCGGCTCACAGTTTGGCTCGAGATCTCGCGCGCGGAGCCTCGTCCACGGATGCAGACGGCGTGAATGAGGAGGAGAGGTACGAGGAACCCTGCCATACTTATTATAATATAGCCCACAGGTATCGCTTGAGGCGTCACGCGCTCCCACCACAGGTCAAACAACTCGATAAAACGCGAGCGGTCGCGTTTAGGCGACTCCGGACAAACACATACCCACACCCAAAGCACATTAACAAAATCACAGGGGGCAAGGAAAGCGACCAATATAGGCTCTG
Organism: Dermacentor albipictus; assembly: GCF_038994185.2. Taxonomy (NCBI): domain Eukaryota; kingdom Metazoa; phylum Arthropoda; class Arachnida; order Ixodida; family Ixodidae; genus Dermacentor; species Dermacentor albipictus. Next base: position 32,955,803 of record NC_091828.1, on the reverse strand, counting down.
TTCACAAACAGGAACACTCACGCACATGATGTGCGAATGCACCTCGCTCCCGTTTTCTCATCCCCCCGTCAGCAGCGAGACTGACTGGACAGCCTGGCTCAGTTCCGGGGACGTTGACCGACAACTTGAACTGGTCGACTGGGGAGAGAAGGCCAAGCAGGCCCAGGGCCTTACTTGAGCCCGATCCCTCAGCCACGTCCCCCCTTTACCCTTCCCCTTTCAATAAAGTTTACCACCACCATGGATCAGGAGCAAACGGGGATAGCCTATATTCTTGACTTTAGTAGAGAAAAATGAAGCCGGGCAGGCCATGCAATGGCCAGGGCAGATAACCGGTGAACCATTAGAGTTGCAGAATGGTTTAGAAGGGAATAAAAGCGCCGTCGAGGACGAGAAAGAAAATATTGGAGGGCGCTTAAGCTTCACTTTAAGAGTAGGACGCTATAAATAGCATTCAAAGATATATACCTGACTGCGTTTCACGCTTCCCGGCAAGTGTAGATTATGTAACCGTAATGTTTACCAAAAAACGCTGGCGGCGAACGCTATGCATGGCGGCGAGATTTCTGATAGAAACGCGGCCTCTCACTTGGGCCGCGGATGCGCGGAGGCGAGCGCCATCTGGATGGTGGTGCAAGGAACCGAGCGCAGCGCGCCGCTCTATGAATGGTAGAAGTGCTTGAAAAGGGGTTTGTGTACGAGTTTCGGCGTAACAGAATTATGCTTTCTCGTATATCGGAATTACTGTCCGACTCTATCATGTCTGTAGGACGTGTGCACGTAGTATTTTATGTTTTTTCTGGCGCATTTTACTTTGATAAATTTAATTATGTCAGTAACGCCTGTGTGCTACATGGAGGGCTTACGTGGTTCGGTATGCGTGGTTCGGTGTGGATTTTCGCTCACGAGACAGCCGGCACCAGGCGCCCACACCAGATTTTCTGCGACACGGGACCCTTAACGCCCTCGCATGAAGATTACGCGGGGAATGAAATTAGGAAATTTGCAGGTGTAAGTTGCAGTCAGCTAGCGCAAGACTAGGGTAATTGGAGATCGCTGGGAAAGGACCTCTTCTTGCAGAAGGAGGAGGAGGAGCAGGAAAGAACTTTATTGTGCGCCCTGCGAGTTGGTGGGGAGGGCCAAAGGCCCCGCCTAGGTGACGGCCAGGAGTTCTTGGGTCCTGGCGGCATCCTCGGCGCGCTGGACGGCCCATCGTTGATCTTCGAGGGCGGGGCATAGCAGCGCGGCTTCCCAGCGCGTGCGAAGGCTGCTGCTAGATGCCGCGTTTTCTTTATTGTTATTTATCCCTAGGCATTCCTATAATATATGCTCCAGGAGACCTAAAAAATAAGCCGATCACAATGATGATGACAGTTGTACAGCAAGTGACAATATTTGAATGAACAAGCAGCAACTTAGCATCCAGCGAACTCTCCTACGGAAGTAAATGTCGTATTTATTGCGAAGAACATATTATATCTCTCATATTGTCACATGAAAGCTAAAGCTGGCATTAGCACTCGTACACCGCCTTAAAGTGGACTCGCCCTTGGAAAAACAAAACGCATGTGCATGCGATGGACGATTTAATCACCGCGAGAGTTTGCTAAATGCGCGCCATGACGTTTCAGCTGAGCGCAGAACAGGAAAAGCGATGCTGAGAAGTTTTATGTGACTATTTTGTCGGCAGCGGCGTCTGGATTCCAGCCCAGGTCAATGAGGACGCGACTTCTCGTCGACTACAGGCTTAAACGCCCGGCTGGGTGGAATCGCTCCCGTACTCTTTCTTTCTTTTTTCCACGGGAGAGCGCGGTAAACTGTCTCGGTCTCGGGCAGTCGCAGTGGCTGTGGATTTGGGCAAACCGTACTGGGCCTGCGGCTGTCCGCCTCTTTTCGAGGTGGCCGCAGAAATTTGGAGATGTGGCGAAGGCGGCGGCGCGTCTGGCTGATCCCGCTCACGGAACCTAGTTGAAGAAGAAGAGGACGCCGGTTATTGCGAAGCAGCATTTCCTTTTTTCTCCAAACACAAAACGTTTGCTTTTAAACTCACACGCCCAAATTGTTAACTCCCCTGTTATCATTATTATTTTAGGCACCTAATTAAACCGCCCGATTCTTGGCCAATCCCCCACTGTGGGTATGTGCCACGGCCACTCAGGACAACAACAACAACAACAGCAGCAGGCGCTCTGGATGCAGAGATTGTTTTTTTTTTCTTCAAAGCAATATTTCAGGTGTCTGGAAGTGGCACGAAGTATATCGCTTTCCAGCGTTTCGTTGCACAAAAAGATAATTTGACTTTGGAAAATTGTATTTCGGGTTTATTCTCAACGGCTCGCTTAGCCATTAGGGTTAGGCTCGGCCAGGTGGTACGGATGACGAGGACCCTATGGAGCCTGGCCAAAGCAACGTTGAAGTACGACATCGTGAGTCAAGCTGCACCGTGTGCGACAAGCACCTCTCCCAGACACGAAGTGCCGTAACTTTGATATAATTGTTCGTCTCCTTGTTTTGCCCTTCCCGCACCCACCAGTCAACTACTTTCACAGACCAGCGATTCTCTATGCAGTACGTATCACCTCAGTTCTTCTTTTTAATTTTTATAATAAAGTTGTGTTATTGCTGAAAAATATGACGCAAAGTGGACGACACACCAAGAAGCACATACCCGTTACTTTATCACACAGTAACAAACCGCCATGTAATCAAATTATGCCTACTAACAGAAAACCATCCCGTTTGTGTGGTCGTTAATTCGTACGACTGTATGTCAATAAACCTACTGCAATTCATGCAAAGCGAATTTTGGAGCGCACGCAGTCGGAGGTGGGAGCAACATCCGTAGACGGACAATAACGGCGAAAATTTTGCTAAATGCGCACTGACGTTTCAGCGTAGCACAGAAAGACGCAGTAAGGCGCAGTAACAACAGTATAGCGGCCTCTCGCACTTTCGCTATCCCACTGCCGTAGGTGCATGACGTCACAGTGTACCATCGGTGTGGGAAGCCGGTAATTCCACTGCCGGCGTTCCTCATCGCACCAGCGTTGTGACTCGCCTGGTACCGTATTCACTAAAACGTTTATTTCTTTCTTTTTACGCGGGCACCGTTCATAAAAGCTGGTGCCCGCCAATCCTGATGCTGGTCATATCGTTGGCAAACGTAGCCGGCTAATGGCGAACGTATCACTTACGAACAAAAAGCGTTATGAATGCGACCACGGGTTTCAGCACGGATTCTGTATACCTACAGCAGAACGAAAGTGCTCACGTATAGGCTTCGCTGCGTCTTTTCGCCTCCACCTATTGCTAGAACACCGGGTGTGGATATCGAGCGCAACGCTAAATAATTTTATCACTTTCAAGACTTCACCTTCGGGAGAACCTGCCAGTCTTTAAAAGCCAATAGCTTCGTTTCACTCCTCTGCCCGTTTTCCGGGCGATCGTTGGTTGGTGATGGTGCGACTTCATGCCGCGGATACCAAGGCCCTTATGAAAATATCTTAGCTGTAAAACGCTCATGGAAGGCCTTTCCTTTTGGGATGATACATATGTATTCAGAGGGGGTCTTTATTTTGGGCATAATTTTACATTGACAAGGGCTGCGCGAGAAATATGTCCTGCAGATTGCCCAGAAACCACTCAAATTTACGTTTTGTTGGAAGAAAGCTCACGTCTGGAAGAGAATGCTCGACACCGGTTTCGGACTTTCTGCGGCGCAACTAAATTTAGACGGCTATATGAGCCCCTAGCTTCCGTTGTGCCATCTTTGGAGTAGGGAACAGCAATAGAAGGAAACGTGAGCGACGTGAAGTAGGCGAGAAGTCAACGTGACCAAAAGTGGTGCCTGTTCCCTGCTGTGCTAACACATCGAATTAGGCTGCATCTCTTGTAAGTACCGAGTGAAACGCAATCGCAGGGAGTTAAATACGAGAGACCCAACCTGTCCTTGCTCATTTGCGCCGTGTGTCACCCGCATCTTCCCTGCGTAGTGTTGTATGCATCTGACACACGCGTTGGTGTTTACTGGAAACTACGTTCATTCACTACTGAACGACGTATTCAAAGCGTAATTGAACACCAGAGACTGTTCTAGCACTAATAGAAAACATCTCTAAACCATAAATACCAAAAGCGAAGATAAAGAAGTAGTATGGCATCATGTACTCATGGCTTATCGCTGAATGACATCTCGATTTAATAGGTTTCTTCCTTTAGGTAGTAGGACTTGTTTATGTGAACTGCCAGTGAACTAAACTAATATACCATTCATGCAGAAAGATAGCTAATGCCTCTTATCCACAAACAATGGAAGGTCTTGCTTCCCCGAAGATTTACGTCGGTGGCTATTCTAATTTTGTACCAGCCATGTCTTTTAACAAAGGATTGGTAGTTCGTGGAACGCAACTAAGAATTTAGAACGTGTACAAATACCATTCCCTGTGAAATGGGTAACATCAATGCTAGTGAACTTCGCCAACTTTAACTATATACACAACATAGAGCATATCACACGAAAGCCATTTTCTCCCAATTATGTATTATAGCTTGACTAAAGCAACGGAAAAAAAATTTTCAATGCAGTAGAGGGGAAGACGGACACGGCGCTGACTATTAATTTTTTATTCACACAATTTAGAAAGTCTCTCTGCAGGGCCAGTTATTACCTCGCCTAAATTTGTATTGTAAGGTATGCAGCTGCTCCTCGGCGCTTTCTAATATTAGAGTGATTGATAGGTGCAAAGAGAAGGCGACACTTCAGATTCGAGTAGGAGTTTATGCTCAGGTGGGGTAAATGGTGTGTCGCTGGACCATATGTCGCTTTCGTGCCTTTGAGATAGAATATCTCAATGCGCATCACTAAATAGAGCTTTGCTGTCTTTCACTTACGCGTTTTCCTTTTTCTGCCTCGTGTTCGGGTGTATATTTGTGTGATTAATCGACCACCATCTCACTCATCTCACCATCCTTGTATGCACCCTGTATTCTTTACCCATATACGCAATACGAGATACCTTTTGTGGTTCATCATTTTACGAAATTGTTTCGTTCAGCGAAAGCGTTAACGTATTTTCGATGCTACCATCTACAACTGGAGCCTCGAGAGATAACGAGTGCCCGAAACTTTACGTTAATGTGCAGATTCTTCTTTATTTATGCACAGTGGCTGTGAACTCATGGTTTGTGTTGCATTTACCATTATTTGTTGTGGTGAGTATACGCCTTTTTTCATTTTTTGTTGCACACCGCTTCTTGTGAGCTTTGCTTATTATTGTGTAGGCATAGCCGCTGAGCCCCCACGGGGGGTAACGAAGGCATCCAGGCAAGGCGAGGAGGAGGTATGGAAGAAAGCCTTCGCGCATTCAGCCACAGATGGTTGAGTTGACATTTCACAGCTTTGGTGTGCGACATTTAGAAGAATAATTTTTGCCCGGGATCTTTTGAACACTTGGGCGCCTCTTTTAATGTCACCAACAGAGGGAAGATACACCCATAGAGTACGACTGTATTTGACTAATTGTCCTCTCCGGAATACGACGGCGGAGCCTCATGGAGGCTTTACATATTTTTGCGACGTCCCTTCACGGCTACGTCACTCATTGTCCAAATATTTGCGCATAGGGACGTTGAAACCCATCGCTTATTATCGGTGCCACGTCCAACAAGCGCCCCCTGCTCTAGACGCCGAAATCCAGCACCTCCTGTTCTATGCTTGGCGTCACTGCCACGCACCTGGTAGTAGACTCGGGCCTGGTGCACCCTGGGCGTGTGAAGGTCCTCGAACTTGGGCATCCGTATCGCCTCCTCGTACGTGGGCGGGCGCTCGGCCCACCACTGGGGTTCGGGCGCCGGGAAGGCCGCCGCCAGGCCTTCTTCGGCCAGCCCGGGGCTGGACGGCGGGCTCGGATCGCGCTGCACGGGTGCCGGCCGACGCCGGCGAGCCGCTGGCCACAGCGACAAATCCTGGGCAGCGACGGCCGGGTTTATCGCTCACCTTCCGCCGCGATGTCGAATGTGAGTTTACAGTCATGTGGCAAGTTCATCGTGATGTTACTACATTTACTTTGCGGAATAAAAAAAAAATTGTTGGAAGCCTGCTCAACACGAAGCCTCGAGTCCAACCAAAGTTCAAAGAACAGCAATGACGTGCGCCATACGACACCATAGAGAGCGTCACTATAATAAGGGAGCACAGAAAGAGAATTTGACACGACAGTTTTTGCTCGTTCCTCTAACTCGTTACTGATAGGCGAGAACAATTGAGTTGCCAGGACAAGTCGTATTTCTAGACCTCGGGCATGCATGCGAAAAAAACACAGAATAAAGCCACGGAAATAATAGTAACAAATATGTACCAGATCCGCGCTGATAATGATGATGATAATTATTATTGACATGACTTTTAAAGGGCCCCTCACTAGGTCTGGCCATATTGAGTTGACAAGCGTTGAGCATACAATGTGCGCTAACGATCGTGCCTGTAAAGAATTACATCGCTGCGCGGCGTGGAAAAGTCTCAAATTTCAATCCAAACACCGTTTCCCCTTACTCTCGCGGCGACCATGCTCCAAGCCGGACAGTGACGTAGTCGTGTCCCTGCGCCTACGTACTCGTATCTGCAGCGGGAGGTTGCTCGTGGTGACACGTGACTTCGAGAATTATTCAAGGCAACATATGTTATTTGTGTGATTTGTTGGTTGAAGTTTAGAGAAATAATAAAACACAAGACGGAATGTATGCATGTTTTTTTGTTTTACTTCGAACCGAAGAAAGAGAGATGTACTTCCGCTTCGTGTTCAAGCACGTGACAACCTTGTTCAAGCGCGTGACCATGCTCTGCGATCCGCTTGTTTTGCCTCAGTATTCGTGTAGCAGTGAATACGGCCAGTCATGTGTCCTTGTGCACAGCGCGGAAAATCGTGCGCTGCGCGATACCAGACAATCACAACAGCTCGTGCGCAGTACCACATAGAAAAAAAAACGAATAATAAAAAATAAAAATAAAAAAGGGATGAGAAAAAAAAGTGGAGGTGCGGCCCGTGACGTATGCGTCACGCGATCCTCGAGGTCCGGTATGGGAAAAGGCAGGCAAGGAATTTCGCTTCCGGAGACTAGACGAGGCGACTGGAGAGAGTGTCTCGCTGTGCAGTGGAGCTCGCCTTCTGAAATCATGGGTTCGCGGCACTGAAATATTTCTATCTCGGCTAGTAATGAGCAGAGTTGAAAAATTTTTTGTGGAAGAACGCTCCCTAGAGGACACGTAACGACTCCCAGCGTATAACCGAAATTTGCTATGGGGCTTGGTGAAGTGCCCTTTGCAACCCGGCGGCGACAAATAGACACCTAGCCCACTGATCTAATCAGGATTTACTGAATCTATTGCCGTCTAGTAGTTCGCCTGTGTTATCTCGATCTTCCATTAGAAACTCTATGTCTATATTGTACCGCCACCTACGCTTAAAGCGACTCCGATTTTATCTATGTCTTCCGTGCATCAACCTCTTTTCTCCTATTCATCCTTGCATTGGAAGTACCAGGCAGTGCCACTCCTCGCCATGGCGGTTTTCAGTGGCGGTCGATAACACGCTTATGGATAGCTGAAATGCACAAATGCTCAATAAAGTGTACTGGGTCATGGCCGCCACAATAGCGCATTCATTGAAGCACCTCACGCAAGAAAAGGGAGATGTTGGTTCGACTCCCACCTGTCGTCACTTGTGTTTTGTGTACTTTCATTTCCCGTTTCGGTAATGTTTCTACGTGTCAAATACACACAAATATTATTTACCCTTATGCTTTCTCTTACATTATTGTGCGATTTCTTCATGTGGTTCTAACAAAAAAAGAAAAATCAAGGCCCTCAGATTTCCTTAAGTTGCAAGCACGCTTCTTTCCTTTTTGGTTTGTGATACCGCTACAGCTTTCTGACGATTAGGTAACTACGCTTATACGTTGTATATAGCATCATTGTTTTGCCGTATACGGAAGCGCTACCGAACTGGTCAAAGCAAACTATGGCGAGGAAAGTATAGTTCGCTAACATGGTGCAGCAGTCGTATATACCTATCTATTGCTCACAGCTTATGCTAGCGCACCAGTTGCCAACTGAATGGAGACGCAAAATTTTTAAGATTGCACAAATTAGAAGAATATGCGGGACAGGAATCATCACTACCCCCGCTTCGGCGGGATCTCGTCAACGCAACCAGCGAACGCCAAAATGCGCACCGCCGCCGAACACTCAGCCCACTCTCAAACAGAACAGAAGGAAACACTAAGAAAGTACGATAGGCGTCCATAACACGCTTCGTCTGTGTCCACTGCTCTGCTCTCTTCGTGCTTTTCCTTTTGTTTTTTTGTGCGCCAGTACAATGATCTCGGATCATTGTACACGCTTACAAGGCTTGCAAGCCCACGCTTACAAGCCTGCAAGAACGAAACACTGCTGACGACGGCTTTCGGTGCTTCGGTCAACGCGACGGTACTGAGCATCCAAGCCACGTGTAAGGAGATCGACAATGTCGCGGTGTTGCCTCAAAAAAGGTGCGGCCTCGTTCACACCAGGTACAACTGTCGCGAGGAACAGGTAGGCGCGCACTCTATGTATATATATAGTCTGCTTCGCGGTTGCGGCCTCTAATGCTACCACGACCGAGACCTGCGCGCCAGTGCGATCCAGTTCCTGACCTGCGGCGCCCTGGGCGTCCTCCTGCAGACGGCGTCCATGAGGAAGAGCAGCGGGGCCGGCAGGACGAAGAGCAGGCCGACCAGCAGTCCGCCGGCGTGCTCGGCGGCGCTGGTCTTCTGGCTGCCCGAGCTCAGCAGCGACGCCACCGTCAGCAGCAGCAGCCAGATGATGCCGGCGAGGAAGAACACCTCCGCCAGGAACGACAGGCACCGGCGCGCCTGCAGGTGCGGGAGCGCCATGGCCGCCGCCGCCCCGACGTCACACACCGCCTGCCGCGCACGTCGTCGTCTTCTTCACCGGCGACTGGGCATGGCTGTCGGAGCCAATCTCGGAGGCGAGCGAGCAAGCAAGCAAGCTAGATATCGGCCGGGATTATGGCCGTAGGCGTAGTATAGTAGTAATGCGGCGATATTCGTCGTAAACTGGTCCTCTTCGGCATACCAAGCTTCAAGTCACGTGCACTCCAAACTAAATATTCTTTTACAGAAGCCTAACAATCTTGCTTTAAGTCTCTGTAGTGCTCTTTTAAACGCTATTAAATATTGAGTTTGTTGGGGGATACAAAACAACGTGCACTGAAACGGTAATATGGTACATTGTACTGGGTAGCACAAAAATGACGCATACCCACTATGTTACATTCGGGAAGAAGCGAATGCATGCATATATATATATATATATATATATATATATATATATATATATATATATATATATATATATATATATATATATAGCCCTCTATAACAAGCGCTAGAAACATTTCTGGAAAGCAAAATAGCTGGAAAATACCAATGCACTAATAGTTCAGCAAGGGAGCCTGCCTAAGCGAGTGAGTCAATAAACTTTTATTTGGTCCAGCAAAGCGCGATAAAACGCGCATCTGGCTAATCCCACGACGGGACTGACAGATCTAGTCTGCCGGCCCGATCGCGGGCGCGCTGGACGGCCAGGATTTGATCCTCAAAGACGGGACTAAGCCTAAGCCAAAAATAACTTTATTTTTTTCAACTGTTTAGCGGATGTCGTTATGACGCTGTTCACGAGGGAAGACTCCCAATGATCGGATATCAGGCACGCAAAGGTTCCGGCAATAGATGAAAGTAGCACTTCTGATTTCCTTAATGATGATAAATGACACTAAATATGATGATGACGGTAAAAACGAGTGGTGAATCGTCTCAACATCACTACAAAATGGGCGCAGGCATAGCCTCCTAGTGTACATGGGAGGCTATGACGCAGGGCATAGGGAAAAAAATACTACGCATGATCATCACGTGACAACTGTAACAAACTTCGCCAGAATACGAAGCGGCAATTTCGGTTCACCACTTATGCTCTGGACACGGTTACGTTAACGTGCCTCGGCGCACCACATTATTCAGCGGCTGGGTTTCACGGATTACGGCGCGTGCATACCTGAAGTCGCGTTCTCGGATTTTGCGCCAATACGCTAATACATCTGCGAAGCGACCCAATCGGGTCATTGGTGTTTTGTGATTCGTTGCGATGCGGTTTGGGAGCTGTGACCGGCATTCCAAACTTAGCCCCAGACCCCACCATTGATGTTCGTATGGTATACGTATGTTTTTTTCATGTATTTTGGAGGTGAGATGGGGATCTTAAATTTGGCGCGCGTTAGCGTCTGCATTTGCACGCACCTTTCCTAGATGGCGCCAGCGAATCACACGACTCTCTCGATTGCGTGTGTTGCCTGACCACATCTCGTCGTCTGCGCTTGCTAGCAAGCGATACTAAAGAACTTTACCGCTACTGATACGGCGCCATTCTCCCGTGAAACCACGCTGTTTACTGCTACTATTGTTGAAGTTTGCGATAGCACATTTCTAACAAAAGCACGGACAGCTGCGCGAGAAGGTTGAATGCGTATAAATAATTGAATAAATAAATTAATTAACTAATGCTTTATTACGTATACTAAAGATTGCTGAGAGGTAGCGCATTGTCTTGTTTCTTCTGTTTGTTTTCCTCTTTAGCGCTGTTTCACCATTTTCGTCTGTCGGTCGGGCTAAGTGTACTATTCGTGATGAAGATGATGATGAAGATGTGGATTTATTGGCAACCCCTTTGACACGGCCTCAAGAGGGCAAGTTGGACCAGTTGGTTAGGATTCATAGTAAGGTTCGTTACAGCGCAACACAAGACAAGGACAAAAGATGGTATAAAATAACGACACGGCGCTGAACCTCAACTGGTATTTTAATGAAGATATGTTGAAGATATAGGTGCCAGTTCACAACCATGAAGTGCACGAGACCCAGAGACACATCGAGTCAACTGTGACCGACTGACGCATAATCGAAATTATATAGTAAAAATATAGTCATATACAGACTTTTGCCTGTCGCAGTTTAGCTCAGCAAAGTGTCGATAGATATTTTGTAAGGCTCAGCGGCTTCTCTTGTCAATTGGCTCGTTTGTTCATAAATTACATCAGTTTTTTTTAATAGGGGCGAAAAATGCACGACTTGCAGTGTTCCGAGAGATGAAATGGCGCAACCCCTGGAAGAGATAGCTCATGCTCCCCAAGTCTAACATTCACACAGCGCTTCGTTTGCCTTACGTACTCTCTACCACAAGATAATGGAATGGCATACACAACCTGCTTATCACAAGTGTTGTACCCATTCACATTGTGGACAGTGCACGTTCGTTTTACTTGCTTATCCTTCAGCAAATTATCAACTAACGGGCACATGCGTCGTATCTTATGTTTCGCAGAAAAACGAACATCAATGCTGTACCTTCAACCGACGTCCTTAAGCCCATGCGCCAAGTTGTGTACATACGGAACTACTGCGTTCTTCCTTTTTTCTTCTAATTTAGTTTTACCAACGTGGTCGTTTATACTCTTGACGCCACGAACCACAGTTTCACTCACAGATGAAATAATCACTGTGTAACCAGCGTCCATGGAGTAAACGATATACCTGGTCAGCAAAGGCAGACTTCGAATTTTGAAAACACGACTTCTCTAATGCAGCATTTAGGATAGTCTTCGCCATAGCCCGCTTCACTACCTTATAATGACCGGATTTATAATTCAAAACGGGCTTGAGACTTGGGATCATACTTACAGCACACATGATTTTTACCAAAGGTTAACCTCAGGTCTAGTAACTGCAGTTGATGATCTTTAGGGATTTTCGAAATAAAATCGAGGCCCATGCTGTGCTGCATACCGTCAAAATTTCATTAACACCTTCGCGGTGAATGTCACTATTAAAAATATAACGAAATCATCAACATAGCGGAAAGCTTTATTGGAAAACTTCGCAAGGTGGCCTTCTAGTTGTCTATCAATATAACCTAGACAAATGTCACTAATAATAGGAGCTACACACGAGCCAATGCATACCTCCGATTTTTTGTATATACAGACCCCTCTCCAGGAAACAATGGTAGATCTCAAGTAAAAAGAAAAGAAGTTCAAGAAAGGCTTCTGTTGAGATGCCGCAACCATTGATGACGGCTTCTTCAGCACTGTCATACACTGTGTAGTCTTTAACACATTTCATAACTTGGGCATGTGGAAGGGAGTAATACAAGTTTCCCACATCTACGCTGAAGGCACAGTTGATGTTCAACGAACCGTCTTCCAGTTACTTACACACAGTATCCGAATTGGCTATCCGGAAAGGATCAACTGTTGTTAAGCGCACAAGATTCCTCTGTCGAAATCGCGACACGCTTAACTGCCAGCTGTCCTTTTCCGAGACTATGGCCCGGAACGGCATGTCAGGCTTGTGTGATTTCACAGTAAAGAAAACCTGTAGTTCCAGAATTTTTGCTTTCTCTACGCTGGCCGCTAAACGTTACAAATTCATTCCTCCCAAGAAAGATAGTGCTTGTTGGCTGACTGAGTCAGCGCCGTGTCGTCGTTTCTTGCTTTCATTTTGTCCGTGTCTTGTGTTAGGCTGTAACGAACCTTACTTCGAAACGGGTTAGTGAGTGACAAATAGTCACCTAGCCTGCTTGAGCTACTTCGGTATGCTAAACATGTTTTTCACGGTAGTTTTCTTGTGCACAACTAAATGATCACCCCATATCGGCCGCACCGAGAAGACGATTTAGGTTCCCCTACAGGTTCTCACATTAGAGCTTGCACTGCAACGTTGTCTGACAGTTCTCAAATAGTATAGTGATGCCGCCGCGCACAAGATCGAAAAAAAGCGAATGTCGAAAGAAATTTACTGTGTGCCATTACGAGCTTCATGGAGGTGGAAAGGCGGCAATTCATCATTTCATCGTTTGCCGAAAGTAGCAGATGACGCGCAATGGAAAGCGACAAGGGTAAGGAACTTGAGCATTGGGACGAAGGTGATTGACCGCTATGGTGGTTTGTTCGAAACGCTTCAGTCGGGACTGTTTACTTATATTCGGCGGGCGGACCATTGCTTTCTTTTTATACCTTTCAAATATGTCGCTGGCGTTTCAAATCGCGGAGAGTACTTGGCTTAGGCAGGCGCTTTGATAAGTTAGTGATCTACGCTTACGTTTCAATGGGTTTGCTTAGTTCAGTTTACTGCCCCGGCATTAGTGTTACTGATGCCTTAAGCAGCAATAATATTCTCGTTCATGTACTTTTGCCCGCAGGCACCGGTAGAAGGAACGATATCTAAAGCTTGGAAGGTCTGAGTTCATCTTGACATACGTTGCACCGCGAGGCTACATATCGTTTTGATAGCATGCTTTAGCTTTGCGATGTAAGCAGAAGAAGCTGTTTTCTTAGGCAGTGCGTGAAGTCCTCATTTTATTCGCTCCCACAGAAATTTAGAAGCAACTGCGAACAGAGGCACTGTAACGTACAGCTATTCCAAACATGACGGCCGCGTTTCGATGGGAGCGAAATGCGAAAACACCCGCGTACTTAGATTTAGGTGCACGTTAAAGAACCCCAGGTGGTCGAAATTTCCGGAGTCCCCCACTACGGCGTGCCTCATAATCAGAAAGTGGTTTTGGTAAGTAAAACCCCGTAATTTAATTCCTTATTCCTTTTAAAGCTATTCCAAGGTGTTTCTATTCCATTTCTGCAATCAGTCCTCCAAGACTCGTCAAAATTTTATCGGACCTCCCACGCTTATTCTGCTTGTCACGCGACTTCGCGAAAACTACAAACACTCCCCAACTGATATGATGTGTGAGCGCCGATTATGCATGATTAGAACGGACAGAAAACTTTTCTTTTCGATTCTACGCCTCTGTCACCATTAACCTACCGGTATTGGCAAAAATGTTTTCGGGCTGCGCCCATTACGCCGGTCTGCACATCTCGAAAGCATTTTTGACAAACGAATAACATATT